>NC_138047.1:88609360-89091860 GCF_964194185.1 Rhinolophus hipposideros | reverse complement strand
ACAACATGGAGGTTCCTCAGAAAATTAAGAATTGAATTATCATTCCACCCAGCAATCCCTCTCTGAGTATCTACCAAAAAAAATCTGAAAACATTTATCGGTAAAGATATATGTACCCCTATGTTCATCACAGCATTATTCATTGTGGTCAACATATAGAAAAAACAGAAATGTCCTTCGATAGATGATTGGATACAGAAGATACGGCACATATATACAATGGAATATTACACAGCTATAAGAACAGTTAAACTGCTCCATTTGCGACAAAATGGATGGATCTTGAGATTATTATACTAAGCGACACAAAGTCAAAAAAAGTTGGAAACCATATGATTTCACTCATATGTTGGATATAAAACTGAAAGCAACAAACAAACAAGACAAACAAAGAAGCAAAAACTCAGAGACACAGTAAACAGTTTAATTAGCTAATTGAGTATAAGGGGTGGGGGAAATAAAAGACGGTAAAGGGGTTCAAATATACGGTTATGGGAGATTTGACTTTAGGTGTGAACACATAATACAAAATATAAATGATGTATTATAGAATTTTACACTTGAAACCTATATAGTTTTATTAACCAATGTCACCCCAATAAATTATATAAATAAAACATTTTATCGTTGCAAATATTATAGAAGAATTTTATATTTTCTTAAGTTCTTAATACTAGGCAAAGGAATTTTAGATGAAAAAATGGATATGTATCGATTTTTGCAGTCTCTTAAGTATTTAGTCAAATGTCAGTAATGATTTATGAACTTATGACTTTACATGTGCCTTTAATTATTTTATATCTGAGATCAAGACACAAATTTAGCAACCATGAGATTTATTGACCCATTTCCACAGAAATGAAAACAAAAAACACATACAAATACTGTGAAAATATTGAGAATGAATCTACTGTTTAAAAAGGGCCCAAAATAAACTGAAGCAGCACTGAACCCTTCTTTTTTTACTTGACTATTGCTTGTCATGAATATTACTCTGCAGTTATAACTAAGGTAATATACTTCTGTCCTTTGATGAGAAAGCAGGAGACTCTTCAACACAAACAAGATATACACACACACGGTGGACTAAGTGTCAGAAGACACCAGATCGAGTCCTGTTGCTGTCACTTACCTGGTCTGAGACCTTTGTCAAATCAAATATCAGCAACAACAGCAACAACTAAGAAGCAAAACAAACTCTCTGGGGCTTAATTACCACATTTGTAAAATAGTAGAGTACTAAGATCTCTTTTCAAAAATTCCTTTCAGATTTAAAATCTGCAATCATGATAGAGAAATAATAAATATTCACTTAATACACTTCATGGGCAATTATAATTCTTTCTTTGAGGATACCATCAAGATTCTTGCTATATCATACTCATATGAAATATGAGCACACTGACAGAAACAGACTCCAACTCACATGGTTCAAGGTTCTTCATGGACAGAGTATTTATAGTTGTCAGAAGTATTAACAGAACCAGCTAAGGGACTGCGGCATCCAGGGCCTACCACTTACACAAAGACATAAGTCTTAAGACTGAAGCCACAAAAGCAAAGTGCATAGCTGTTCCTCTGAGAATTAAAACCATGACAGACATTATAAAGGAGTAGAAAGAAATATGGCATAGGAAGAAAAATGCTGATTTTTTTTTTCAATCCTATTCTCTAATCTCCTCTAAGAGCCTTTCATTGGTTGAGACTCAATTTGAAGTCAGTTGCAAAGAGTGCCCTGGTGATGCCGAACCTTCCTGGACGTAAAGTAAGTGTTTGAAATGTACATGAAAAATCCAGGGTGGGAGAGAGGATAAACCAAATGATGAAACATTTCTACAGACTTAACAAAACTTCACTCCCAGTAAGCCCCAGTCTCTGCCTATTCCACACCTGCATCCTGAATTTGGCTAGAATAAAATCTAAAAACCACAATGAATAGAAGCATTTAAATGGATATTGACTAGCTACAAGTGAACCTTTATTGTTGGAGAAAATCATACTCTACTCTTTTTAATTCATTAATTCTCCTGTACTTCTAGGAGTCTTATCCACACTTTGTACTTTTTTATTTTTATTTAATGTTTTATATGTCCTCTCTGTTCTCATTCTTATCTGATGACTTTGCTTCATATTTAAGTGAAAACGATTACAGTCCTTAGAATAGAATTTCTACAGACTTGTCCCACAACAATCTGTGTTTCAGTATCTGGAGCCACTTACAGTCTTTCACCTTCACTTGGGTGAACTATCTTTCTGCCTCTGGGTTAGATCCCATCTGATTTTACATACTCAGAGTTTGCTCCAGAAATTCCTCCCTCTCCATTATATATTGTCAACATGTGTTCCCTAGAGGATCATTAGTATCAGCATAGAAAAATGCTATTTTTCTTCAATATTATGTGACCTTTCCACAGCATTTGACATAACCACTCACTCCATGTATGGCAAAGAATTTGGCCTTGCCCAAAGAGAGGTCTGGCTTTTGTCCCTTGCTCCTGGGAGATAACCACTAACCTCTTGGAATTCCCTGAGTGATAGAATGACTTTGTTATTCTCCATAGGGCCCCCTGGGACAACACCTGATAATATGTGCTAACAAGATAATTTATGGTAGACCCATGATATCAGGTTCAATTGCCAGAGAATGTGAGGCTCAGGACTGAGTTCAAACATGTGGAAAATCAGCCAGACATTCTACAATGATTCCCTAAAACAAGCCACAGACTCAGAATATTAGAAAGCTTCCTAGTTGGAAATACTCTATTGATATTGTTATCCATCCGTGCCAGGACAGTAATGTGTCTTGAGGACAATGGAAATTTCACATGGGGAACTGTCCCAGACTTAGCCCAATGTGTTTCTTTTCTTGCCTAATTTTATTGTATAACTTTCCTGTAGTAACCCATGATAGTAAGTATAATAGCTTTCAGTGAGTTCTGTTCATTCTTCTAGTGAATTATCATACTTGAGGGTTGTTAGGGGAATTTCATGTATTTACAGTTGACATCAAAAGTGATGATGTTACTGGTCCGAAGTCTGTGTGTCCAATGCTTCTAAAGGCCAAAACTCAAAGTGACAGGTGCCAACTGAGAAGACAGGTTACTCAAATCCATCTTACGAAACTACAGAGTTCAGGCTTCTTTTATGTCAAGAGAAGGGAGAATGGGAGGGGCTGTCTTCATAAAACTCCAGCCCCATGCGGAAATTCTCTAATGGTTAGAAGCTATTATCTTAAAGGCAACAGGAACACAGCAGGCTTATACATGATAATGTCAAAGACAGACCGAGAATTTCACTCTGTTACAAGAACAGTCTTTGAGGACTATTCACTCAGACCTTGCAGTTTGGTTAGTCAGCACTACCATTTGACAAAACTTTCTTCACATGCAGGACACCACAATTTAGTGCTTTTCCTCCTACACATTGTTCACTCCACTGCAATCTCCTTTTCGGTTATTTTTCTCCTCACTCTTATATTTTAAAATTGTAGTGCTTTAAAGCTAATTATTTGTCCCCATTTCCTCCTTTTTATCTATAGTAATTTTTTTATGGTCTGAATCAGTCTCCAGACCTTAAATATTATCTCTTTGCCAATATACCAAATACACATCTCCCATGTGTCCTCTCTCTTCAAACTCAGACTAGTATGTATATCCAATTGATATGGGCCAAGCAAGTAGACCCCTCCATTGAAAAACTTTACCTTTTCTTTTCTATAGGTATTTTAAGTTTCCTTTTCCTTAAGTTTCCTTTTCCCCAGTTTCTTAGCTCCTACCTCCCTGCTTCTTAATTATTTTGTAAATCAGTTTCTTAATCTTAGGCAACAGATTGTCTTTAACCTGAATCACAGAAATCTCCTATCCCCTGCTTTAGATAATTACCCTAAATCTTGTGATTAATGTCTGTTGACTATGGCCATTGTAGCACAGTGTTCTTTCCAGGCCTACTTCCTGGGTGAACAATAACTGAATAAATGGTTAAACCAGAAGAAAGACCACAGGCTCCACGAAGATGAATAATTTTTCATCACACAGTCAGCCTGTGTCATAGCTTTGAGTCCTGCTTCTTGGACTAACACTTTTAACTCTGTTAACTAAAGTCTGTCTCTTCTCATCTAGGGGCCGTGGGGATACAAGTGATATGCAAACAAAACTTCCAGTGCCTCCCAACCAAAGAGGTCAACATCGTCCTCCAGGAAGATCTCAAGAACCCTACTCCTCATCTAAGGTCAGATAGCGCGAGAGTTCTGTGAATCCTCAAATAGGTAAGGAAAATGGCCACATTCAGCAGGAAGCAGATACAGAAGAAGAGAACTCCTGTCCTGTCCCTCAACTTCCCATAGAGATTTATGGGGATCACCTCTCTCAAGGGGGACTTAAGGCAGGCTGTTAAAGACATGAATTGTGTTTCTGAGATGCCTGGATACATCAGGTGTAATGTTCCTGCACATCCAACCTGGCCTATGGAAAATAACCACCCAAAATAACTCCTCTCCACCCAAATTTGCCCTTCTTTACCATAACTATTAGCCATTATTAATCACAGGTATCAATCAAGCAGCCCCACAATTAGAGAAGAATAGCCCATTCTAGAAGAAAAGGAAATAAAAACTCCAAGATCTTGGCAGTCAATGCCTCTTGAGCCACTCCTTTGTGCTCGGGCCTACTCCTATCTCTTTGGAGTGTACCGTCACTTCTAATAAACTGCTCTTTCACCATTGCATTTCTGTGTTTCATTCATTTCTTTGCTCGAGGAGCCAAGAACCTAGACACTGTGCTGAGAAGTGTCTATTCTTCAGTAACACAACGGTTTAATTAACACATTCACCTCGACATCTGTCAGACTTCTGAAACCTAACTTATCCGTGTGAACACCTGATCTCTTCTTCCCTATCTATACACCAGCCCCCAAAATGTTTACCTGTGATGTTTGTCTAAGGGGATAGCAAATCAACCTTTGAGTTACTCCAGCCAAAAATATGCAAATCAACCTTTGAATTACTCCAGCCAAAAATATGGAGTTTGAGATTATCTCAAGTCTTCTAATTCTTTCATGTAAAAATTATCAAGGAAGAGTTAATTTACTCTCAAAATATATCGAAGATCTGAAATGGTTTTTGTTTATTTGTTTGTCTGTTTACTACTACTTCTTCATCTCTTTCCTTGGTAAAGTAAAAATACTATTTTTGCTGCTACTTTATTTGACTGTATATAGCCTAATCTCAAAACTGGAGCCAGAGTGATTCTCTTGAAAGACAAATCAGATCATGCTCCCCCTCTGCTCACAACCCACTGAGGGCCTCCCATTTCCCTTAAGGAAAAATTAAAAGTTCGTACAAAAAAAAACACTGCTACATGATATTACTCAATATTTGCTCAAAGCTCTCTCTAAGAGCTACTAACAGTCTCATCCCACTGCCATCTTTGTTGTACTGCTCACTGAATATGATAGGTTTACTTTCACCTTAGCTGTCATGCATTGCCAGACATTCTTATGCCTGATGTTCAGAAGGCTAGCCCCTTGTCTGCTTTGCTTTTTCTCAAATGTCATCTTTTTATAGATATCTAATCTCTTCAATCTATTTAAACTTTACCTGTATCCCAATGTTCCTAATGTCTCTTATCATTGATTACATTTTTTGCTTTTTTCCAAAGCCCTTGTCACCTTCTATATATTATGTAATTAACTTAACATATATATATATATATATATATATGTATATAACTTAACACACATATATATGTGTGTGTGTATATATATATATGTCATATATATATGTTATATATATGTTATATATATATAGTCTGTACCTCCTATTAGAATTCTAGCACCAAGATGTTAGGAGCCCTTGTGCAGTTAGCTTTTGATTAATCCCATGTATAAATATAAATAAAATCAATGTTGTTCTCTTGTCATGGTCACAACCATGAAAATTCAAGTCTATTACTTATGGCCTCTGTCTTAGAATACCTGCTTCTCCCGACTCAATGCAATTTTGAATGTGAAGGCAATATGTCTTAATCATACAGGTTGTAACCCCAGGTTTTTGGCTTTTTCTTTTTTCCCCCCATCCTAAAGACTGAAGACTCCAAGATGCAATAATACCTTCCTTAGAAAGTCTAAATTCATTTCCACTTATTTCTTCACACTGATATATCCTATTCTCTCTCTCTCTCTCTCTCTCTCTCTCTCTCTCTCTCTCTCTCTCTCTCTCTCTCTCTCTGGAATTTGCCTTTAAAAGGCAAGAACAGAATAGCAAATCCCCAAATTCTGATTTGTTTCCTAACATTTGCCTCAGTGTTCTAGCTTTGTTTGTATTTAGTCTGGTCTCCCAGACTAGCAGACATGATAATATTTGCAGTTTTTACCAACATTTGTGGTTTTTTTTGTTTCTTTCCAGTTTATATAGAAGAAGTATATATCCCGCACCCAAAAAATAAAATAAATGTAGTCAATTGGATTTACTGTTTTTAATGAAAATTAAGTAGATCTGATTTAAGTCACCTATGGGCAGAAGAGCTGTTGGATAATACCCATTTCTCCTTTCCTAAATTAAATTACAAAGTATTGCCCCAAATCTGTCAGTGTGGAATTTGGATAACAGCTGCTTAGAACAACATGTGAACTTTGCTATAGTGATAAACATTCATTATATTGAGTCACTGAGATTTTGGTATTCTATTTTTGTTGCATAACTTAGCCTATCTCTATTGATATAATTGGAACAAAATATTTTGCCAAAATATTAAAAAAAAAAAAATGGTTGCCAGCTCTTTATACCACAATAGCTATGTTTTCACTGACCCCCTTCTAGGCCAAAGACAATGAAATCATTTTGGATTCTGTCTTAAATAACATAAAGCACTTAATTCAAAAGCAGTCCTAGTAAGGATTAGTCTGTCACATATGACAGAAACCATCAAATAAATTCTAAAAAGATTGAAATGTATCACATTTTCACATAAAAGATCCCTAGAAGGTAGTTGAAATCCTGCATTAAGACTTCATGGTATCAAGTATGTAAATTTTTTCCACATTTTGTGCCTTTACTAATCTCTATTACTAGGATTCCTCCTGAAAGCCCAAATTTAAAGTGATAATAGAAGTTAAAACTCTTGTTATCCTTTCTGAATTCTATCAGAAGGGAAGAAGAAACTCAGAAAAACAAAACAAAACAAACAAACAAAAGTGTCCTTACTCCCTTAAAGGTTTTCAATGCAAGTTAACCAGAAGACCTTGGGTGACCTCCTGTTAGATAAATCTTATTCATACTACCCCACCCAGATACAATAGTTCTCACCTTCAAAAATCTGTGGAACCAAATTTGTGGACAAACTGTTTATCTGACTTATAGCTGTGTAATTTATGTATGTCTCAAACTCACTGGATTATGGTTGTTGTCTTTTAATGTATAATTCAAAGGATATCTTTGATTGGACTAAATGTTCCTTGAGGACAGAGAACACATTTTTTATTCCTGAGTGTTCATATATGTCCTAGAACAAGTCCTTATGGGTTTGTTGATTAGGATTTTATACATACATACATATATATATATATATATATATATATATATATATATATATATATGTATATACCATGTAGGTATTTTTCAAGACATTAACTGAAAGAATTAAATTTAATGCAACAAATGTTTTCAAGAGTCTAATTCAAATAAAAAATATAGTAACTGTGCAAAATATAAAGCCAAAAGCTTGTGCCTTGTTTATTGCTTCCAGTTTTCTTCTTTTCAGAGAAGTCTCTAAATATCTGGAAATGTCATTGTCTAGGAGAGGCAAAGAAAGCTCTGTATAGTAGAAAATGTTATTATAATGAATCAAGGTCTATATTTTTCCCCCAATGTGTACATAATATTTTATAGGTTAATTTGAAATTTTAATGAGAAATTCATAAGTGGTTAGCTATCAAATGTCTATGATTATTTATATTTCTGGGGAGGTCTTTACTTTTGTTTGGCCAAAGATTAGCAATATGAATTAATAAAAGAAGAGTCTTTTATTTTCTAAGAGACTACTTTAATACATTTTTTTAGATTTATCTTTTATTCGCAACTACAATACCACTCTTGAACAATGATTTGCAAAAGCAGGAAAGAAATAAGTTGTTAGAAATTCTTGTCTAAAACTATGTTAAAAAAACACACTTTAAATGCACATTTTCAAATCTTTGAACTAAGGAAACAAGTACTGTAGTTTTAGAGTAGGAGGCAGATATTATGATAAACAGTTTGAAGTGCTCAAGGATACCAGTTTTGGAACCAGATAGACTTCTTTGTGTTGTTTCTAGCTCTGTCCTTTGTGACCTTATCTGTAGTTTGACTTTATCCTGCATCACCTGTCTAAAATCTAGCTTTCCCTCATGACTGAGAAAGTGTTATACACTGGGTAATGTAAGGATAAAAAGGTTACAGAGCCTAAAGAATTCAGCATAAAATAAATCGTTAATAAATATTTGCTATTATTATTATATCAGTAACCTAAACAATGATCATTATAATTAGTGCAAATTCTATCAGGAAACATGCATAAACTCTTGAACGTTATCTGCAAACTCACTAAAATAGTTTTGTCCTAAGGTACTAAGCAGACAGATGAGGGCACTCACTTATGCAAGCCACGGCAATTAACTAAGCATTCTGATTCTATTGAAGAGTCTTACATCCTTCAACAGAAATACTGGAGGAGGATATGCTCTCTTGATTTCTGAAAAAGAAAGGCCTTCATACCATGCTTACTTCAGAAGATAGATTGGGTGTGGATGCTTCATTTCCTTTAGAAGAGATCAAATTAGCAATTAACTCATTCACAGGTAGAAAGAGCTCAGGCTTAGAGAAACATTATAAGGTCTTACCTGGTAAAACAAAGAAAAAAATTAGTAATTGCCACAATAATAGATGAGGTTAACTAAGTAAAGAGGTTGCCCTGAATCAGGAAAAATATGATTATAAACATGTATTTTTAACAAGAATTAGGACGGACTGGTTGTTTTGTAAGTTTTCAAATTCTGTTTGAAATTACACTGGCTTCGATGGTATAAATGTAACATATAATTAAACACACATGGAAAGGAAATTGTCATTTATTTATTAGTGTTGAAAGAAATAGCAGCTTTTATTGCCATGTGATTAAAAAAATTGCATTGTTAACTTTCATTATCAGTCAAAACAACTTTCAAATTTAAAAAAGAGGAAAAGGAAAAAAGAAGAAAGCTTCCAAAGTTGACAAAAACTAAAAGTGCATGAATTGCTGTTTGATGAAAACTGAAGAGTAAAATGTCCACAGCTGATTGTTGATACTGAAATTGTAAGTGATAAATTTGGTTAAATTCAGAACATTCCATTTGGTATGTACTGACCAGATAAAACAATTCTTTCAATTTAAAATACTCAAGTTGTCTTTTGTAATAATTTAACTAATTTTTATTCCTCATCAGCATCCTATATTTATTGCCCCCCATTATTGACTGAATGTTTGTTTGCCTCTGTCGTGCAGGGTGGCAGGCAGGGTCTCAGCTCAGGCTCCCCACATAAGAATGCAGGACACGGTGAGGCCAAACAGGAACACCCACAAAACCATAGATAGGGGAATCAAACCATTATATTCTCGCTGGCGGCTGGGCTGGAGACACAGGAAGCAGGATCTACATAATCTGCCTAACAGCAGTTCACACTTGCCAGCCACCATCTTCTTACTAGCCCCCATTCTTTCTGTTAGCGTAGTCACAGCCGTTATTTTAGTGGCCAATGGCTTACGGGTTACAGCTGACGGCCAACTAGCCACAGCTGATGGCCATCTGATCACAGTTGATGGCCATTTACTACCCGAGCCAGCACCTTTCTATTGTGAGGCCGAGAGCCTGGAAACTTTGTTTTGGGGCTTTGTCCCCACAGCCTCTCTCTAACATCCATATGTTGAAACCCTACCCACAAGGTGATGTTATTAGGTGGGCCTTTGGGAAGTGATGAGAATCAGGTGAGAGCATGGAGTCGGAGGCCTCATGCTTGGGATCCTGCCCTTATGAGAACCACAAGACAGGTTACTTTCTCTCTGCTCCGCCAAGGGAAGATACAAAGAGAAGTTGGCAGTCTGCAACCCAGAAGAGCATCCTCATCAAGCCCCATCATGCTGGCACCCTGCTTGATTTCAGATTCCAGCCTCCAAAACTGTGAGAAATTATTTCTGTTGTTTATAAGCCACGCATTGTATACTAGTGTGTTGTATATCAGCCAGAACTGCCTAAGACAATATCCTTTTCAATGCTTAGTTTATTTTCTCCTAATCCTCACTGTCAGTGCAGTCAATTAAATTTCTAACCACATTTCTTAGCCAAGATTCCCTCCTTCTCCCACATACTTGGCATATTTTGTTTTTTTGTGTGTTGTAAATCCTCTAATTTCCTTTATCTCTTTTTAGTATTTAATTTTGGAATTAATTATACTATGCTCATAAAGCTTCCTGATTTTTTTTTTTAAGTCTTCAAAGTCTGTGACATGGTATAAAGCTGTAAAACCAAATAACTTCCTGCTGGCCTCAGTGTATCCATTTCTCTAGGCTGAATAATACTTTCAGTGGGATACAAAAGGTAAGCATTCAAGTAGGTCAGGGATTTTCTTACAAATAGCATCGCCACTCGAATGCTCCGCTATAGAAAATAACAGGAACATGTTTTTATCTGATTGTGAAGCCTTTGGCATCTTCTGTACACTTTCAAGGCTGCAGGTCACTGTGGACTGGGTTATATTAATCTCTTTAGGTTTAAGCTTATTTATCAAAAAGGAAATAGGCTGTATGCTAAAGTTTTAGGTCAAGCCCTTTGCTTTCTCTACTCCCTTCTACTTCATACAACTGAGATGTGACTTAATAACATCTTTACACATTGAATAATGCTTCCCAGCTGCCTTATGATGGCAGAGCACCGTAAGACATTGTGTAAATATTGAGAGATATAATATCATTAATGCAGGTAGGAGTCCAGGAGCAAGAGTGTAGAAAGGTTTAACCATCTTTGTGGGATTCAATAAAAAATAAGGTGCAAATTTTGTTCCATTTTTCAAAAACATATGCATTTATATACTACCTAAATAGACATGTATATTTCAGGTAGAGACATAATTTGAAATTCTTAGAGTAGACATGAGACACAGTATAACTAAAATGTTACTTGAATAAATATTAAATGTTAAATTATATGTTACCTTTGAGGGCCTCGAGTAAATTCCCAGTTGTTCTTTTGGGTAGTTCAGTTTGGATTCTCTCAGTGGAAACTAAGGGCCTACTTATCAGAGGCTGGTTATCAGTGTTAATCAGGTGCTTGTAGCCTTAGACAAATTTACCAAGTTTGCAACGTGTGTTCTTGTCAAACTACTAACTTTTAAGACTTTTCAAGTCAGGACATCCCTTCTCCCTTTTCCCCAAGACCAACTCCATATCATCTATTTCTATCATTTACTTCTTTTTCATCTGATTATCAGCAAGCATTTATTGAAAACCCATGAGGGGTAGTTTCTACATATAAAAATAATGAATAAAACAGAATTCCTGCCTAGAAAAACTTAGAAAAGTGTGGCTAATATGGTATATATTCATGAACAAAATATTATTGATTTTTAAGTACTAAAGCTTTTGGACACTAGAAAAGTGAATAACTAAATTGACTGAAATGAAATGTGAGTATCAGAAATTATTCACAGAAAGAGGATTGGTTATAAGCGGATTGGTTATCATTTGAAATCAACTAGGAAGCTTGTTAAAGTGCAAATTTCTGGGCCTGACCCCGGGTAATTTGAAATTGTAGATGGAACTCAATAATTTGCATGCTTAACAGGTAATATGGAAAGAATAATAGCTACTCAGGATTGAAAGTTTAATAATGAATGGCACTCTGAATAATTTACTGACCACAATTTGAGAGACATTGATTTAAGCCTCGTCGTATTTTGGGGGTAACAATGCTAGCTATGGGAGAAAAGAACTAACCAGTAGAAATACTAGGGGAAAAACATGTTGAAAACTATATTGTATCAGTAGACTGTTGTCATAATGAGTTAAATATCCATCACCCCTAATCTCTGTGATTTATAATATCAGTGATTTATTCTTCTAGATCTATGTTGATCTCATCTGGCCAGCTCTGCTTGGGCTGCAATATCTGGGACTCCACAAGTTTTTATTTTAGGGGCCAGATCTGTAAGGGGCAGAAGATACCTAAAGAAGATGTGACTTGATAACCGCTTTACACATTGAATAATGCTTCCCAGCTGCCTTATGATGGCAGAGTATAGTAAGACATTGTGTAAATGTTGAGAGATATAATCTCATTGATGCAGGTAGGAATCCAGGAGCAAGAGTATAGAAAGATTTAACTAAGCGTGTAGAAAGATTGGGAAGCTCCAAGTTCTAGCAGTTGTCTGAGGCTTAACGGACAAAAGCTCAGTTATACTTTTGTCAGGTGAGCTGTCATTATATCAGCCAAGGTGAGTCAAATGGCCAAGACTGATGTTAGAAGGGTAGTGTGCGTGTGTCAGGTTCAGTCAGGGGTCAGAATCCACACTAGTTATTCAAAGATAATTTAATAATGTCTTCTTTCCGAGGTATAAAGATGTTAACTAGATAACAGGAAGGTATCATCCCTATGCCTAAGGGAACAAAGAGAGGAGTTCCAAATAACTGAAATCTATAAACATAGATGAAGGGCCCAATTATAGACTGACTTTTGTTCCCCCCAAATTTATTGATTGAACCTAACCCCCAGTGTGACTATATTTGGAGACAGGGCCTTTCAAGAGGTGATTGAGGTTAGATGAGGTCATAATGGTGGGAGTCTACTCCGATAGGACTGGTGTCCTTCTAAGAAGAAGAGGTATCATGAATGCACATGCACAGAGAAATGGCCCACTGAGGACACAGCCAGTAGGTGGCCATCTGTAAGGCAAGGAAAGAGGTCTCAGGAGAAACCCACACTTTCAGCACCTTGATCTTGACCTTCTAGCCTCCAGAACTGTGAGCAAATATACTCGTGCATCTGTTGTCTAAACTACCCAGTCTGTGATGTTTTATATTGAAGCCCAGAGAGACTAACACTATCCTATGCAACTTGAATTGAGACCTTTGAGGAAGTGGCCCTGCTTAAGCCTTTGCATGCTCTCTCTTGTTGTAGTTCTTGCCTATATCCAAATGCCACATGAAGTAAATCATCACAATATATTTTACAACAAACACAATTTATTCGCTTCAAATAAATGATGCAAACAGTGCTGGAACCAGATCACACAGATTATGTGGATGTGTTCCTATCTCTACATTCAGTAGTATCACCTTGGACACATCAAATCAGTGCTTGCATTTGTGTGTGTGGGGGGGGAAGGGGGACAGAGGAGAAGGAGCATTTAGATAATGGAAATGAGTGAATTGGGGCTTTTTATTTCTCCTGGAGTGTCAGTGGTTCATCATAGACTGACATTATACTGAAGCTATTTGTTGTTATTAAACGGTATTAACAAAGATGACAGTATTACTTAACATTTAAAGGTTCATCATGGACTGATAGTCTAAGCATTTTATGTACCTTAAATCAATTAGTATTGGAATAAGCGTCAAGAGTAGGTACTAGAACTATCCTTATTAGGAGATGATAATACTGAGATCAAAGATGTTGGATCTCATTCAGCGCAGTACTTCTAAGTGTCGGAGAAGCAGTATGAAACTTTGCATTAGCCAAAGTCTGAACAAGAGCTTAGGATATTGGAAAGGGAATTTCTTGGAGATATAAGATCTAAGTAGAAGTTCCTGTATTCCATTCTTGCCTTTTGGCCTTGGGAATTTTGTTTTCGCTAATCTGAGATTAAATTCCCTCAACTAAAATGATAAGAAACAAACAAACAAAAAACTTTTTTAGCATTCTTTGGGAAATAGATTCGTAAGGTTGTAAAGTGCTTCCATAGACTAAAATACGTAATACATTTAAAATATTTAGCTAAAATTTAAGTAAACTGTTTTTCCATTTACATGTACATATATATTCTATTGGTTCTGTTTCAGTAAAGAACCCTGACTAATACATTCCCTAAATAATCTCTTAAATACCTAAATAATCTCCAGGTAAATAGCATGAGATTTTTATTAAAGCACTGTGATGAATTTTAGTTTCTTCCTAATCTGTGGGTTTACTCTGGAAACACTCCAGACTGTGTATTTTTCCTAAAATAATAAAATGTTTGAAGTTTCCTTTTTTTCTTTTTTCCTTCTTTATTTTTTTTTTGTTTTGTTTTGTTTGTTTTTTGTTTTAATTAAAGAACCCCTATAATGTCTCTGGCCCAGCAGCTACTTGCGGACAACAATGCTAATATGCTGCTATGTGCACAAAATGTTTTGGTTCAAGAGTGTGCTTAACAATTTACTACTGCAGTGATCCTTCAGATGTTCTTTGTCTTTGTAAGAATGAACATAGAGTAGTTTCCTTATCCATGTGTAGCAACCATTTCCATGAATTAGTGTTCTATGCAGAAAGTGCTCGTAAGTGGATACTTCTTAAGGCTTAAGGCCCTGTGATTCAATACATGTAATAAGTGTTTAAACATTCCATTGTTTTCAGTGTGCCAAATAGTTAAGAACATAAGAATTCAAGGATATTCATATAGTTTTTGGCTGCATGTCTCTAAAAAGGTTTATGAAATCCATTTGTCTATTCAACTGTCTCTCTGAAATGTATATCCAGTTCATAATTTTTTATCTTATCAAGTGATTTTTATCCATTGGACAGATTCAAAGGACTTAAAGTAACCCAGGGCGTTAGCTTTGAAAAAGATCTAATTTGGGAGAACTACATGTGATCTGTCTTAGTCAGTTTGGGTTGCTACAGTATAACAAGAGACCATAGACTAGGTTACTTAAACAACAAAAATTTATTTCTCACAGTTCTGGAGGCTGGAAAGCCAGCTGATTTCGTACCTGGTTATGTCTTCACACAGAGACAGAAAGCAAGCTCTCTTATGTCTCTTCTGATAAGGACACTAATCTCATCACGAGGGCTCTACATTTACCTCTTAAAAACCTCTTCTCCAAATATTATCATATTGGAGATTAGGCTTTTCATATATGAATTTTGGGGTAAGAAACATTCAGTCCATAGCATTGTCTTTTTTTTTTTGTTCCAAGTCAACTTATTGACTAAAGTCATTGGTAGGAATTTTCAAGTAATTCATTCTAATTCTGCCATGCAATTATTAGAATTATTAGAAGACCACTGTGACCATTAGTTCAATTATAAGACTCTTAAAATCCCTGATAACTCTAGCTATTTCATTTCACTTGTTGTTTCCCCAATCTACATGCTTTTTATTGTTTTCTTTATACAGAATATAAAAGCCTGAGTACAGACCATGCCTATAGCCCTACAGCTGTCATTTTATTTACCATTGTATTTGATTTTTAGTTGGCAAAATAAAAAGAAAAGTCCATTAGAGAGTTATAGATGGACTCTACATAGACCCAGAACACTAATTTGATGTGTAAAAAAAAAAACTGTTAAACACAGGTTAAGTAACTTGTCCAAAGTCACAAGTTACTTATCAGTATTCAAAGGAGAATTCAAGTTTCTTGATTGCAAGCCTATTATCTTTCAATCCTACTAGTGCAATTAGTCATGTCAGCTAATGTGAATTAGTTGGTAAGGTACTCAATAGTCAACCTCTGCTACTGGTATGTCCTTGTTTGAGATTCTGCAGATATAGCCACAGAGACACTAAAAGGTACTATTAATCCCCATGATAGTAGCCATAAACTTACTAATTTTTTCTTTTCTATTACTGAGTATGTGACTTAAACCTCACTTTAAGATAGTAATATAAATAATCTAATCAAAAGTGGAAGAAATCCGTAGGAAAGAAAAAAATTGTTCTAAATTCAGAAGCTAATTAGAGAAAAAGTTATTTTTTTAATAAGATATGAACAAGATAAATTAATCAAGGCCTGGCTTGTAACATGGCCTAAAAGAGTGAAATATATTCATCTGGTCACATAACTATGGATCTAACATATTTTTTTTTCTTTCTTTCTTTTTTTTTTTTTTTTTTTTTTTTACTGGTATTAGACTAAAATTTAGAAATAAAAAATTAGATTAAAAGATGTCATACTAGAGAGACATCATAGGAATGGTGGCAGCGGGGCACACTTTTTGAGTTCTCCT
This sequence comes from Rhinolophus hipposideros, assembly GCF_964194185.1. NCBI lineage: Eukaryota > Metazoa > Chordata > Mammalia > Chiroptera > Rhinolophidae > Rhinolophus > Rhinolophus hipposideros. Next base: position 89,075,657 of record NC_138047.1, on the reverse strand, counting down.
CCAGATCTTATCACAAACGGGACACATAACCCATCAAAGGACTCTCTGCTCATCACGCAGAACAGCTAAGAGACTCGTGGAAGGATTACTTGAAGGCGCACAAATTGGGCAAACAGGGGAAGAGGGAAGGGAGCCGAGTGGAGACACGGCCTTCATCTGTGGCTGTGGGGACGCAGTCAGCACCTGCCGCTGTGGAAACGCGGCCGGCACCTGTGTTAAGGTCTAGAATCGACCACCCCTCAATTGGACAGAGGACACACGCAATAATGCAAGTCACACAGCGAGGTTTATTTCCAGCTAGCTGGGGTCCGAGTATCTGCCCGACGCAGCGGTTTTCAACAAGGACCCCGAGCACTCCAAGCCAAGGGTTTATATAGCATTTTTAAAGCATCCTGTAATTTTCTATAGCTTCAAAGAGTATACATATCATGGGCTTGCACCACATTCTGGAGATTTGACAAGATAAGCTGGCTTGTACCCCACCCAATCGGCAGTTAACAAAATAAGCTCTTTTCAAACAGGACATCTGGTCCTCACCCTGTTAAGGTGGTCCAGAAAATGGCTTCCTTTCTTATGCTAACCTACTCTTACAACCTGCAGCTGCAGAGATGCAGGGGATCCCAGGACAGAACAAAGAACACAAAAGCCAGGAGGTGGGCTCTTTCCCTGCATCCCACAGTCAATCTCTCCCGCCAAGGAGGCAGCTAGGTGGGCCCTAGGGCAGACAAAGAACACAGATTCCATACCTGGGCCCCTCCCCCCGCTCTTCCAATCCTACCCCAGCCCTTCTAGAGACAAACTGGCCCCTGAACTCAGGAGTGTCAGATTACAGAGGGGCCATAGTGCTCAGGCTCTGGGAAGACTGACAGGCAGCTCTGACCCAGGGAAGAAGCTGGGAAGAGTGTAATTTTGGCTGGGCTAAGAGAGAAGAGACTCCTCCAACTCCAGGCACCGCATTTTCTGGCCTGCGGGAGGAGTGTGACAAGGCTGGGCTGGGAGAGAGAACAGCCCTCTATCCCCAGCCCCCACCCTTTCTGGCCTGCCTAGGGCAAGGCAAGTACAACTGCTGAGGCACTCTCAGAGATCAGCAGTAAGTGGCAGACAAAACTCCCGGCTTTCAGCAGCTCAGAAATCTCCCGCCCGACACACACACACACACACATACACACACACACACACACACATACACAAACACACACACACACACACACACACACACGGAAGAAGCGCCCTAAGACCCAGGAGAACTGGACACAGGGCTGTTGGTGCTACTCTCAGTGTGCATATGTACAGGCAAGGGCAAAAACTGCACTGACTTTGTAAAAACTATCATCCAGACCCCTCAGCCCCACGCATCTAAATCTGCAGTCCCAAAGACACTCTGGGCACCAGGTGACCAGCTCTGCCTGCACAATAGGCTGGGGACTATTTGGTATAGCAGAGGACAACCTGGAGTTTACTTGGTGGGCTTAAGACAAGACTGGAGCTGCTTTTTTTTTTTTTGCTTTGTTTTGTTTTGTTTTGTCTTTATATCTTTGATATCTTTGCCTGTTTTGAGTGGAGGTTGTCAGTTGTTTTTACATGTGAATACTTGATTTTTTATTTGTTGTTGTTGTTGTGCTTGGTGATTTGCTTTGTTCTGAAATTGCCCTACCAGGACCCAGCTTAAGAGGCACAAGATTCAACATATCCAGAGGCCAATTCCAGACCAAACCACAGTACTACTGGGTTTGACCTACAAGTCACACACCCAGAGGGAATTATCTATAGACACAAAAGCCCATAGAGGCCAAACCACATTTAAGCTGTCAACCCTCACACAGCAGAACACTCTGTGGTGGGCAGAGCCAAGTCTCACAACTAGTCAGCCTAGGAGTTAATCTCACCTACTCACGAGCGAGAAGCAATTAAAGACCTTCTTTAACAGGAAAATATACACAACACAATAGTCATCTTTGGAGCACTGCAGAGCAGAAGAATGACGTAGTGCAAGTCAAATATAAAGGACACATACTACATAAGATATCCCAGTAAGCACTAAGAACTCTAGGGGATCTACCTAATACATCGAAGCAAACACAAAGAGTCAGCCAGAATGGGGAAACAAAGAAACATGTCCCAAATAAAAGAACAGAAGAAACCTCCAGAAGTCGAATCAAATGAAACAGAGGTAACCAACCTATCAGAGACAGAGTTCAGAACACTGGTGATAAGAATGTTTAAGGAGATAAGAGACAACATAAAGAAGGATGCAGAAATCATAAAGAACAACCAGTTAGAACTAAAGAACAACCAGTTAGATCTAAAGAACACAATTACTGAAATTAAAAACTCACTTGAAGTAATTACCAACAGAGAATCGAATCAGCAACTTAGAAGATCAGTTAGCAGAGATCACCCAAACAGAACAACAGAAAGATAAAAGAATAAAAAACAATGAAGATGCTTTAAGAGACCTATTGGATAACATCAAGCACAACAACATGCACATCATGGGAATACCAGAAGGTGAAGAGAGGAAGCAAGGAATTGAGAACATATTTGAAGTAATAATGTCCGAAAACTTCCCTAACCTGATGAAGGAAACCAACATACATATACAGGAAGTACAGAGAGTTCCAACCAGGATAAACCTAAACAGGTCCATGCCAAGACACATTATAGTTAAAATGGCAAAGCTTAAAGACAAAGAGAGAATCCTAAAAGCAGCAAGAGAAAGACAGAGGGTTACATACAAGGGAACTCCCATAAGACTATCAAATGACTTTTCTACAGGAACATTGAAGGCCAGGAGGGAGTGGCAGGAGATACTCAAAGTGATGGAAAACAAAGGCCTACAACCTAGATTGCTTTATCCAGCAAGGCTATCATTTAAACTTGATAGAGAGATAAAGAGCTTCCCAGAAAAGAATAACCTAAAGGAATTAATTACCACCAAGCCAGCATTGCAAGAAATACTAAAAGGACTTCTGTAAATAGAAGAAAGATGAAAACAATCAAACTACAAATTTAAAAATGGCAATAACTATGTACATATCAATAATCACTTTAAATGTAAATGGATTACATGCTCCAATCAAGAGACATAGGGTGGCTGAGTGGATAAGAAAGCAAAACCCTTGTATATGCTGTATACAAAAGACTCGCCTCAGATCAGAAGACACACACAGGCTGAAAGTGAAGGGTTGGAGTAAGATATTTCATGCAAATGGGATTGAGAAAAAAGCTGGAGTTTCAATACGTATATCTGACAAAATAGACTTTAAAATGAAGAACATATTAAAAGACAAAGATGGGCACTATGTAATAATAAAGGGATCGATACTAAAAGAGGACATAACCCTAGTAAACATCTATGCACCCAAAATAGGAGCACCTAAATATATAAAACAGATATTGACTGACATAAAGACAGAGATCAACAGTAACACTATCATAGTAGGGGACTTCAACACACCTCTGACAACAAGGGACAGGTCTTCCAGACAGAAAATCAATATGGAAATAACAGCCTTAAATGATACATTGAACCAGTTGGATTTAATTGATATTTTCAGAGCATTTCACCCAATGCTGTAAAATACACGTTTTTCTCAAGCGCACATGGAACATTTTCCAAAATAGACCATATGTTAGGCCACAAAACAAATCTTGATAATTTAAGAAAATTGAAATCATACCAGTTGTCTTCTCTGACCACAGTGCTATGAAATTAGAAATGAACTACAGGAAAAAAACTGGAAGACACACCAAATCATGGAGGCTGAATAACATGTTACTAAATAATGAATGGGTCAACCAGGAGATCAAAGAAAAAAATCAAAAGATTTCTCGAGACAAACGAAAATGAAAACACGACGACCCAAAATCTATGGGATGCCGCAAAAGCAGTCCTAAGAGGGAAATCCATAGCATTGCAGGCCTACCTGAAGAAACAAGAAACGTCACTAATCAACAGTTTATCTTCACACTTAAGGGATCTGGAAAAAGAACAGCAAACTAAGCCCAAAGGGAGCACAAAGAAGGAGATAATAAAAATCAGAGCAGAAATAAATGAAATAGAAACCAGAAAAACAATAAAAAAGATCAATGAACTCAAGAGTTGGTTCTTAGAGTAGATAAACAAAATTGACAAACCTTTAGCCAGACTCATTAAAAAAGAGAGAGGACCCAAATTAATAAAATCAGAAATGAAAGAGGAAAAGTGACAACAGACACCGCTGAAATACAAAAAAAAAAAATTTAAGAAATTACTATGAGCAACTATATGCCCACAAATTCAACAATCTGGAAGAAATGGACAATTTTCTAGAGTAGTACAACCTTCCAAGGATAACTCAAGAAGAAATAGAAAACCTGAATAGACTGATTACAACCAGGGAATATGAATCAGTAATCAACAATCTCCCAACAAACAAAAGCCCTGGAACAGATGGCTTTACAGGTGAATTTTACAAAACGTTCAAAACAGAATTATCACCAATTCTCCTCAAGCTCTTCCAAAAAACCCAGAAGGAGGGAAGACTCCCAAACACTTTTTACGAAGTCACTATCACCTTGATCCCCAAATCAGACAAAGACACCCCAAAAAACGAAAAGTACAGGCCGATATCTCTAATGAACATAGATGCAAAAATCCTCAACAAAATATTAGCCAACAGAATTCAGCAATACATTAAAAAGATCATACACCATGATCAAGTGGGATTCATCCCTGGTATGCAAGGGTGGCTCAACATCTGCAAATCAATTAATGTGATACACCACATTAACAAAATGAAAAATAAAAATCACATGATCATATCAATAGATGCAGAAAAAGCATTTGATAAAATCCAGCAGCAATTTATGATAAAAACCCTTAAGAAAGAGGGAATAGAGGAATCATATCTCAACATAATAAAGGCCATATGTGATAAACCCACAGCTAACATCATACTCAATGGGGAAAAGCTAAAACCATTCCCCTTAAGATCAGGAAGAAGGCAAGGTTGCCCACTATCTCCACTTCTATTCAACATAGTGCTGGAAGTTCTAGCCAAACCAATCAGACAAGAAAAAGAAATAAAAGGCATCCAAACTGGTAAGGAAGAAGTAAAATTATCATTATATGCAGATGATATGATACTATATATAGAGAACCGTAAAGACTCCTCCAACAAACTATTAGAGCTGATAGATGAATTTAGTAAAGTAGCAGGATACAATATTAATATTCAGAAATCAGTTGCATTTGTATATACTAATAATAAAACTTCAGAAGCAGAGATTTAAAAAAATAATAATAATCCCATTTACAATTTCTCCAAAGACTATAAAATACCTGGGAATAAATTTAACCAAAGAAGTAAAAGATCTGTACTCAGAAAATTATAAGACACTGAAGAAAGAAATGCAAGAAGATATAAATAGATGGAAATACATACCATGTTCATGGATAGGAAGAATTAATATAGTTAAAATGTCCATACTGCCTAAGGCAATATACATATTCAACGCAATTCCTATCAAACTACCGATGACGTTTTTCACAGAAATAGAACATATAATCCTAACATTTACATAGGATCATAAAAGACCCTGGATAGCCTCAGCAATCTTGAAAATAAGAACAAAGTGGAAAGTATAACAATACCTGACATCAAATTATACTACAAGGCTACAGTAATCAAAACAGCATGGTACTGGCATAAAAACAGACACATAGATCAATGGAATAGAATAGAGAGTCCAGAAATAAATCCATGCCTATATGGCCATTTAAAGTACAACAATGGAAGCAAGAATGTACGGTGGGGTAAAGACAGTCTATTCAATAAATGGTGCTGGGAAACCTAGACAGACACATGGAAAAAAAATGAAGCTGGACCACCTCCTTACACCATATGCAAAAATAAATTCAAAATGTCTTAAAGACTTAAATGTAAGATATGAAATCATAAAATACCTAGAAGAAAATATAGGAAGAAACTTCACAGACATTACCCAGAGTAAGATTTTTACTGATATATCCCCTCACACAAGGGAAGTAAGAGAAAAAATAAGCATGTGGGATTACATCAAACGAAAAAGTCTTTTTCACAGCAAAGGAAGCCATCAATAAAACAAAAAAAGGATCCTACTGAATGGGAAAAGATATTTGCCAATGATATATCTGATAAGAGGTTAATATCACAAATTTATAAAAAATTCACTGAACTCAACTCCAAAAAAAGAAACAACCCAATTAAAAAATGGGCAGAGGACATGAAGAGACATTTTTCTAAAAAGGACATACAGATGGCAAACAGACATATGAAGAAATGCTCAACCACACTAACCATCAGAGAAATGCAAATAAAAATGCACAATGAGATACCACCTCACTCCAGTCAAAATGGCTATCATCAACAAATCAACAAACAACAAGTGCTGGCAGGGATGTGGAGAAAAGGGAACCCTTGTGCACTATTGGTGGGATTGCAGATTGGTGCAGCCACTATGGAAAACAGTATGGAGGTATCTCAAAAATCTGAAAATGGAACTACATTATGATCCAGTAATTCCACTCCTAGGTATCTATCCAGAGAAATCCAAAACCGTATTCAAAAATCTTTATGCACTCCTATGTTTATTGCAGCACTATACACAATAGCCAAGACATGGAAACAACCAAAATGCCCATTGGTAGATGACTGGATTAAGAAACTGTGGTACATTTATACAATGGAGTATTACGCAGCCATAAAGAAGAAAGAAATCTTACCATTTGCAACAACATGGATGGGCCTAGAGAATAATACGTTAAGTGAAATAAGTAAGACAGAGAAAGACAAATACCATATGATCTCACTTATATGCAGAATCTAAAGAAAAGAATAAGTGAGTGAACTAATCAGAAACAGTTTTGGAGACAAAGAAGAAAAACTGAGGGTTGCTAGATGGGCGGGGGAGTGGGGATAAGGGGAAAGGTGAGGGGATTAGGAAACAGTAGGTAACCATAAGATGGCCACGGGGTTTCGAAAATTAATTTGGAGAACATAATCAATAATGTTGTAAAGATTTTGTAGGGTATCCGATGGACACGTGTCTCATTTGGGAGACCACCTCAGGGATGATGTAGATGCCTGATCACTGCACTGTACATGTGAAGCTGAACAATAACGAATGCCAAGTATAATTATATATATACATACATATATATATATATGTATATATATATATATATGTATGTATATATTTACAAGAAGCATAGTATAGCATTAGGAATAGAGACAGTGGAAATGTAATGGCTCGGTGCGATGTCAGAGGGATAGTGGATGGGGGAAGGGGGATCCACACAGTGTGAGTGATATAAATGATAAACGTCTAAATATTTGTCTTATGCACCTGAAACTAATAAAAAAAATAAAATGAAAAATAAAAGATATCATACTAGTAAAGAGATTTTTATTCTTATTAAAACCTATGAAAAATTATACAAACACTGAATAATAGGGAAAAATGTATTTCTCATAAAACTGGTAAAAATCATATCCAAAACTTGATTGTGAACTGCATATTGCTGTGTACAGAGTATATGTGCAATGTATACGAAGGGATGATTGACATACCAACAGGGATAGCATGTGATTTCATCATGCTACTCAGAACTATGTTCAATTAAAAATTTATGAATTGTTTATTTCTAGAAATTTTATGAAACATTTTCAGACTGCAGTTGACTGTGGGTAACTGAAATGGTGGAAAATGACACTGCTGATAAGGGGTGACTTCTCTTTGATTTTAGATTTGGTCATGAGACTTATTTAGACCAGTTTAATGCTAGCAGATGTGACATTAACAGATGCTTTAAAAGTGATTTGGTGGTTGCCTTTGTTCTTGTCATAGCTGCTCCTTCTCTTTCAAACAGAGGCCCTTCTTACTCAGCTCACGTTCTGACACCCTACCCCAGGCCGCTGCCTGCACCAAATCCACTCATCCCACCCCACTTTAGACACCCTTTTGACTCAGCCAGAATTCCAACAGTCTGCACTGCTTACTCCCCATTCAACACGGCCCCTTCAACAGCACAGGCCACCTACCTTCCCTTATCCAGTACATCTTTACTCTATTCATGATATACTTGTAATATTCCCCTGCCATTCCGCCACTTTGTAGGTTGTTCCCAGTTAGCCTCTAATACCATAATCAGGGTCAAAAACGTATCCCATTTCATGCTTTAGTGGGAAACCAAACTGCTAGGTCTGCACTGCTATATAATGACTTGTATATTTCGTGTTTTCTAGAAGAAAAAGGAAAAGAGTAAAAGGCCAATGGAAAGGAAGGGTATAGGGGAGAGGAATAGTCATGGTAGGGTTTGGAACAAGATTGTGACATGATCTCACATTTTAAAGAATGGCAATGGTCATAGAATGGAGAGTCTAAGAACAAAGTGAGGACACCATTTAGAAGTCTAAGGTAGCTCTCTAGAAGAGTCATGATGGTACCTTGGACAGTGTGAATGTAAAGAAAATTAGTAGTGTTTGGTTTCTGGACATACTGTGAAGGTCGAGTCAAGAGTATTAGCTGATAGATATTGAAAGGAAGAGAGCAATCAAAGTTGAAAATGAAACATTTTTACCACCTGAAGTACCTGAGTATTTAGAATCGTTATTTACTGACATGGCAGCCACTGAGGAAAAATAGTTTCGGAAGAAATATGAACAGCTTGGTCTTTCAAGTGGTTTAGACGTTCAAGAGGAGCCATTGATTATATAAAGGAATAGGTAAGGTTGAGTTCAGGAGATATCCTGAGCTTAAATTATAATTCAAACATAAAGTTGCCTCTATTCATCCTCATCTGAAAACATGGAATTGGTTATGTGATAAAAGAAAATGACTAAAGATATAGAATAATTAGAATATTACCTATTGAAAATTATGAGAAAAATCATACAAAAATCTACCAGAAAAACATTGGAAACTTGATGGCTTCCTAGGTAAATTTTATCAAATTTCAATAAATAAATATTTCTGATGATATTGAAAATATTCCAGAGCATAAAACATCAAGAGAGATTCTAATTATTTTTATACTCAAGCTTATATAAATAAATAACAAGTTTGCAAATAGCACAATTAAAACACAAAAACTGACATTATAGACTCAGCCTGTGGATAAACATAACACAAATCCTTATTAAAAGTTTTCAGTTTGAATCCAGTGCTTATATGTATGTGTTATCTGATAATTTAGTCTTTTTGTATTAGAAATATAAGTATGTCATTCACCTTATTAATAAATCAAGAAAGAAAAAAAATCAATGAACTCCATAAATGATGAAAAGTTTCTTTTTGTTTTTGTTTTGTTTTTTTAATGTATAATTGGGAATGAATGCTGACCTTCATTTAATGAAACAAGAACAGATGGACTTTTATTTAATATATAGGAATACGTAGCTATATTATAGGTATAAATATATAAAAAATCAAGTCAGCTGCCTTCTAAATGGAAAATCACTGAAGCTTTTCCCATCAAAGTCTAGGACAGTACAAGGATATCTACATTGATCTTTATTACTTAAAATTATTTGATGAGTACTTGCCATATTTTGATGTGAAAAGTAAATGTGATATATAGATATTGCAGAAAAATCCAAATTCATCATTATTGGAAGATAAGGTTGAATAAATAAAAAATACAAGAGAATCAATGAGGAAGCCATTTTCAAATATGAAAATTCAGTGAGTGTTTTAATAAAAACATTATTTTATAAAATCAGTTGCTTTCAATTACTTTTAAAAGCCATATAAAAACTGGAAAAGGCGAAATATGTTATTTATTTGCTGGTGTGGCGCAATGGTAAATCTTCTTTGGAGAAACAATGCCATTCAGATCCTCACATTTTGTTGAGAATTTTCTGGGTTTTGTTTGTTTGTTTTTTAGTTTCATGTGTGCAAAGCAACATAATAGACATTTACGTCCCTCGCAGAGTAACCTCCCTCCCCAAGTTCCGACCCCTCTAACATCTATATAAGTGTTACAATATCATTGACTATCTTCCTTATGCTATACTTCACTTCCTGTGTATGTGTGTGTGTGTGTGTGTGTGTGTGTGTGTGTGTGTGTGTGATTATAATTGACATACAATATTATTCTACTTCAGCTTCAGTTGTACAGAACATTGGTTATGCACCTACACAGTCTATGAAGTGATCCCCTTAATAAGTTCAGTGCCCATCTGGCTCCTTACGTATTCTTTACAACATTGTTGATTATATTTCCCATACTGTATTTCATATCTCCATGACTACATTGTGTCTACTAATTTGTTCTTTCTAAGCCCTTTACCTTCTTCTTCTTCTTCTTTTATTTAAATTAAAGTTTATTGAGGTGAGAATTGTTAATAAAGTTATGTAGATTTCAGGTGTACAATTCTGTAATACATCATCTATATATTACATTTTTTTCGTATAGATAATGTGGCATCTTTAAAAGTTTTCCAGACCTTGCAGGGGGAAATAAACCCAGAACTGAAAACTCAGAGACAAAGCAGAAAACAGAGACAAGCCCACAATGACTGGCGATTTCACACATATTTAATATGTACTTGAATAACAGAGTACAAGATAAATGAAACTACGTAAAGAATCAAATGATCATTAAAGTAATGGAAAAATACCTTACCAGATTAAGAGTTTATTAAATAGGATTAATAGCAGATTAGTCATAGTGCTGAAAAGGTGATTAGCACACTTGATGATACATCAGGAAAATATATGAAGACTGAAGCATATTGAGAAAATAATTTTAAAAATCCAAAAATTATGTAAGTGACATATAGCACACAGTAAATAAATTTAACTTATGGGAAATTTGAATACCATATACCATGACCAATGAAGGCATGGTGAACAAGAATGAGAGTGAGAGAGAAAAAAAGGGAGGGAGACTTAGAAGCAATAGTTTAAAAGAAAATATTGAAACTGATCACATAACCCACAGATTGAAAGAACGTTATAAACCCCAAGTATGAGAATACAACTAACAGATGTTCAGGAAAATAATACTAAAATTGCTAACAATCAAAGGCCAAGAGATAACTTTATAAAAAACCAAAGACAGAATAATACATCCTATTTTCAACAAATCAGCCATATGACTGACAGCTCAATTATCAGATAGAATTAATGAAAAAGACAAATTAAATTAACTAATACAATTTTGAAAAAAACCTGCTGAACTAGAATTCTGTGGCCAGAAAAAAAGTCCATAAAAATTGAAGGTAAAATTTGTTTATACAAATATTGAAATAAATCCTCATTAACAAATACTGAAAAAATAAAGTGAATACTTCAAGAAGAACAATTATAATGATCTTGGGTAGAAGGACAGAAATGCAGAGAAAAATAAAGAGCTATATAGAGTGCACGGATATGAACAAAACTAAATAAATTTGATGCAATAATACCAATAACTTATAGAGTTTAATTATATAACAAACAATTTAAACACATGAAAACTATAACACAGAAAGTAAGAAGTGAGTAAGTGCAGTTTTAGGGGTATGTTCTTTGCATTACTTGAAAGTTGCAAAAAAAGAGTACTTAATATTACACTAAATTAAGAAAATATTTTGTAAGTTTTAGGGTAGCCTCGAGTAAAATCGTATATTTAAAAAAATGTATCCAACAAATAGAACTAATTGAGAAAAATCTGAGTAAAAAACTGGGATTATAAATAAAGTAATTTAATCCAAAAGAAGATGAGAAATGAAAGAAAGAGGAGACTTAAACAGGGTGGAAAATATTAAATGTATTGTATATACTGAACCAGATTCTTGAATTGAATGACAAGATTTTCCAATTGGGAGGTAGTGAGCATAATGTGCTGCCAATAAGAGATACACTTAAATAAAAATGCAGAAAAGATGAACTATAAACAACGGAAAAGCACACTATATAACCTCAATCAAAAAGCTGGTGTAGTTATGTGCATATCAGACAAAGTAGATTTTAAAGTCAAAACATTACCAAAATGAATGATCATTTAGAATAATTTTTAAGTATCACCAATCAGGAAGATATAACACTTTTCCATCTGTATAGCTATAACATCCATTCAAAATAAACAACTCCTTGAAAACCAACAATAAAAGAGAGCTTCAATAAGAAGAAAAAAAAAAGTATTTACAAATCTATTAATCATCATACTTAATGGTTTATTATTGAAAGTTCTCAGAATTGTCAAAGAATCAAGGATGTACTTTATTACACATGCTTTCAACATTATGACCACAGTTCTACCATGTAGTAAGACAAGCTATATTTTTTTAAGTTTCCTATTGAAGAGTGAAGGAAAAAATCAATTACAGACAGATGATATTAATAGATATAAATATGAAAGGTAAAGCAATAAATCTGCCCAAAGAGTACATAGGAGAATGACTGCATGAATTTGGGGGAAAAGATTTCCTAGATCACATAAGGCACTAACCATAAGTTAAGAGATTGTTTCATAGATCTCCAATAAAATTATTATCAGAAGATACAGGTAAGACAGGGAAAAGGTAAACTACAGAATAGAAGAAGATATTCACATTAGACATAACCAGAAAAGGACTACAAGTCAATTTTTAAAAAGGCAGCTGATTCAATAGGTCTATATCTATATCTGTATCTGCATCTGTATGTATATCTATATCTGGAACTGTATCTGTATCTATATCTATAGCTATATTTATATCATCTATATCTATCCATCATATATCTATCTACCACGTCATATAGTATACATGTGACTTCACATCACAAAGTCCAGATTATGAAATATCAAATAGCTGGTAAAAGTAAGAGACATTTTCCTTAGTGGAAAAATATTTCTTCCCTCAAAAATATGATTATTTTTCTTGACTACATTTTTGTGTGTGTGATATTCCATAGGACCATTACCTACATAGTTGATGGTAGTTATGACAGTTTGTCAAGATATAACCTGACTTCTTCTAAAGGTGGGGCAGGGATATTGATTTTCTATTTTTTTTTTTAGTTTTATAAATGGTGCCAACAGTATTTAGCTCACACACACACACACACACACACACACACACACACACACATATATATATATATGTAAATATATATACATATATATTTAGTGGTTTCAAACATTTACAGTTTGTCCTAATGGTGTGGTCATCTTTCTCTGATCTAATGAGAGGTCGAGTAAAACGATATATATTCTTCATGCCTAAACATACTGCCCCAACAATCTCTCTTTATTTTATTTTTATTTTTTTCTATTAGTTTCAGGTCCCAAACAACATAATAGTTAGACATTTTACACCCGTCACAAGTAATAATGCCCCCAATGTACTCCCCCTCCGACATTGTATATATCTGTTACAATCCCATTAACTATATTCCCTATGTTGTACTTTCCATCCCATGAATATATATAATTATAGTTAGCATTCAATATTATTCTACCTCGGCTTGAGGTGTATAGTACAGTGGTCAAGTAACTACACAGTCTATGAAGTGATCCCCCTGACAAGTCCAGTGTCCATCTGGCACCCTATGTAATCTTCACAACATTGTTGATTATATTCCCCATACTGTATTTCAGATCCCTGTGACTATATTGTGACTCCCAATTTGTACTTTCTAATCCCTCACTTTTCCTCCATGCCCACCCCCTCCCACTTAGCAACCATCAGTTTTTTCTCTATTATCTCCTAGTCTATTTCTGTTTTATTTGCTCATTTATTCTATTCTTTAGATTCCACATATAAGGATCATATGGTTTTTGTCTTTCTCAGTCTGACTTATTTCACTTAGCATAAGATTCTTTAGCTCCATCCATGTTGTTGCAAATGGTAAGGTTTCATTCTTTTTTTGTGGCTAGGTAATGCTTCATTGTATAAATGTGCCACAGTTTCTTTATCCAGTCATCTATTGGTGGGCATTTTGGTTATTTTAGACATGGAAACAACAAACTCTCTTGAAAAATGAGGAAGATTTGGACTTGCCAAAACATTTGTTTTTGAAACATCTCAGTATTGCTCAACTATAGAAAGTGAAAATCTTACACTCTATACCAGGGTTCCTCCCTTAATAAATATAGTACTTCTATATTCAGTTTTATTTTGCTCAGACATTTGACGATACTTGCTTTATCTTTGATGAATACTGAGTGAGTCTTTGTGGCAGCACAAAGGACAAGTATATTTTGAGAGGATTTTGGTGGATATCTATAATTTTTTCTTCATTTTTTTTTAAGTTTGTGTAACATTTAGTTAGGGCTGGCAAATCTCATAGCATACTCTATTATTTTGTTATTGTATAAAAATGCAATTTAATTGATTATAGGGACTATGAATGTGTTAATTTTAAGCTATTTCTATAAAATGAAATTAAACAAGAATTAAATTTAAATAAAGGTGTTTTTGTATATCTTACATTGATTACTTAAAATATAAATGGCACACAAAGAAATAGTCAATGAGTCATGAGTTGTATCAGCGATATTATGTACATATTTCAAAAATAACTGAATCATGTGCAGCTAATGTTCATAAAGGGAAAAGCGATTAGCAAATTAACTGTTCCAATGCTTTGGATATGTCAAAGGCCTAAGAACTTTGTTAACTCTACAAAGAAAGTCCTTGGATTTTATACATCTAAATTTATTACCAGGGAACTCAGCTGAGCAAACACATTTTTATCAGTTGACATTTAATCAAGCCAGAAGTTTTTATTTATACAAAGTATTACATACATTTGGAATGCTTTTCTTTTCTCTCATTGAAATTAAGCACATTGTGCTCTTTTGGTACAATATTATTAGACAGGCATACAGACATTTCAGATTTGTGAAAAGAAGGGATAAGAAGAAACAGGGAAATGTTCTAGTGTTAATCAAATATTTAATATGTAGCAGAGATTGTTTTAGGTGTGTATTTTTTTACTCAATATTTAAACATCAGACCGGAAACTATGAAACTCCTAGGAGGACATATAGAAAAAAGCTCTTTGACATTGGCCTTAGAAACAAGTTTTTGGACGTGACACCAAAACAACAAATAATAAAAGCAAAATTCAGCAAGAGAACTACAAACTAAACAGCTTCTCAAGAGAAAAAAAATCCAATCAGCAAAATATGAAGGTAACCTATGGAATAAGAGAAAAAACAAAACAAAACTGCAAACCATGTGCTAACAAGGGTTTAATATCCAAAACATATAAAGAAGCCATACAACTCAGTATCAATAATAATAACAAATCCAATTTTAAAAATGGGCATAAAAACTGAATAGACATTTTTAAAAACAAGACATACAAATGCCCAACAGGTACATGAAAAGATGCTCAACATAACTACTCATCATGGAAAAACAAATCAAAACCACAGTGAGGTATCACCTCATGTGTCAGAATTGCTATCAAGAAACAAGAGAACAAGTGTTGTCAAGGAGGCACAGAAGAGGGAACATTTGTGTACTGTTTGTGGGAATATATGAGGTCAGACAATTAAGTTAGCAAACTCATCCTAGAAAAAGTGCTCCATACCACATTGCTGAATATCATTACGGTCACCTTTGAAGTACTCCCTTTGGGAAACTGTGCACCAACACCAGCAACTAGTCCACCCTTCAAAGCAATTTTGGAACTCTTTCTGGAATGGCCATCAGAGCTGTTGTCATATTTGATATCCTGAATGTCATCAAAATATCTTCCTTTCAATATTTCCTTTATCTTTGGATAAAGAAAGAAGTCACTGAGGGCCAGATCAGGTGAGTAGGGAGGCTTTTCCAATACAGTTATTTGTTTCCTGGCTAAAAACTCCCTCACAGACAGTGCCCTGTGAGCTGGTGCATTATCGTGATGCAAGAGCCATGAATTGTTGGTGAAAAGTTCAGGTCATCTAACTTTTTTACGCAGCCTTTTCAGCACTTCTAAAGAGTAAACTTGGCTAACTGTTTGTACATTTGGTACAAATTCATTATGAATAATCCCTCTGATATCAAAAAAGGCTAGCAACATCATTGCTACAAATTCTTGAACTTAATTGTCAGTCCTTCGTAAATTAGTTCAACCACTATAGAAAACTTGTATGGGGTTTCCTCAAAAATAGAACCATCATATGATCCAGTAACCCCACTTCTGTATATATATATATATTAAAATGGAATGAAAACATGATATCGAAAAGATATCTACACTCAGAATGAACACATGTTTATTGCAGCCGTTTTCATAATAGCCAAGATGTGGATGCAACTTAAGTGTCTGCAAATGGATCAATAGGTGAAGAAGTTGTGTTATACACCTATAAGAATATTATTCAGCCAAGAGAAAGAAGGAAATCCTGGTATTTGTGACAACATGTATAGGCCTTGAGAGCATAATGCTGAGATAAGTCAGACAGAAGAAGACAAATGCCATGTAATATCACTTGTGGATATCACTTGTGGAATCTAAGAAAGTCAAACTTGTAGAAACAGTATAATGGTGGTTATAATAACAGTAACACAATAGCAGTATAATAGTGGTAGGTAACAGTAACACAATAACAGTATAATGGTGGTTAGGAGGGGTTGAGGTGGGGAAATTGGGAAGATGTTGGCAAAAGGCTACACTCTTGCAACTGGACGATGACTATGTTCTGGAGATCTAATATGCAACATTATAATTATAATCAAATATGTTATTATATATACTTCAAAGTTGCTAAGAAAATAGATCTTAAATGTTCTCACCACAAAATGAAATGATAATTATGACATGATAGAGGTATTAGCTAACTCTACAGTGATAATCATATTACAATATACAAATGTGTATCAAATTAACACATTGTATACATTAAATTTCTAAAATGTCACATGTCAATTGTATCTCAACAAAAAATATTAAAATAACTTTATGAAATATTTGTCAGTTTCCTAAGGAGAATAAAAAAAAATCAGAAGTCTAGTATTTTGCTCAAAATTACACAACTTATACGTAGGAGAACTGGGCTTTATCTTCAAAGCCTATTATGTTTTTGTTTATTGAATCTTCTAGGCAATGTTTGGTTCACCTGTGTACTGGGAAATGGAATATGAATACACAATATGCTAATTATGGAATATCTTGTTTAATCATTTTTCATTGAAAGTATAGACTTAAGTTGAAAGCTAATCTTTATTCATTGTTTAAAAAATATTTTCCATTGATTACTATCTCTAGTTCCAATGAAGTCACCAAAAGGTTTAGGTTATATCAGTGTCAACAAATAGATTTTGCATCTGTTTACACATTTTTATTAGTAACTTCTAAATTAAATCTGTTCATTTCTATAAAAGATATCATTTTATATAAAGGAATTTCTTTAATGATATATTTTATAAGGCTGAGAGAACATTCCTGTTCTATATTGTCATTTTGTTACATAGCAGGGTATGTAAATAAACAGTTAAGCATTCACAGATAGGTACAATATTTATTTGAAAAAATGAATTGATGCACTTATGGTGCACTGAATATTTTACAATGCCAACTGTTTTTCCAAAGATAAAACAATGCACTCTATTTTGAGCATAGCTCTTGTAAGAAGATATATAAAGACATACATTCATGGTGACAGAGTTAAAGTGGAAATATTGGTGTTAAAAAATAATCATATGAGGCACGATGATATGTCAGGAGAGAGAAGTACAGTGTCATAAAGGAAATGATGTATGCTGGTGGAAGCAGTGATAGAATTTCCTCATGAAAACTTGGTCAAAAGGGTGAGAATGGGGCAATGGTATTAGTAAAAGGAAAACATTCAGGTTCTTTATATATGCATATAATGAATTTAGCAAGGTTATTCTAAAGTTGACAAGTGGAAAATCAGATAGAAACAAAACCAAATCGAAGTGGGTTGTTATACATAAACATCTCTCAATCATTTTAGCTGAATATAGAAGTATAATTTTCACATGATTTGGAAGAAAAATCTACTTGAATCTCTTGTTATAATATTCTAAAATTATAGTTTTCTTTCAATCTCTGAAGAAATATTTTTGACAAAAAATAGAATTCTTCAAAGATATCTTTTAGTGTTCTAGGATCAACATGCATGACTTCTATAATCAATTAGCTTACCTAAGGTTTATTAGTATAAATGTGTGATTAGGATTCCCTGAGCCTCATTTTAACCTGAAGTTGAGCGACAACAATGCTGTGTATCTTTTTAGTAGAACATTTGAAGATGAATATTATAATATTATGTAGATGTCCAAATTTGCCTGTAGCAAGGTGTAAAGTCTATAGCATGAGTACCAATGAGGTTCACAATGTGCTTATTCTAAATATACACAGCTGAGTACTTTCCAAAGCATTCTGTTAAAGTCACTATTTGAAACAATGGGCTTAATTTGCATGTGTTGAATAAAAGCTTTCCAAAGAAATCATTTCCAGTGTTATTATTTCCCATGATATAAATAAGAACAAAGTAATCAATAACCATAATCAATTAGCTTAGTTAATCAACCAAAATAATTAAATTTATTTTTAAATCAAGACAATAGTTTTGATTTTATAACATTAATTTGTTTGAAAAATGGATGAATTAAGAACAGATGGAAGGGGATATGACAAAAAGTTGCCATCATTAGAACTTAATTGGCATTAAAGAAAAAGAAAAGAAAAGAAACTCCAACATGTGTAAGAACATTGATGCAGGAGGATTACCAAACCATTTTTAACAATAATAAAATGGAGATATCACTTCAGCCAACTTTAGCTGAAAATGAAATATACAGGTTAAAAAAATAATACTTTAAAGACACCACCTTGATTTATTCTTGATAGCTACTTTTATTCTTATTCTACAAAATCATACCACAATATGAAGGGCACTTTAGGAAAATGACAGGATCTAGCAAGCATGATTATATAAAGCTAAAATGTACTTGCTTATTGACCACTGACTTTTAGAAATGATTGAAAACTGGAAATTACTTTCTCTGTAGTACAAACTAAGTGTTTGATCTGTTGTGATATAATCCTTCCTCATTCTGCTACTGGGAGGAAGTGTGAGAAGGGAGTGGGGAATTTCTAGTCTGTCTAGAGACATGGCATCATATTATGAGATTTATCTAATTTTATTGCCTGTTGCTGCTAATGAATTTTTGTTTGTGTTGGTACTTTTACTGGTTTAATTTCTTTCTTTTTATTGTGTTATATCCCCTATTGCCTCTGTAACTTTTTTTAATGTTGCCTGTTGTTCCTAGAATTCCCTCACTCTTCTCTCTCTGTTTATTAGATTCTATTTATTTTTGAGGAACCAACTATAGTCTCACATATTCTGTGATACTTTGAATATCCATTAATGCCTTTTTATAGTCATAATTTTTATTTCTTCCTATCCTTCTGTTCCATGGTCCAAACATATATTTTTATTTATTAAAGTGACATTTGTTAAATTGACAATTATTTACCATTGACATGACCTTGTATAAATTTTAGTAGCACAACATAATGACTTGACATATGTATATATTGCAAAATGATAGTCCTCCATCATCACACACTCTATTAGCAACGTTTTCTTATACGATACAGTATTGTTAACTATAATCATTGTGCTATACATTGCATCCCCAGGATTTATTGATCTTATAACTTGGAGTTTGTACATTTTGACCACCTTCAAAGTTAGTAATGACTAACTTTTAAATAAATATTTTATTTTATTTTTCTCTGTGTGTCTTTCTCTCATATTTTTATATTCATAATATGTATAATTTATATTCAAATATAGAGACATAGGACAGTGCAAAGCCATCTCAGATAAAATCTCCAGGGTCTAGATT
The DNA here is from genome assembly GCF_964194185.1 of Rhinolophus hipposideros. Taxonomy (NCBI): domain Eukaryota; kingdom Metazoa; phylum Chordata; class Mammalia; order Chiroptera; family Rhinolophidae; genus Rhinolophus; species Rhinolophus hipposideros. The sequence goes on along the minus strand of NC_138047.1, from coordinate 89,055,852 downwards.
GGTAGCCCGTATAATGGGAGGGGCTTTGGCCTCCACTTTCTGTCTTTCACTTTCACCTGATGTTTATTTCTTGTATGAAGAAAGTTCTTTATAATTTAAAAACCTCTTATATACCTTATTTATTTTGATTTATGAATTGTTAATGCAGCAGATAATTATCTGTAAACTTTTTAAAGGCATGGGTCATGTCAAATCATTTCTGCAATTGTTTATTGACCGTAGTATAAGTATAGGATATTGGGGACAGAAAAAGAAACATAATAAACACAGTACATAGTGACAATGAACTAATTTAGGAGATATGTTTTGAAATTTAGGTTCAGACAGAGTAATGTTCAAAAGCCAGCTCTTCGCTTACTAGCTGTGCAAATATAGGATTAGAAAGCCTCAGTTTCTCATGAAAAGATAAATCAGAGAATTATTCCCATCTCACATAATACTGCAAGGATGAAGTTTTGTAATTGAAACATAAATTCCAAAATATAATAAAAAGCAATATAATTTTTCTAGCCTCTGCAGTGGCATTTTGTTCATCTTTGGACATAAGAAAAAATGTTATGAAATGTAAAAAGAGACAAGAAAAGAAAATAGGAAGAAAAAATGATATTAATATTTTAGAGATATGGTTAATAAATAGCCAAGACAAATAAAGTAACTTTTAAAAGAAGCTTCTGTTAAAGAAAGGGTGGTTAAACAAAGTAGTGGAAGTTTCAAGTGGGAATTGTTCAATAGTTAATAAGAACAATAACAACAAAGGTTAGACAAGAATTTAGATTCAATTCATTAAGTTTAGCATAAACAATGAAACTAGTAAACTCTCGTTATATCTGATTAGAATTTAACAAGCAGAAGAAAAACAAGACAATGTCAGTTTGGCTAAGAACAAAAAGTAGTATTTAGAGAATTATAAAAGTGATAGTAGGAAATTATGATGAAATGATTAAATAAGCAGAATATTTCTAGCATAAAGAAACATTTTACGTCACGCAAATGTTGACATATGCTAATCAATGGTAAGTTTTTGTTAATGTGGGTTTTATGGTGTAAGAAAATATTATCCTTCATAATTTTGTGATTTCTTTAAATTTTTATTTATTTATTTATTTATTTATTTATTTATTTATTTATTATTTATTTTTAACACACTGTTTTTAGAACCTCTTAGGTTTACAGAAATTTGAACAGAAAGTGCAGAAAGTTCCTATACACTTCCTGTTCCAGAACACTCAGATACTCCTATTAACATCTTGCATTGGTGTTGTACATTTGGTACCTTGTTTATTTTTATTGCTGAGTGATATTCCATTACATGTATGTGCCAGAGTTTGTTTCATCACACAACAACTGAAGGTCCTCTTGGCTCCTTCATATTTTTGTCAATAATGAACAAAAATCAATTATGAACATTCACATGTAATGTTACTTTGTGTGTGTGTATGTGTGTGTGTGTGCAAAAATATTCAACTCCTTTGTGTAAATACCTAGAATGATTGCTGGATTGTATAGTAAAATTACGAGCATGTTTAGCTCCATAAAACAAAACAAAAAACTGCTAGACTATCTTCCAAACCATTTGTATTATTCTGTGTTTCCACCAGGAATAAATGGGAGCTCCTGCTGATCCACATCTTTGTCAGCATTTAATGTCAGTGTTTCAGATTTTAGCCATTCCAATAGGTATACATTGGTATCACATTGTTAATTTGTATTTGTCAAATGACATACAAGGTCAGACAATTAAGTTCATGAACTCATCCTAGAAAAAGTCTACATACCTCAGTACTGTGTGAGCTGGTGCATTGTCGTGATGCAAGAGCCATGAATTGTTGGCGAAAAGTTCAGGTAGTCTAACTTTTTTATGCGGCCTTTTCAGCACTTCCAAATAGTAAACCTGGTTAACTGTTTGTCCACTTGGTACAAATCCACAATGAATAATCTGATATCACAAAAGATTAGCAGCAGCTTTGCAACAAGTTCGTGAACTTAATTGTCAGACCTCGTATGATATTTAGTGTATTTTGCCTGTTTGTCTGCCATCTACAAATTTATTTTGATAGCGTGGCTGTTCAGATCTCTTATTAGTTGAATTGTGTCCCCAAAGAATTCATATGTTGTCTGACATGGCCCCCAATACCTTAGAATGCAACCTTGGAAATAGGGTCATTTTACAGTTAATTAGTTAAGATGAAGTCTACTCAAATAGAATGGACCCCTTATCCAATATGGCTGATATCCTAATAAAAGGGGCAATTTGAACACAAACAAGCACACAGAGAGAATACCATGTGAACATGAAGGCACAGATCCAGATATTTCTATAAGCCACAGAATGTCAAAGATTGTCCGAAGCCACCTGAAGAGACACAGAAAACATTTTCACAGACCTTAGAATAAAACAAATTTGCCAAGACCTTGATCTCAGATTTCTAGCCTCCAGAACTGTGAGACAATAAATTTCTCTTGATTAACCTCTCAATTGGTGGTACTGATCCACTCTTGAGTTTTAGGGCAGAGTTATATATCTATCTCCCAACTAAGTATTTCCACTTAAATTTCTAATAATATCTCTCAAAACTAACTTTTTCCCTTCATATGCAGTCTCAAACTGCACTTACTAGGAGGGATAAAGAGAAGGCATCCAAATTCTGTTATATGGCTTGGAAGTCTGAGCTGCTAAGGCAGCATCTAGCAGCTCAGACTTCAGGGAAACATTACTTTAAGGATTTAGAGTTAAAAAGAAAGGAGAAGAACAGGGGTATCAAAGTTGATATGCATCCATTTATATATATAAAAATATATATAAATAATAATATTATAATTATATAATATATAATTATATAATATTATATAATATATAATTATAATAATATAATATATATATATATTTTTTTCAGCCACTCTGCTTCTCTTTGATCAGATAAAATAATATTCTAAAGACAATAGTTTTTATGGCGGAAGAGAATTACCATTGATGTTCAATTTTATAAAATATTTTTTGCATCTATTGAAGCTACCATTTTTATTAAATGATTTGATATGATAATTTATATTTATTTTCCAATGATAAGGCAATGCTACATTCCCAAGACAGATAATTATTTTGAAATTACCTACTGTGAAGAAATGTTTACAATTTTTTTACTTCCCTCTTTTCTTTCAAATAAGTTAAATCATACTGGTTTAGAATTAAATTACGAGGTCTGACAATTAAGTTCGTGAACTTGTTGCAATGATGTTGCTAACGTTTTTTGTTATCAGAGGGATTATTCATTATGAATTTGTACCAACTAGACCATCAGTTAACCAAGTTTACTACTTGGAGTGCTGAAAAGGCTGCATGAAAAAGTTAGATGACCTGAACTTTTTACCAACAATTTAATGGCTCTTGCATCACGACAATGCACCAGCTCACAGGGCACTGTCTGTGAGGGAGATTTTAGCCAATAAACAAATAACTGTATTGCAACACCCTCCCTACTCACCTGATCTGGCTCCCAATGACTTCTTTCTTTACGTGAAGATAAAGGAAATATTGAAAGAGAGACATTTGGATGACATTCAGGACATCAAGGGTAATACGACAACAGCTCTGATGGCCATTGCAGAAAGAGTTCCAAAATTGCTTTGAAGGGTGGATTAGTCACTAGCATGGGTACATAGGTTCCCAAGGGGGGTACTTCGAGGGTGACCGTAGTGATATTCAGCAATGAGATATGGAGCACTTTTTCTAGGATGATTCATGAACTTAATTGTCTAACCTTCCCATTGTCTGAATGTATGGAAGCTTATATCATCAAATAACAATGTGTTCTTTCTAAAAAATAATTTTTGTCTTTCTTAACATCTTTTTTTATTACATACAAGTATTAACAAAGTTACTGCAATTTTGTTCAGATTAGTTTTTGTTTGTTTGTTTGTTTAACACTAGAACGTATTCTAGCCTTTTTACTTTAACTTTTATATTTACATATTCCTAGAAAAAAATGTACCAGATTTTCTTTTTTTTTCTTTATTTTTGTGATTTAGAATCATGCACTCTATTTCTATTCTGTTACAGTAATTTATCTAGTAGTTGCAAGATTTTCATTGTTGGAAATCTTTCTGAAAATGTTTACCATGCTAATGCTATAAGCAAAACCTTATTGATGGCCCCCATTATTTAGCTTTAAATTTATTTATTTTTCCTTTATTACATTAATTTAAGTCAAAAAAATGAGGTGAAAATGTGTCTATGAATAATATGCTTTCTCAAAAAATACACCTCAAAAAAATGCTTAATCTATTTAATTTTGAAATATGTTATATATTCTTGTCAATGGTAACATCTATGTATGAAGTCATGAAATGCTGTATTTTTATTGAACAATTATTATTATTTTATTTTATAATAACATACAATTCACATAATATGAATTTTATGCACATTTAGAGTAATATAGGGAAATGTTATAGAACAATGTTATATATTGATTCGTCCTCTTATTTTCTGAAAAAAAATTGAGTTTTTCTTTCTGTGTTAGTGACTACTATATATATATATATATTTTTTTTTCTTTTCTATCTAATTTTGCTCTAGTTTTCTACTGCTTAGTTATGTGATGGACTCTAAAACAATGGATATCATGTAATGACTATCAATCATCATATGAAAAAATAGTGTCATATACAATTATTTATCATCAGGAGTCCTCTTATGTGTTCTGATCTTGCTTTGACTAATACAAGTAAACACTCCATGGCCTATTTTCTCATCCACATATAAAGTAAAGGGAAATAATTAACTGCAGAGGTTTTTTTTGTTGTTGTTTGTTTGTTTATTTGTTTTGGTCAGGTCACTTAGTTTTCTTAGGAATCAGTGGAATATTTATTAAACGATTATAGATCTACAAGCAACTTTATTGATGATCCATAGGGTTATGAGAAAAATTAGAATATTATTGTTTCAGTTATTTACTTTATTAAATAAATATTATTGAGTATTTAATATGTGTTGGGTCTAGACTCTAGACTCTGACAATATATTAATGAACGAGCAAAGTATTTTGCCTCCCATTGTCCTCTGGTATAAAATGAGGTTTATATGAGGCATGACTAAGAGGGAGACGTGAATGAAACGCAAGTGAACTCTTCCGCAACAAACTAGGAAGCCTGACTTATGGAATTGCAGGGAGGGGAGTGTTAGGAGAAGTATGCTTTAAATTAGATAATAAAGAATTAAACTTAAATGCAAAGCTCATGGAAACTTAATATGTAATAAAAAATAATGAAAGTGAAATCAGTCTAAGATGTTAGAAGATTCTATCAGTGGCGATAAAATATTTTACATAAATCATGACAGTAGTTGATGAGGGAAAAATATCATACTCATTAGTAAACCAGTTTATATTAATATTAATTCTGACCAACCAGGATTCAGAAAGGTATGGAGTTTTGTTGGAGTGACATATATTTTCTTAATGGGATTATTGGATTATTTTTTCAAAAGTCACAAAATATTCTGTAGTGTGGTTTTAAATTCAAGTTTTTACCTATTCTAAGAGTTAAGTTCTTGGTTTTCTATTAAAATAGTCATGAATGGAATTACATTCCCATATGTAAATTTAAAATAAAATTGTATAGTATATTTTGTATCATTGACTAGGATTCCTCACTTTATGTTACTTTTTTAACATACCAACCAATAACAAACCAACCTCTGTCCCAAGATATTGATGAGAGGTTTTCCTAAACACTCAAAAAACCTATTAGTAATTGTGCAATTTTCATTCTGGAGAAAGTGTTACCACATATAACTCTTAATGCTCCCTATGAATTCTTAACAGGAATTTAATTATTTGAATGGAGAAATCTGACATTCATCTGAATGAATATATTTTATAAGAAATAAAATTTTTTACCCTTTTATCATCCTGAAAATTATTAAAATAAAGTATTTGATGATGATTAAAAGTATGCCTATTTAAATATTTACTCAAAAGATTATTTTTGATCCCTTCTTCGTAGTTATGATTATTTTTGCTTTATGTTTAGTTTAATATTCTATATATTGAATGGAGTTTCAATATGTAAAGATCTATAAATAAATAGTAAATATATACAAAAGGATATAAAAGAATAATCCATGGTACCCACACCTATTGATTAAAATTTATATTTAGATAATAACTAACATAATAGTCAATGTAGAATGTATTTTAAAATATTACATTTTAAAGTATATCAACTATTTCTTTCTTCATTAACTGACCTAATAGTTATAATCATAGCCATATTAAAAATATTGTACCACTTCAATATGCATGCAAAATAATACATTTAACATTATAAAATCTATTTTTAAATGTCATTTTATTTACAATCATAACCATTTTTAAAATCACACAGCAGGTTATAGATATCAATTCTAAGAATATGAGACCATGTGATGGTTTGGGAAAACAACACATTATTTTTTTCTCCTATAAATATATCCTTGTATTCTTCCAGATGATCAACCAACAGCTGTTGATTGCATCAGCTGTCTTTTATTTTTGTTGATAAATGAAGCATTCTTTTGAATTTAAAAATCTGACGTTATTATGCATATATTGATAACTTAAAACAACACTTTTAAGAAAACTGTTCTGTTGGATATCTAATTGTGAAAAAAATATTTTAAGCACTCTGACAATTATGGCAATATATTATTGCCTATTTTTCAAGGTTTTTAATGAGGAATTTCTTGTGTTTATCGATTTCTATAACCTACCTCCCATTTTTGTTTGTTGTTCCAATATATCCTTTCATATTCTTTCAATACATAATGACATTTTAATTATAAAACCATTTTTTCTGGTGTTTCTTTTTAATTACTTGAATATATAAAAAAAATGTTTGATCATTTATCTTATTAATTTTGGGAATTCTAAATCAAAGCTTTATTACCTATGCCAACCCAACACTCTGTCCTTTGAATTCTATTACATAAATATAAGAGGAAATTTAAAATATGCTTAAAATACAGTATTATAAGAAACAAAATTTACTTAAAAAAATTGAAATGACTGAACACTTTGTAATTTGTTGGATGTGACATACATTTTGTTAATTACTATATTGGGTTATTTTCCTTAAAAATATTTTTTGTTATATATTATAAATGTATATAATACAGTAGAGAATTAATTTAGTTACTATCTTTCAGAAATCCATCATTAATCAGACATTTGGAAACATATTTATTTTCCCATTAAAGTAGGGCTTAAAAACTCAAAGGCTAACATAGTTTTAAAAACACTCTTCAGTAAGAGAATGAATTTGAAATTTGAATGAATATTAATGATATTTTATTTTCTTTAGATTTCAATGCAGTTATTTTTAATGGGAAATCATGATCAAATATAACTTTAGATAATAGCAACTTGCCAAAAGAATCACACATATATATATATATATATATATATATATATATATATATATATATATAAAACCAATGTCTCTGAGAGTTTTGTTTTGTTTAGTTTGTTTTATCTATAATTTATTGAAAGCTTCTTTTCTCCTCTCTATTGGTATTCAGTGAAAAAATAACTGTCATAAAAAATGTTATGATACAAGCATATTTAGGGTAAGTTGGGGCAGTGTGGGTAAGTACACTTTGTGCTTTAGTAAGAAAAAAGCAAATCATTCAATTTCTATGAAAATAATATATTTGTAATGTATATTTAAGTCATTGGAACAAAATTGTGTTGTACTACTACACTGTATCTGTTGTGAATATCAGTTTTGGGGACTGCTCATCATACTTTCATGTTCCTTTTAATAACTCAGTTCTGACCACTGAGCATTTGATTAATCTGGCTAGCATCTTTGCTTCAGGGATTGGCATGTGATCCAGCAAGCCTTGGGAATATGCAGTAAGATTTTGGCTGGGATTGTTGGAATCTTTCCTTGGGTATGAATATGGAACCTAAACTTGTGAGAAGCTACCATCTGAAGCCCAAAGGGTAGAAGACCTAAGATAAGGAACTAAAATGAAAAATTTTGAGTTACTGAATCTAGCTACACTAACTGAAGCCTTTAAATGTAAGCCACTAAATTTCTTCTCACTTAACCAGTTTAAGCTGACTTTGATGTGAAATTCACATAATCACATAATTGATATTCTAAGTTTAGCTATTAAGAAAACAAACAAGACCAGAAAACATGGCCAGCTAAAGGTGTTTTTGTTTTTTGTTTTTTGTTTTTTTGCCAGCTAAAGTTTTAAGTGAAGGTTAGCGTCTATCAATATATTTTTCTAAATAGAGATTATTTTCTAAATAAATGACAAATTTAGAAACATACTTTTTTTTCAAAACTATTTAAATATTTATTCCAATACTAGTTGAGATAATCACTCAAAAAAAAAAAAAGAAAAGAAAAGAAAAAAATCAGGTAAAAATTGAGGCTATAAACTTGGTTTCAGTGATTCGATTGAATGCCATATGTTGAATTTTCCTTTTTCTTTAATTTTTTCTTCTTTCTGCCACATAGTTATCAGCAAGTAGCCTTAGGTGAGTATAAAAAGACATGTTAGAATTATGAGCCATTGGCCCAGAATACGAGAAAACTAGACGTTCATTTTGGGATCAGTTGAATACCTACTAAGAGGACCGTTATAGGGGAACAGGAAAATTATATTGGGCCCACTCATTTACATGGTGGGATATGGGAGTGCTGTTAACTTGCCCCACATTAGTATCCCTAGAAATTCCACCTTCAGATGCTTTAGCATGCTTTCTAATCCTAAATTTGAAGTTAAAACAGCTAAAATATTATATTTATATTTTCTCATTATTTCAAACCCTGTCACATCACTTATGGTATAGTACTTAATGATAAATAGTGCCATAAATGAAATTACATGCTATAAAATATCATAGTAGAATAAATAAAACAGAGAACTCCGTGGGTTCATTTTATTTTCCTTGAATCATTAACCAAGCATTGCTATTATCTTCAGTGACAGAAACTGTTGATGACAAAAGGCTTGCATTTTCTGCTGCTGAGCTGAAAACACAGATTAGGAAACAGGCAGAATTTTTATAATTTTATTTTGAGGTATGTCGGTAATCATTCTGTTTTTTTCAGGTGTCATTAGAGCCATTTTGATATCTAGCAAGGCAAAAATAAATAAATAAATAAATAAATAAATAAATAAATAAATAAATAAATAACATTACATAATTCACTTTCAAGGCAAAAGCTAAATGAAGCTTCAGAAAATCATTTAATCTTTTCCGCTTTCTCTAACCAGAAGTAAACCTAAAAACAGAAGAGAGATGAATCAAGGTCTAAGATGAAAGTCCAGTTAGTCTTTTTCAGTAATCATTCATTCACTCATTTACTGATGCACCCACTCACAAATACTAATTGATTGTTTTCTAAGTGCTAGGTACTGGAAATGCAGGGTCATTATTTAAATCCTTGCCATCAAGAAACTTAACAGGGGATGAAGAAAAGCTTTGTGATGGGAAAACAAATGGTAAACAGAATTCTGCATGATGAAAGCTCTTTGACCGGAAGGAGAGAAGCATTAAAAATATTACAGAACAAAGAAACATAGTCCCAAGGAGAAAGATGCCTTGGACATTTGAATGGCACAATGCCAGGCTATGGATGGTGAGAGAGAGGCTGAAGAGGTAGGGAAGAGGAGTGAGAAATGTAGCCTGATGTCACTGTTTGCTAGTAAAAAAATTTTTTTTAATTAAATTTATTGGGGTGACAATTGTTAGTAAATTTACATAGATTTCAGGTGTACAATTCTGTATTTGCTAGTAAAAATTTTTAAGCTTGGGAGTAATAAATTAACATTTGTAATTTAGAAATATTATTATAATTGACAATGGGAAAATGTCTAGATGAACTGAAGCAAGAAGATAATTTGTGGCCTCCTATATCGAGAAATTATGCTCGATATTTTGAGTTGGGGACAGTGCATATGGAATGCAGTAAACATAGTAAAGATGGTTTCCAGAAAGCCCTCTGTTCATTTCTCTTTCAGAGACTTTATCCCATGTTGTACTGTTGTAATATCCAGTGATAGAGAAATTTGCATGTTAGCCCTCTTAAAAGCTTTTTAATAACTGCTTATGCCTAACAGTCCCTATATAAATTTTCATTCTTTCCTTTTTTATATTACAGCAGTCTATCTTTCTTTCTGCATTGCTTTCTATCAGTTTCATAAAAAATCTTAATCAAGAACTGGCAAAAAAACACTTAGGTCAAAGTTTAAAGGTTTTTATCTTCAGTGTGCTTGCAAGGTTTTTAATAAATATTAAATTAAGGCATATATTAATTATTTAATAAATATTATCAAATCAATTGCAGTGACTTTCACCTCAAGAACTTGGTAGTAAGAGGGGTAAGATGGGCTTGTGAGTAAAGATCAAAATGGAGATATGCAAAGTCACATTAAAGGGAAAGAAATATATCCAGGTGACTAAGACTTGATTGTATCCTCAGTAAATTCATTTATTGTTCAGAAATATTTATTTCCTAGATACTATTGTAGGTACAGGATACAGGAAGTCTGACAGGATATACAAGGTCACGAACTGTTGCACAGATGTTGCTAACCTTTTTTGATATCAAAGAGATTATTCATTATGAAATGGTAACAACTTCACAAACGGTTAACCAAGTTTACTCTTTGGAAGTGCTGAAAAGGCTTCATGAAAAAGTTAGATGACCTGAACTTTTCACCAACAATTCATGGCTCTTGCATCACGACAATGCACCAGCTCACAGGGCTCTGTCTGATGGAGTTTTTAGCCAGTAAACAAATAACTGTATTGGAACACTCTCCCTACTCTCCTGATCTGGCCCCCAATGACTTCTTCCTATACCCAAAGATAAAGGATATATTGAAAGGAAGCCATTTTTATGACATTCAGGACATCAAGGGTAATACAATGACAGCTCTGATGGCCATTGCAGGAAAAGAGTTCCAAAATTGCTTTGAAGGGTGGACGAGGTGCTGGCATTGGTGCATAGCTTCCCAAGGGGGAGTACTTTGAAGGTGACCATAGTGATATTCAGCAATGAGGCTTGTAGCACTTTTTCTAGGTCAAGTTCGTGAACTTAATTGTCCTACCTCATAAAATAGATTGAAACTAAATTAAATATTAGAGTAATAAAGTAGTATTTAGTATATTTTTGTTGCAAGCAACAAAGAGAATAACTTAAGCAGAAAGAAAGAGGAGGATGGGAGGAAGGAAGGAAGGCAGGAAGGAAGGAAGGAGGAAGGAAGGAAAGAAAGAAAAAAGTTAAGGAAATGATACAATGAAGTGGTTTTTCTTGACCTTTGACCAGGCTCCACCAATACCATAGGTCTTTATCTGTCTCCATTCTTTGCAAAGATTTTCTCCATGTATAGTAGTCCTGATGGTGTGTGCATCTCACCAGGTTATTTACCCCAGAAAGAGCACGTTCTTTCTTAGAATCCTGATAGAATAGTCCTCAGCAGGTATTGGTTTAGTCGGCTTGTTCTATGTGTACATGTTTAGGTGTATCTCAGTGACCAGACTTCTGTCTATTTAAAAAGGCAGAAAACAATCTTTCTCTATAAAGAAGAATGTGTTAACCTCAGGTACCTGGGAATTAGAGATTCTCCAAGGCAAATCTGGCAGTGTCTATCCAGGGAAAGGCTGATCGATATCTTCCTTCTTATAGAAAATGATGCATCTAATTATAATCAAAGACTAAATGCTCTTATAATATAGCCAGTGATAGAGTTCACAAATTCTTCTCTTAGCAACCCCTGGGTTTGAGTCTCCTTTCTGCCACTAACTTCCACAGTGAACTTGGGTATTTTAGTTCTTCACTTTCTTTACATGAAAATTTAGAAATCGACATCACTTTGAAAATATGCTTATTAATATATACAATATCAGCTAAGAAAGAGACTGCAGAGACCATTTTATCCCAAAACATTACATGATTTTAAGGTAACAGGCTGGAGGCAGAGAAGCAGTACATTGTATTATCTGTGCAGGTAACTTTTTTAAAATATTTTTTTCCTGAGCAAAGTAACCCTTTTTTTTTAATTTTAAAGATTTCATTCTTCAAGAAACATGTCTTAACATTTCCTAGGAGTGTGCTAACTTTTTTCCTGAGATAACAGACAGAAGCCATTCTGTTACTGTTGAATACTTTTTTTTCCTTTTAATTAAAGTTTATTGGGGTGACAATCATTAGTAAAGTTACACAGGTTTCAGGTGTGCATTTTTAAGTACATAAGAAATGTTTCCCTGCCTCAGGGCCTTTGTACTTGCTGTTACCACTAACGGAAATCAATTTTTGTCTTGGTCCCTAGCTTCCTTCAGATGTTAACTCAAATATCACCAATTTAGGGAGTCTCTCCACACCATTCTATCTAAAATTGTCACTGTCTTCCCCCTCAGTACAGAGGGCTACTATATTTGAAATTATCTGAGATTTAACTCTCATTTATTAACAACAGTATATTAAATATTCATAAAGGAGTCCTATAAAGATTAAGCAATTCATGATGCATCCACACAAAAAATGAGATATAGTGTGACTATAAAAGACATGATAGATATTTATGTTAAAATAGATTAACTTCCAAGGTATATTGCTACCTTATTTTAGTATTCCCCCCATTTTTGTATAACACAATAATGTACACATACATATGCACACACATTTATAAAGATATGTTATTCCTGAAAGGTTATGTGGTTACTTGTGAAAAGTAATCATAAAAATGAATGAATTGCTTTTCCAATAAAAGTTTAAATAAGAAATAACAGAGAACAATTTATTCACCCATAACAAATTATTTATTGAATAGCTATTATGCCTCATGGACTATGAAGATTGAGCTACCAGGGTCTCTAACGTTGGTTGCAAGCTGTTGACTCTCGGGCAAGTCCTAGATATAAATCCTAGCATTTAGTGTATCATACTATCTGGAGCTATTGCTTGGACTCCACATCCTTGTTAGGAGATATTATTCTGGAAGGAGGAGATTTAATAAGTAAAATAAAAGAGTGAAATTTATGATGTTTTAAGTGTTTGTAAATGTAATTGATAATCAGAAAAGTAAGAGAAGGCAAATAGGAAATTTAAAAAGATACATAGACTGCAGTGGTGAATTTAAGTAGAATGGCTGGGAAAGTAGTCTCTGACTTGGTGAAATTTGAATCAGTACCTGGAGAAAGTGAGATAGTAAGACATAAAGAAAAGTAGGGGACAAATAAGGGAAGGAAGAGCAAGTACAAATTTCCTGAGACAGGAACGTACCTATGCTTTTGAGGAAGGGCAAAGAGAATGGCATAGCTGTTGGAAGTTCTGAGAACCATGCTAGAACATTCTTTAGGAAATTGAACTATACTTACATGGGACAATAGCCTGCTATGATACTGGGGTAATTAGACTACTTAGGTTGGGCCAAAATAGTCTTCCACATGATTGTAGCTTAATTTGATAAAATTCTATAGTGTAATTGGGGCAGTAACGTCACCTCATAACATAGTTTGTTTTATTTTGTCTTTATTATTTTGCATGTAATTTTCTTTTGGTGAACTCATGGGGAAAGGTTATTTTATTGAGAACTGGGTAGGTAGAGTACCCTAAGTCCCTGGAAGAATCATTTCCTAATTACAATGCAATTTTTCATTAGATAGCTGATAGGATGTACAATTGCAATTTGAATACTTTTTTTTTCCAGTTGTACAAAAACTGTCATTGAGATAATATTGACTATCTCTCTGTCACCTGCAGTAGGATTGAATATGAGATTAGGGTAAGTTGCTACATTTATACTGAGTTTATATAATTTTCAGCATGTTTGGTATATCGTAAAAGGAGAACTAAACTTGCATTTTATGTTCTAAAAATTTCATTATGAAAAAATGAGTTTAAAATGTGAATTCTTTATTGGTGTTAAATACTTTATTGAATGCATGGTTAAAAATCTCTTTTTCCACACTTACATGAAAAGGAATTTTTTTTTTAATTAGACATGGCAATGTGTTTCCCAGTGTTGTTTTCCAATTATTACTAACCATGCCCTGCCAACTAAGAAAAGTTATTGATAATCTTCAACATTTGTCTTAAACTTTGTCAAATAATACAGAAACATAAAAAGACTTTTAATCTAGATGTTTTCATGAGAAACAATAAATAGTTGGGCTTTTCAGTGCCCATAAACAGAAAAAATATAATCTTAGTAATAGGCTGAATTTTTTTTGTTGCCTCTCAAGCCTAAAGATTTTGTTCAAGACATTTGTTAATTTAGAATGCTGTTGAAAAATTTTGAGAATAAGAATAATACATTTGATTCTGCTTTGAGAATATTCAGTATTTTAAAATAAAACAGAACAATGGCACTCTAAATGTAAACAGGTCCAGAATCTTTATTGATAAAGATGATAAATTTCCAACTTAAATTTTTAAAACGGGGATCATGTATACTTCTGTATTTGAAGCTGACATGGCTGCCCCAGGTGAGAAACATCAACCCCAGAACATGAAGATAAACTCATTGCCATAGATTCTGAAAGGGCATAAAGGAGGTAGAGCAGACATTTTGTGCACTGGAATAAAAGCATTGTCAAGGGACAGTGTATCTAAACACCAAAGCAAACACAGAAGAGGCAAAATAGACTGTCAGGCAGAATGAAATTGGATGCATTAAAGCACCATTTCTTTTAGGTGGAAATTTGGCTGAATGTTCTTACAATACATACAGGTTTAAAAACACATACAGTAGATCTTAGGTTTGTCAACAATATTTGATCCCCACCCCCACCTGATTTGGGGAGGGGAAGGAAGATGATATCACATTATAGGGAATGAGGGAGAGGCTTCAGTGAAGATTTCCCAAAGCATCTGGAAATGATGAAAATGGCCTTAAAACTGACATTTTCATATCAATACATAATGAATCATAGGAAAACTATGCAAATTCATCTTACACATATTGAATGAATTTGTTGTATCCAAGAATGCTTCCTTTGAGGCTCTATTTCTCATTATAAATGAATCAATTTTTTTTTAAATTTTCTCCTCAGTCTGATGAATTTTATCAGTGAGGCTACCCTTGACAACTAGACAACTCTCATCTTAAAA
Source organism: Rhinolophus hipposideros (assembly GCF_964194185.1). Lineage (NCBI taxonomy): Eukaryota > Metazoa > Chordata > Mammalia > Chiroptera > Rhinolophidae > Rhinolophus > Rhinolophus hipposideros. The sequence goes on along the minus strand of NC_138047.1, from coordinate 89,040,738 downwards.
AACTGAGGGTCACATCCAAGACTATGGTAAAGTTATTCAGTCTCTGGGGATACAGTCACTTGGCTTTTCTCAAGAGATAGTCACTCTGATATTGACTTTCGCCACTTGAAAGATTTTTAGCAATTTGCATTTATTGCATATTTAAGACCAAATTCCCTGGTTGATCCTTTAAAAATTAATAATAAGCCAATGGATTCTTTAAAGCATTGATTTTTTAAAAATCAAAAACATAAAGCAAAAATGAATTATATTTTTTTCTTTTTTTACTATTAAATTGGTTTGCATGCATTCTGTTATTTGAAATAACAGGCTATCTTAACCCATTCATTGTTGTAAAATGTTGGAACTGAATAACTATGTTAAATGTACACTTCACACACTACTTCTTTTGGTGAATTTTTGTGTATCTTTGGTGAGCTGACTCAACTCTACTAGAGGTGGTAATTCATAGTTTCAAAGTTCTTCAAGTCTCTATGCTTGGAAACTTTTTAGATACAGAACTGAGTTTCATTTTGAAGTACAAAAAACCTGAATATCATATTTATATTTAACTAAACTAGATATTTTGTGATTTAAGGAAACATGCTAACAATTTTCTTGCTCAATATTTCTGAAATCAAACCAACAAATCACACTTAATATAAACACTTTCTACAACGTTGAAGCGGATACCTTCACTAAACCAGGTATAGTGCAGTGACTCCTAACTCCCAGAAAAACTGTTGGTTGATTTAGAAACATAAGTAAACATTTTTTTAAGGGGGAGTCCTCAGCTTGCAGATTTAAAGATGAAAAATGATTATTCTCTAAGAAGAAAAATGTATTTGATAAACTAGTAGGTTTCAAAATCTATCAGACTGAAGTTTAGAAATTGCCTTAGCTGTCTGTATCATCTGGCATGAGTTTATTTGATTTTTCACAAAATGGTGAAATAGTGTGAAATTCAGAGAATTCTTGCAGTACTGTGGTGTTGTAAGATAAAAGTTCCACAATTGACTGTGTCTATGGTATAGACAAAACTCTTTTCCCGAAAATTTCATATAAGTTTATGAGAGAAACGTTTATTTCTCATGATTTTGAAATAATACAATTGGAGTTGTGATTTTATATATATATGTACATATATATACACAAAATATATTATATATACACATTATATATGCATATTTTATTAAATATTTGATATTATATATTTAACATGTATATTATATATTAAATAATATATATAATAAACATATATTAAATATATGATATTAAATAAATATATATGTTTTATATACATATATAAAACATGTGTGTGTGTTTTCCACTGTCCAAGGCATGTATAGAATGCATGGCAATCTTAGAAATAGTACATGTCTACAGTAGTAATTGAGGGAGGGAGAGAAAGTGATTCCTTCAAATACATTAGTATGATTAACATCAGGACACCTAAATATCTTTGCATTGCAACTGTGATGATAGAAGCTAGTCTGCAAATTTATATGGAATTAGTCTTTTTTGTCAGTGGTGCCCTAAATCAATCACCTGGACACCTAAAGTGGGTCATTCATTACTCTAGCAGAACAAAACCTACAAATTTGTTTTTGCTATTCTAGTATTAGTCAATGTATAATCAAAAAATGGTATCTCACTTTTTTTTAATGTCCACAGAGTAATGTGCATAAAATGACAACTGATGAATAAAGTTGCATGTGAAAAGTAATGCAAAGTTTTGAGAAAATAAATAATTTCAGGAATTTCTCATCTGGTTTTGGTCAACCCAAGAGCAAGGACATCTTACGCTAACAAAGAGTAAGATTTTACACTAATGGGTGTAAAATCTAATGGTGTAAATCTAATGGGTGTAAAATGGGTGGGAAATAGGGAGCAGCTTGCTCATTTCAGTATACACTGGGCGGAGTGGGGGAGGTGAGGCGCTGCTATGTAAATAAAGCACTGGAAGAAATACTTCGATTCCAATTCCGGTTTTCCCTACTTGAATGTGTGACTTTGGAAAAGTCACTTTTCCTCCTTGAGTGTCTTCTTTTCCATTTGTAAAGTGACAATGTTAACAAATTTTATTTCTAATTATAGTATTTACTTTGAGATTGAAACAATGCAAGTGAGCGCCTTTTGAGAACTGTATTGTGCTGTACAGTAATATGAGATTTAGAAGTTACAAAGCTATGTATTTACTGCTGCTTCTCAACTGTGTCAAGGTGTTAACATTGAGTGTTTAAAAAGAACAAATAATTGATTTGCATTCTACTTCTCAGTGAAGAGGCAATCTAGCTGCCAAAATGATTTTTTTTTTTCTATTCTCAGAATCCTTTCCAAGAATGGGGAATGGTTCATAGAGTATCATTAAATGGTTTAAGGAGTACTGACCTAACCCATAGTCTGTTTCACAGTGGCATGGATTTTCTCTGTTTCTCACGTAGGCTCTCAGTCTATTCTCTCAGGACCATGGTGGCAGGTATTTAAATATTTCAAATTACACACAATACACTTAAGGTGCCTGGTATTACACTTTTAAGCACACTAAAAGTTCTCTTGTCCCATATGTTGTTTGGAATAGAGAAACAATAAAATAGAACAAAGAAAACCACAATTAAATTTTAAAATGTCAGAAAACCCTTTAGTAATTATCACCCAGAAAATGCATGATAGGCATTTAGCCTAAAACCAAAGAAACTTAATGCCTTATACTCAGAAGGAAAAAGTAGAAAAACAAAACAAAACAAAACAAAAAAACACATAGAAATACAGTTCACTGGATCTCCTTCTTCGGCTGGATGCAAATACCTGAATGGTATATAAATGATTTCATAGCCAAGTTTCTCACAGTAAATAATTTACTTCCCACCATATTCTTTATGAGTGCTATATACACTCTTTATGAGACAGCAATAAAATTCAGTAGGTTTCTCTACTTGACCTCCTTTGTTCACTCACAGAGGAAACACATATACACTGAAGAGCTTCTATAGTAATTCTCTGTTTCGTTGCATAGATGAGGAATGGTTTTCTTTTTTATCTAATCTTAGTGTTAATGAAGCTATCATATGTATGATATATGAATCAGTAATTTTCTAAACTTATAAAAAAGTGAAATCAGTGAGAAAACTATAGTGAGGCGAAATTTGTATGGTCTTACAATATATTAAGACCACCATTATATCTATTAGTTGTCATTTTACTGAAAGATGTGAAGAAATGATCATTATAGGGAGTTCTGATTGAAGAATTGGTGAATAAACCAGCTTATTTAGAACCTGTATGATGATGAAAATAAAATTTACATTCAAATGTGATATGCCTTCTATATCTTAAAATATTTCCCATTTCCTTATTTCCCTGCCTGCCTGCCTACCTGAGAGACCAGGAATTATGTGGCTTGATAGAAAACACTACCAACTAATTTCATTCTGATGAGAAAAATAATTCCAACCCAGTTAATGTCAATTTGTACTTGTATGGCTGCATGTCCCCCGCCCTACCATGTACACCTATTTTGTATTCATGGAAGACCCCTAAATAATCCTGTGCTTTTTTTGGAATGAGTAAATTATAAAGGACGCACTACATCCCAATATAGAGAGCAATGCCACAGAACCCACAATCGCCATCCGGACCTAATAACCCCTCTCTGTCTCCATCCCCACACAAAAAAAGAAAGAAACACACACACACACACACACACACACAAACACACACACACAGCAATTTTAGGAAGTAAAGTACATTGAAAAAGCAGACTTTGGTGTTAGTAAACCTACCTTCACATGTTAGTTCTTCCACCTACTAACTCTGTGGCTTTGGGCAATATATTTTCTCTGATAGTTTTTAGGAGGGTTCAATGAGATAACACATATAAGTTTTGCGTAGTTTTTCTACACAAAATGTGATAAACTATTCTCAAGTACTGTTTCAAAATCTTTCTTGCCCCACAAAATTATTGGTCCATATTTACCTCAAGGTTTTGATACAATAACCAGCCTCAGAGCTGCACTGTGCATATCTAGTTTTCTCTCACAGGAATTTCTAAACTTCTTGAGATTTACTCAGGAGGAAATCTACATATTAATGCAGGGTTGAACTAGAAGTGTGCGGGCATTATATGCCCTAGGACAGCAGCTCTTGAACAATGGGAGTGTGATGGTTGGTTGAAAAAGCTCAGCTCTTCTTTTCTTTGGGTGTAACCTTCATAGACTTACAGTGCATGTCTTCTTGGAAGGTCTTGATTAAATCAAACCTCAGTTGCCCACAGTGGATCATTTAAGTAATTCACCATTGTATTGGCTTTTTCTGCTTCCTGTATGTCTTTCTACCCTGTTCCTCTTCTTCTCCCTAGAATGACTTTTCCAATTAAATTACTTCATGGAAGTCAAACACTGTAGATGGGCCCATGTCAGTGAATCTAGTCTAAATCACTCTAGATGATGAGAGACACCTGGCCAAGCAGTCCTTGTCACACTGACAACATCAACCTACAACTAGACATATGAGTGAGATTATCTATACCATCAAGGCTGTGCTGAGCCACCAGCTAACCAAAGAGGTCAGGGAAGTTGGTCCAGATCCAAAACACTGCATAGCCTTGTCAGAAAATTGTGAATATGTTCAGTGTTTCTCAAGACGTTCAATTTTGGGGTAGTTTTTTATGCAGCAAAAACTAATATGGGAAGAGTCCATATCGATTTCTGCGGCTTATTTCACATCAACCTAGACTCTTGGCCTCAACATATTCTTCTGAAAATAAGACTGTTAGAACTTTATTAGACTAGAAAACCCAAGCTTCATTATGCTACTTATGTCTTTTTTATATTTGTATTATTGTTTACTGTTAACTATTAGAAATTAACGTTACAGATTTTCAGATGCCAGAATTTAAAAACAACAAACTTATTTTTTGATCACTGGTATAATAATCTCCAATTATACATGTCTCTTAGTATATCCATTCTTTTGTACTTCCTCCTATATTATACAAATATGTGACCAACAATATATGGCAGAAGTGACAGCATATGAATTTTGAGATTAGACTACAAAAGACAGCATTTTCTATCTTGAATTTACTCCTCTGGTTCTCTCTATCGCCACATCTATATTTGTATATTTCATCACTTTTCAGTCATCCTGGGAGAGGTTACCTACCATGTCATGAGGATACCCAAGCCAACTAAATTGAAGCCCATGTGGTGAGGAGCTAAGGTATCATGCCAATAGCCAGTGAGAAGCTAAACACGCCACAACTATATGGAGTGAACTTACATGTGGATTAACCCCCAGTTGCACTTTCTGATGACCCCTCTTGACTGTAATTTCATGAGACACTGTCATTCACTATCACCCAGCCAAGCTGCTCCTCAATTCATGATCCACAAAAACTATGAAATAGTATTCGCTTGTTGTATTTATCTGCTAAGTTATTTTTTCGGGGGTGGGGGCATTTGTTATAAGCAATGGGTAAGTAATGTAATGCCCAACAAAGAAGAGCCATACAATGTAGATACGGTACTTGCCCCACATCTCCCTATGAATCTTAATTTGCACAATTAATTTTCCTCCCTGGGCTCCTTCAGCATCTTCTGTCTATGGCAAGGGAAATCAGGCTCACAAATCTAATCAAATAACCAATCATGAGTGTACACAGTCATCTGAATTGTAATATATTCCTTAACATCGTGATGATGTTTTTGTAAAATTAATTTTAGGAAAATCAAAGGAACAAATTATTTGTTGAAGATATGACTAGAGTATTAGCTAGAAATTACAGGACTATGGTCACAACCTTTTGGGACTAAAACCTGCAATCAAAATGTGTTGGCATTATTTAGTGCTAAACCCACATGCACACTCAGACGTGAGCACATACACAGAACAATATGTACTTGTGAAATCAGAGTATGTACTTGTGAAATCAGAGAAACTATTTTTTTATTCAGCTTATTTCTTGTAGACAGGTTATCTACACCTTGTCTTGCTTCCAAGTTTGATGTATCTTCTGAGCCTACTTTTTTTCTGCAAAATTCACCCTGCTTTAAGGATTTACCAATCTTTACAAGGTAGAAATCTGATTTATTCTGAGTCTCAATCTCGACTTACCTACCTACCTTTGCTGTCAAAAGTTATAGGCAATTCAGTTCCACCCATCCATTGATTCATACAGCTATTCTTGAATTGATTCTAGTGGTACATATCCTGTAAATTATTGGTGAGTAAAATGTTTCTAGAAAAGTACTACCTCTTAGAATATTGGATTCTTCCTATGTATTTATATTTTAATATGTATATTCTTAGAGACAATTCTATAATCCAAAGAAATAATTTTCAGTACAAGCAAAATCAAGATTTCTCTTCGAGGGGAAGTAAAAATGACAGGAAGTATTTCATAACAGTCAGCTACTTCCTATCCCTAAAGGGAAAACAAAACCAATCCCATCTCAGAGTGAGATGATGAGCTGGACAGGTGAGACTGGAGCAGGCAGCCTAGTTCCTGTAGAAGTATTTCTACGTGTTGATGAAACCATTATCTCATGAATTCCACTTTATGACACCAATAATAATAATGATAATAATAATAATAATAATAATAATAATAATAATAATAAATTTCTCCTCTTAAAGTAAATGCCAAAGTTTAGTGACATTTCTGGAATTCTGGTACCAAACTGAATGATGTAAAAATGCATGATCCTTGCTGTGTTGTTTGCTCCATTCCGCACACAAGCAGGCTGATGTATTCAGTTCACATACCGACAGCTCACAAAAATATCTACGGTGCCTTAAAATATCAAATGGAAAGCTCAAAATGTAAACTTTTGAATACTTTTCCATTTCTGTCTACCTTTGCCTTGTCTTCTTCTAGCCCCAAGAATGTACCTCAGGCAGATTAAATCACAAAGATAAAGAATTCATTTCCAGAATATGTTTCCTAGGTACATTAAAAAACAGCTTTTAAAATTCTATTTTCTGGTTACATGTTATTTTCCCTGTTATCATCCAACAACTGTAATATTAAGGAAATTTATTGTGTAGCCCAGGGCTTTGGTAGGATAGGGCCAAAATGCTATATGACTGTAGATTTGGGGATGCTGTTTGAAGCTAGCCAAATTATGTTCATTGAGATATAGTTTACCATTTCAACCCTGTGAAGTAGAGAAAATTAACTGTGCATGTTTGATTGAAAATACAATGGAAGATATACATCCTGAACAAGTAGGGCAATTATGTTTATGCCTAAATGGTATTTTGATAACAGCATACAACAACTCTTTTTCTGCAGCTTCTCTTGACTACTTGCAAGCAGAATTAGTCTTTCATCTGCATTCTCATAATACTTTACAGAAAACTCATGAGAACACTTATCGCATTATAGTACCTTTAGTTTTTATATGTCTTCTTGCCCCTAGACAGTAACTATCTTGAAGCCAACACAGAGTCTTTATTTTTTCATGTCCAAAACATATATCACTGTCCAAGAGTTTGTTAGACACCCCAAAATATTTCTAAAAGGTTAATTGCTGCTTAAAATAATTTTAATTTGGGACTGTAAGATAAAATGTCTATACTTGGATGTGTTAATGAGAGGTTAACGGTCTTTCAGTTCTACTAGTTTTTGAGTGGCCCCAGTGGTAGGGTATTGGAAGAGGATCAAGCAAAGAGAGGGTGAAATGGGAACATGTCAGGAGAGAGTGACAGAGGATGGATGTGCGGGTTTGGGTAAAAGGTTAGAGCATTAGAGATATCTTGTAGCAGGATGTCCAGATATATCCACTGGGCCTATCCTTTAATATTCTTATGTTTTGGGCTTTTGACAGGGGCCATGCAGCACTCAGGATACAGATACAAAAAATCCACTGTCCTCACTGAACCTGTTTACATTTGACTGTGTTTCTGGCCTCATGAGCAACCTGGACCTGTTTATGTTCTCACTCTGGTTCTGCAGCCTTTCCAGAGTGATGGCAGTCCCTGTCTTTCCTATCAAAACATGTGTTCTCTACTTAAGTGGACTACAGGTGTTTTATGCTGCTTGAGGTAGGCATGATGAGAGGTTTGCTGGCAAACCAAACTGTTTCAAGTATTATACCTGAGGCGCAGTGGGAGGATTTTTTTTTTAATGAGAAATGAGATATAAACATTGCTGATTCATTGATTTTAATATACAATAGCTATCAAAATGCATTGCAGTACAGTTGTTGATAAAGAAGTATTTGTTGGATAAATAAATGTGCTGGTGAAGAAATTAATACATGAACTGCCGGAGGGAAAAGTCAAACAGTATTCTGTGCCACTCTGCTAACTCAAATTAAACTTAAATCTTCCTCAAATTCTGATATCACTCCACAGAGTATATAAAGCAATGAAGAAATATTCAGGGACTTTTTAGACAGGGAAGATTTAGTTTACTAATTAACTGAATCCAGTGTACTTACATGCTCTTGGGCAACAAGAAGCTGCGTGCAGTACTTGCCAGAATGGATGAAGTGTAATTATATTTTTTTTCAGACTGAAACTGAACTGCAGGTCTGTATAGGAAATATAGTGAATGATATTTTTATAGCTATGTATGGTGCCAGGTGGATTCTAGACTTATCAGGGCATCACTTTATAAATTATGTAAATGTCTAACTACTATGCTGTACACTTGAAACTAGTATGATATTAGATTATATATTCTCAACTGTAAATGAATTTTTTTTATATAAACAAATAAAGTCAGGTCAGTGAAATGTAGAAATTTATTAACATTTTCAAAAAAATTATTTTATGTCAAAAAGTGATCTCAAGTTTTACCCCTCCCCCTCCAAAATTAAAAATATTCTTGGAAACTGTGAGGATTCTGAGATTTTGTTTTGCTTGCAAGCTCACAAGTGAGTCTGCCAGTTTCGCATCCATCAAAAGCTCGATTCCAACACATTTTCTACTCTCAATTCTCCCACATTCAACTGGATATTTTTCACTTGGATATGTTCAGACTAGATCAAATTAAATGTAATTCCAATCAGCCTGGTTCTCCCAGCAGTAAAACAACTTCTTCTGATTTATTTATTTCTTCGTTTAGTACCATAATTCTCATAGTTGGTTAGGCTTAAAACAATGGATATGAATTGGATATACTCCTTTTCTTTGCCTATCTTATCTGCCCCATGAATTCTCCCTGAGTAATATGTATTTCCATGATAATTATCCCAGTCCAGCAAATCTACCAATTTTTTCCCCCTAAATTCTGTTTTCCCCATCATTTTTCTTGTTTGGCTATCTGTATTCCCCAGGATGAAGTCTGATGTTTCTAATGCACTTAATAATACTCTTACTTTTCATCCTCACAAGCTCTTACAATCTACAATAAAAATCTCCACTTTATGCATCTGATCTGAAGTAGTGGTCTTTTCTTTGGGGTTATTTACATACCTACACCGTTTCCCATTTTGTAGAAACCCAGCTCAGTGACTAACTTTGTGGTCTTCTATACCTGTTGGGAGACAATGTTCCATGGTGTCTCTGAGCATTTTGAATCACCTGCTGCTCTGGACTATCTCTTCAAGAACATTTGTATAGCAAACTGGCTTGCAAGATAGAGGTAGTGTCTCTCTTCAATTCAGAGGGAAGATGGTTTTCTAACCAGTATAATAAATGTGATATTTCCTTTCAACGCAAAGGTTTGAGCAGGTGTTTTTATAGAATCGGGGCTTCTTAAGCTAGGGGTTACTCAGTCGTGACATAGATCTACTGTATATGCAGCATGTACTTGGGCCACTCTGGATCACCCCCGTGGGACTTGATATGAAGATACATCTCATGTTGTGTGTTGTGCTGTGAATAGCAGTGTTCTATGTTTCCGACGCAGACGTCGTGTGTTCAACCAGCTTCTATGAAACACCAGAAGGCTAGCTTACTGGTTTGCAAGTAGGATAAAATCTTTTATAATGCTTGACACGATCTAAAATGATTATCACTGTGTCATTTAGTGAGAGCATAGGATTATGTTTGTAATTCTATAGGAATACATTTTAAATTATGCAAAAGTCAGAAATGTAAATTATATATTAACCATCCAGTAAACAATATAGGACTTCAAATGATCTTATTGTTTTATTTGTTTGTTTGTTTGTTTTTTGTTTGTTTGTTTCTCCTTGCTGGAGTGTAACATCTGGGAATTCATGGAGTTATCTTATTTTTCTATTCCAGCCTGGTGCTGAAAAATGACTGGGAATAAGCTTTAAAAATATGTAATGAATGAATGATCAGAAACTCCAAGTCTCTGAACTTATCTGCAAAGATTAGTTCTGCAAAGAACTAATGTGCAAACTCACTGGCAGCAAAGATTTTGAAGGAGACTTGATTTAAGGGATAACATATTTTATGTAAATATACAATGTCTTCACTTTCTGGGAATGGTTGACTAAGATCTGCTGTTAGCCAGAGGACACTTCCAGGAGAGGGAAAGAAAAAAAAAGTTGCTTTAGCTCAGACAAATATTGTAATTGTGTGATCTTGGACAATGTATGTATTATCTCTACGCCTCAGTTACTTCATATACAACATTGGAATAATTTTATGATTGTTATGGGCATTAAATGAGATACAAGTAAAACTGTTTTCTAAGTTTTTGGTGTATAGCCATTACTAGAAATATATTACATATTATTATTATTACTATTATTGAAGTTACATTTTAAGGTGGTAGAGTATCAATACAGAAAACGTCTACCCTTCTAGCAGCTGTGACAATAGCCCTGGATTGTCTTCTTCTGTATTTAATTTTAATGAATGAGAAAAAAAATTCTTCAGTGAAAAAAAAACAAAACTATTTTTATTAGCTACTTTTACTTTTTCTTGGTTACTCTCAACCTAATCTTAATCAATAAATTTGGTATATCTAAATTTACAAGAGTGATAATTAAATTTCCAACAAATAATATTCAAGAAAACAAGAAAAATAATTCAGAATCTGGAACTCATCTCCTAAAAATGGTTACAAATTAATTAGCATTTTCTTTGTGAGACATTATTTAAAATCACTAGAATATGCCAACTTTATGAGGTAAATTTATTTTTTAAGTTAGAAATGTTAAAATTGAGAATGAGAATGATAAAATAACTGGCCCAGGGAAGCAAGCTAAGCACAGACAGAGCTAGATATCCACCCCAGGTCCATCTAACACCACAGGCCAACCTCGACATCTCACTGACACATGTTCTAATATTTCTGATAGGCAGAGTGTGATCAGAAAGTTTTTTATGAATGTAGCCTCAAGGAGGCAACAGAACCCTCTCTGTAAAAACACAAACATAACTGGCTATTCCTCTCTAGAGCTGATTGCCTGGAGCAGCTATTAGTACTGTTGTTTTGGACATCTTTGGTGCATTGTGCAATCACATTGTAAGTTATTGTGTGCGTGGAGTCTTAACTGCTGAGGTTTCTTTGTAGGTGTTTATGCTTGTATTCTATGGCAACACCTTGGAGTAAATCTTCTTTCCCGTGATTCCCTTCTCATTTATACAAACGATACCCAGAATTATTTTTTTCTGTAGATAGATTACATTTAGGCACTGAGAAAGAAAGTGACAGGATTTTGTGACCAACTGCATTTTTGCTTCTTCATGATCTTTATTTTTCAAAAAACAAAGTTTGCTTACTTACTTTTGTACTGCCGTACTTACATTTCTTTGTAAATGATTTTTAAAAGACCCACACTCACCAATTCCTTAGAGTTTTGGTTTACCTTATATAAGTTAAACAACTAGAAGTTAGCAATATTTTGGTTCAAATTTAAGAGAACAATAGAAGATAAAAAATGGTGAAGAACTTAGAAAAATTCTTCAGAAGACGGTCAGCTAATGCAGGTTAAGAACATGTTCCCATGCAATGCAGTAACACAACAGGCATGCACATAGTCTATTTTTGGACCACTTTGCCTGCATGTTGCCAGAAAGGATGCGAAGGATCTGCTGGTAACCCACAGGATCTGCTCTGTGGGGAGTGCTGCAAAGGAGTCACACAGCCTTAAGACCTTCAAATAAATCTAAGAGGTAGACTCCTCTGTTCGCAGAGAGAACTATTTGGAAAATAAATTATTTATCTTTGATAATTTAAGATTCCATTTGCTTTTGGTGCTCTTTTGGAGGTGAAAGGTAGAATAAGCTGAAGCAATTAACCTGTTAGAAAAAGCTGTGTGCAATGTTGTCAGGGAGTTCAGACTATTGAAGTTTCATGACAACAGATGAGTAATTCATTTCCACACTAATATGTGAGAGGAGAAACCATGAAGGTGGGTATTAATAAATCTTAAATGATGATATTTAAATGAAACAGAACACTATTGTATTGCCAAAGGATGAGAATACCAATATAAAGAAAAATCTCAAATTTGTTGTTTTCATAGATCAAATTTTCATTTATCTCAAATATCTACTGTATCCTGGATCTGTAATTTATAAAATAGGTTGATTGTGTTTCTGAAACAGGAGATTTTTAATTAATGACATAAACTTGTAGACATTCATAATTAAAACTGTGTCAGAAGAGCACAGTAATTGATATACCTTCCATCTTGGATGCTCTTGAAACTTTCCATTGTTTCTATTAGCTACTTTTGCCTTTGAGTGAGACAGAAAAATTGAGGGAAAATTGGTATAGAAAGATACATAAAAAGGGCATCAAAAAAAGGTTTAAGTTTTGTCCAGAATATGTTAATATTATCTGAAATGAGAGAGTGGAATAGTCAAATTTTTGCCCCACCCCACATCTTGGAGTTGAAACACTATCTTTATTTGAACTTTTTAAAGACAAAAAGAAAATACAAGGAATATATTATTTTATATACTCGCCTGATTTCTTCTTGCATCTTAAAAATTTCTGTCTAATAATGGGTAATAATGATTCTGTTACTGGGTCACTTTTAGAGAAATAGAAAGACAAAAAGAGATGACTTGTGCAATTTTGTTGAAATATGCAATATCATTAGCACTTTTTGTCTCCTATTTTTTTTTTCCTTTCTATTCTCATTTTTCTCCTGTTGTAACCCTCTCTTGCTTAACCGTCAACACACCAACAGTTTCAAATAAGAAGAGCTGTAATTCAAAGATTTATTTTATGGTGCTAGTTGCCAGGTTATCTAAAACGAAAGAATTCTGAAGGAGGGTTATTAATTAAGAACAAGATAATGTAAGTAAATTGAAAATAAATTGACTTTGGTGATCACAACCAGTGGGACAGTAAGGAATTTACATTTCTGAGCTACATTTTTTCCTATCTATAGGACAGAGATTATATTTCTAACTTGCATAGTTTTTAGTAGGTTTAAGCAACTCACCATTTATAATGTGGTCAAAGTTTAGCCAGAGAATACCCGGGAAAGCATTAGTAATATTCTAAGATTTATTGAGCCCTTGCTAAGAGGCAGACCCTGTGCTACACCATATCTTCAAATATATCTCTTGTTTTTCATAACTATTCTAAGATACTGGAACTGATCTTATTTTCATTATTGTAGTTGAAGAAATTAAAGTGTCAAGAGATTCCATCAGTTGTGTGAGGTCACTAAACTCTCAGGGAAACCGACTCTAGGGCTTATTAGTAAACCAGACGCCATAAGACATCATAAAACCTCCCAAATCATGCTTTTTTTATCATGTAGTCTAAAGAGTAGTTACAGTAGAATAATTTGAGCACTATCTTTATGTAAATTTTCTTAAAACTCATTTATAAAAACACAAAATTAAAATCAAAGAACTAATGTAATTAGATTGTCTAAAGCAGGGGCTACTATGGCATAAATCCAAATACGTGAAATGGTGTTGGTTTACACACCAATAATCCATTTTTTGGCTGGAATTGCATAATGTCTTGAGGACGACAATATGGTGTTTCAACGCCATATATTATCAGTGCATATTATTAAAATATTGCCTGAGATTTTTGTAAACAAGATTGTTTTAGTCCGTCCTTTGAGAAATAGTAAGATGTAGCTCACAGCACACACACACACACACACACACACACACACACACACCTATATGTTTGTTTTTCAAACAGCTTGTCTTCACCATTCACTCATTCACAAACATTTTTAAACACCATTTTGTCTCACTCACTGCAATAGGCAGAGAGAATGGTGGGGTAACAAAGATGTAGCAGATCCTTACACACTTATGGAACTTGCTTTTGTGTGTAGGAGGCAATGCACTATTGAATAAATTGAATAAAGAAAATTGAATAAATAAAACGATTACAAATTGTGAAAAGTTCAGTGAAAAAAATGAATACACAGGTTGATGTAACTGAGTAAATAGGGAAGGGGTGGCTTTAGATAGGGTGGTCATGAAAGATGCGACTCTCTCAGAGGTGTTTATGTAAGATATCTGAAGGATGAGAAGGAGCCAAGTTGGTGAAGAACTATAAGTATGATAAAGATAGAGGAGACAAAGGAGGCAGACTTCTGAGGAAGGAAAGAGATCTGCATGATTTGGGAATAGAGACAGAGATCAATATACCTGGACCAGAGTGAACAATTTGGAGAGTGATTTGAGATGATGTTGGAGAAATTCACAGAACTATAATCACGTAAGAATCTCAGATCATGATATGGAAATTATATTAAATTCTCAAAAACATATTATTCACCAAGAGTCCTAGTTAAATATGTAATTAGTTCACACATTTTCATCATTCCAAGCAAATCTGTAAATAGAATGTAGCATTGTCAGTTTATGTAGCCAATCCTACCTTCTGTGTTGTTATCTTCCATCTTTCTAGAAAGTAAAGAATAGTAGGGGTGAAATATTGGTGATGGGGGAGAGAAGAATAACAAGTTCATCTCTTTCAAACTCAATGTCTTTTTTATACATAAGTATGGCAGCTGAGCAATTTCTCCCCAGGTTATTTTTTTGTTCATTTGTTTTTATTTTCTTTTTCTTTCTTTCTTCCATGGTAGTAGAGTTTTAGTGGGAACATGGATCTGATTGGTCTGCAACAGGAATAGAAAAAACATCAGCTTAATATTTCATGATATCATCTCCATTATATATGCTTATATATATAGCCATATAATATGTACGATGCTAATATTCTTTCTAACTTCTATCAAAAAAATTGTAACAAGGAAATGAATATGTGGAGATATTTTTAAGTCAACTTTTAAGATTTCCATCTTCAGTCTGTTTTCTTATCTTTCCAGTAATAATGTAAAACTTGATTTACTAACCTAAAGATAAGTGTGTGTTCAATGGCTGTAACAATTTAGAATATATGTTAAAGCTTGCTTGCTTACATAATTCTCATTTCTATACAAGGTAATTACTCATTGTAGAGATTCTTAATTAGAGAATCTTGACATTAACATTTTGAATATTTTTGTATTTCACAAATAGGAGTACTCATACAAAGTTTTTTGTTTGTTCTGTATATTTTGAATATTTTAAAGCAGTAATTAAGCTTATTTTCATACGTGAGCAAATTTAAGCTGAAAAACTGTTTAGTGACTTCACTTCCTCTCTTCAAACTCTCAGAAGAAAATGGAAACGATGCATGAAAAACACAAGATGAGTCTTCAAAAGAACATTTGGTACATCAAAAATTCATTATAGGTGCCAGGACACATTTGGTACTACACAACTTCCCTGAATGGGTAGTTTTAAAGATATTTCTTATACATTGTCTACAAAGTTTTTGAAAACAAAATTGGAGAACTATTGAAACCATAATTCATTTTCTTAGGAAACACAATTGTTTTCTTCCTCATCCCAAGTTGAATAAATAAATAAACTAGAAGAATGGAGGTATATGAAGCCCAGGAGAGAGACTTAAATGTATAAATATCAGCCTCATTGAGAAATAAACATTTGCTTAAATGCCCATCAAACTCAGCTTTTTTTCTGTTTTAATAAAATAATTTTAAATCGGATGATTATATTATGTGATATAAGATACAAAAAGGAGATGTATGAACAACACATTTTTTAACAAGTTACTATATTAAAACATTTATCGAAAACGTATTTATAAAAATCTCAATTACAATTATCGTGTTTTGTACTTCTTTTTTTTTTTTTTTTAATTTCTCTTATCCCCAAGAAAGAAAACGTTTCAGGAGAACTGGCACAAAACACGGCATATTTGTTTTCTTAGAATATGTATTATAATACAGGCAACCATTTTTTCTCAAAAGAAAAGAATATTTTGGGAACTTATGTTTTTGACCTGAAAACTTAGGATAAAGTTTATATCAAACTAAAAGTTTATTGGAGTGACAATTGTCAGTAGAGTTACATAGGTTTCAGGTGTACAATTCTGTAATACATTATCTATATATTACATTGTGTGTTCACCAACTAGGGTCAGTTTTCCTTCCATTACCATTCCCAATAAACTTTAATTAAAAACAAACAAACAAACATAAGTTTATATCAAAATAGTAAAAATAAAGTATAATTATAAACAAATAACTATGATATTATTATCATCTAAAACTGTAAACTATTCGATAGAAATATATTGATAAATGCATGTACAGTATTATAATACGCAGCTATCAGTTATACTGATCTATAAACATGTACAATATATTAATACATAAGGTAAGGCTATTTTCAAAATATTTGGCCTGAAACTATATACTTTCAGTATAAAAACATCTAATTAAATTCAATAAATATCTGATGTTTATAACTTACATTGCATTAGTTCTACATACTACACATTCTATATACTATAGAGAAAATGAAAATTAATAAGTCATAGTCCCTGCTTTCAAAGAATTTAAGATCCCCAATTTAAGCCCTAAAATATTTTCAGAAAATCATTATATATGAAGAAAGTAATAGACAATATTTTTCTTGGGCATCAAGTAGAGTATACTGGAGACGATGGATATTGAAATGGGAAGTGAAGGGTGGAGAGTTTTTTCCCAGTAGTGAAGAGTTTGTTAGTGGCATTCTCAGAAAAGAGATTATTTTTGAAGAGGCATAGAAGCTATAAAATGAAGGACACAAGTATACAACTGAATATAGGAAGCCTTGGGCTATATTGTAAGCTACCCGGAAATTACCTGGAAAAAGGGGCTAAGTGTAGAAACGTACAAAGCGTTATTTTAGTACCTAGTATCCACCACTCTCTCATTCACCAGAAGTCCTATTTATAAAGTTAATTACACTGGAACTCTTTCAAGGCCTGAGTTTAAAACTCATGCCTAATTTGATAGACAACGGGGAGTCACAGATTTTTATAAATGTATTTTAAATCCGAAGATATTTTGAGCTCTTTGTAAGAATTTAGAAGAGTATTTGGGGTGGTCCATGTCATCTGTTCAGATGAAGTGCAAAGTGGTGAATTCCTTTTCTATCATAATGTCCCTGTAGAAAGAAGCTATTTAAAATCACCCCATTGCTCTTTGATTATTCTTTTCAAAAGTAGTCTATATTTTTTTCCACTTTTGAATCTAGAGGGCAAGGTGTTAGCATCAAATGAGTGAATAGATGCAAATTGAAATTGAGGTCTAAATTTGACAAATACAAAATAAAATGAAAATCTCAAGTGAAAAAAGGTGAGAACTACTTACAGAATGCAAAATACCAGAGAAGAAAGACCAGCACCATGGGTACTTCTTATTTTGTACTTTTTCCTGTCCTGATACTTTTGCCAAACAGAAATAGTTCCACAAACTTTATTAAGTGTATTCTCTCAACACATTCTTAAGCTAGACAATTAATTGAGAATTGTATCTCTATGGCAAATGTAAGACAATTATAGAAATGGAAAGCACAGACAGGTGGTTCCCTAGTCCTAGGCTGAGGTTTGAAACAAGGCATCCTTACTAATAAGGAGCTTGGGGTATGAGATAAGGCAAATCAAGTTTATAGAGCTTGTCGGTCCTATTCATTGCACTAACACAGAGAAGCAAAGGAGCCACAGAACTCAGGAATCATATGTGCTTCTTGATGGAATACTGCTTGGAAGAAATTTTATTTTTAGGGAAATACAGGCATATTAAAACTGCAAAAACTTTAAATTTCAATGGGTAAAGTAACATTGCAAGTTTTCATTTAAATGGGTATGCTCTGGAGGGAAAGGGTGCTCAAAATATAATAAAGAGGTATTACTTGATCAAAAACATGCTCAAATAGGAAATCAGAGGTATAGGACCACTCCACCACAATGGCTTTATCCCAAGCTTCATGGATGGGAGGCTCTGAAGCTACTTTTCCGATGTTTGGATATTTGGTTTATAAATGGAACTGACCAAATTCTTCTGCTGAGAACTTAAAGGAAAAATACAAAGGATATGAAGCTGGAACTGAATTAACTTGAAATCTTCAAAGCAGGTGGGAAAGCAGAGAGAAGGCATTTTCACCAGACCCAGCAACCCCAGAATTTTCACTGCTGACCTTCCAGCTGGGGAATCACTCGTGCTCTATCGCCCCCTGCTGCCTGTGCAGCCAGGACCACTGGCTTGCATGCTCTCCAACAGCCGGGCCAAGTGGCTTTGTTGAACCACTCATATCAATAATAAATATTACTATTTTAATACTAACAATGATATAAGTCAACCTCTTCCCACATTTCAAACCATCAATGATGTTCAAACTAATTATACATAGGTAACGAATAAAGCCCATTCATTTTGGGGCATATTTTTAAGTGTGTTTATGTTCTTTATGTCAGTTTTCAGAAAAAAAAAAAAAAAAACCTTCTTAAATTTTGCTATCTCTATTTCCTTATAACTGATTATTACAGAGTCTTTCTCTATCAATTTTTGATACAACAAGGAAACTAAATAAAATATAGTTGACCAAGTATGAATGACTAAATATTAAATTATTGACATTTGTCAACTTTTGGGGAAATTGGCATTTTTTTAGACATCCTATAGTTTCTGAATAGTCTAACTAACAATGGACAAATCCAGGAAACCTGTTAGAATAGCTAAAAGCCATGAAGTATTTCAAGTACTTTTTGAAGTACTTGAAGTACTTTGAAGTATTTTTTGTTTGGTTTTGTTTTTGTATTCTATCGTGTAGGCCCTGAAGTAATTTTTAACCACTGATATTTAGATGACATTTTTGTGAATGGATGACAAACTGGTACATAGAGCTTGATAAAATTTGAGATGTCGTCCTATTCTATAGCGTTTTTTTGGGGGGGGGTTGTTTGTTTTGTTTTCAATACACTATCACTAATATATCATTTATGAATGCTTATTAAAAACAGAGGAAATAAAACCTTGTTTCTTATCAATACTTACATACATGCAACATCCAAAAGAACAACATTAATCCTTTGGGAAAGATGTCAGCGTGCTCCCATTTTAATAGGTCTATTAATTTATTTAACAAAAGCATCGTTTTAGAGGGAAACAGATGTGTATGTACTTCACTAGTTTGCAGCTCATTTGTTGATGTTTTCCCCTACTTTTGAATGTTCATATTACGCTACTTCACTTTCATGAAAGACTTTACGTTAATACCTGCTTTAGCTAACGGAAAGAAAGATGAAGAGGATTTTTACTTTTACCACAAAAAAAAGAAAGAAGGAAAGAAAGGAAGGAAGGAAGGAAGGAAGGAAGGAAGGAAGGAAGGAAGGAAGGAAGGAAGGAAGGAAGGAAGGAAGGAAGGAAAGAAGGAAAGAAGGAAAGAAGGAAAGAAGGAAAGAAGGAAAGAAGGAAAGAAGGAAAGAAGGAAAGAAGGAAAGAAGGAAAGAAGGAAAGAAGGAAAGAAGGAAAGAAGGAAAGAAGGAAAGAAGGAAAGAAGGAAAGAAGGAAAGAAGGAAAGAAGGAAAGAAGGAAAGAAGGAAAGAAGGAAAGAAGGAAAGAAAGAAAGAAAGAAAGAAAGAAAGAAAGAAAGAAAGAAAGAAAGAAAGAAAGAAAGAAAGAAAGAAAGAAAGAAAGAAAGAAAGAAAGAAAGAAAGAAAGAAAGAAAAGAAAAGAAAAGAAAGAAAGAAAAGCGAAAACAGCGTTCAGGGCTGGCAGCGGCGCCTAGCTCTGTGAGAGCCGCACCGCCACTCTCCTTCCTGAGGAACCACACTCAGCATCTCAGCATCAGGCCCATAGTTTTGAACTGTCTGTGAGCCCCTGTGCTTCATCTCGGTTTATTTTATACATCTGTTAGCAAGATGTGCCCTAAGTATCAGAAAAGACTAAGAGAGTTTGAGGGTGTTATGATGCTTAGCGTAAAATTGGACGTAGGTAAACATTTGGATCGTGGTGAAGTAAGACATCGTGCGTGTGTTGAACTTGGGTCCACACACAGAAAGAATTTTGAAAGCTGCCAAAGTTACTATCAGTTCTGCTAGTAGCAAACTGGTCTCCTTGAGTCGGCATGCAGTATTGGATCAAATGGAAAGTCTATAGCTTGAGTGGATTAATGGGTGTACAAAGCATGGTATTTTGTTATCTCATACTTAAGGAGAAATCAATCTTTTTATTACGTGAAACGGCGCTGTGCATACATTATTTCTACTTTATATAAATTGTGTATTTATCATAGCATTCCTGTTTTTACTATATGTTAGTGTTATTTTGGGTTTTATGTGTTTTTCGGTGTGATTTGGTAAATTATTTTCTGGGTCTGAGAATGCTTGAAAATGTTTCCATGTAAATTAATGGTAGTTGTTTCTTCACTTTACATCATTTTGGCTTATGAAAGTTTTCATAGGAACACTACTTTCAGATGGTAGGGGGAATTCATATATGATTGGTATCAATGCACAATAGAAATTATTAGAATAAAGAGGAATAATAATAAAAAGAACTTATATGTCTTTCTTATGTGCTTTGCATTATTTTAAGATATTTGTGAGGAAACAACTACTGTGTTTCAATATAATAAGTATAGTAGAAAAAAAAAGAACTTTGTGTATATTAACTCATTAATCCTTATAGTAACCATAAGAAATGGGTGCTATAATTATCTTCACTTACAGGTAGGGGGATTGAGGCACAAAGGCAGCTAACAAGGTCCAGAGTTGAGATTTAAACCCAGGCAATCTAGCTGTATCACTAATAGCAGAGGTGAGAAATGATACACTGTATAATACATACACATTTGGCAGAGCCAATATCAGGCACACTGATAAAGGAATAGGCAAAGGTTGTTGAAAATTAAAGTTTCTTGGAAATATATATGCATAAATATATTGCTCATCCCATGTTGGTTTGATTATCCACGTCATCATTATCATTTATTAACGTGATAAAAACCCATTGTGTTCCCTTTAGTCAGTTTCCTAAAATACACTCTATCCCTTTCACTTTCACTTCATGTTTGCCTGTTCCATACCATCTTATTTTCATTTCTACTCTGTGTGTGTGTGTGTGTGTGTGTGTGCGCGCGCGCGAGAGAGAGAGAGAGAGAGAGAGAGAGAGAGAGAGAGAGAGAGAGAGAGAGAGAGAGAGAGAGAGAAAGAGAGAGAGAGAGAGAGAGAGAGAGAGAGAGAGAGTTTCAGCTCCTTCTCAGAGGTGATTTCCTTTGGAAAGTTTGGAAGAAAAAAAAAGATAGTTTAATGCAATCTTTTTATTCTCTGATTCTAGGTCTGGGGTATCTTAAGGAATTGTAGGGTTTAGACTGCCACCAAAAACTCTGTTACTGTTATCACACTGAACAGATGCTGCCAGCCCTTAAGCTCCAGATATTTCTGTAGAAGCACTTCTAACTCTTTTAAGAGTTTGCTCAGAAAAGCAAAGGTAGGATCAGGCTCCTGCAAAGCCGCCTTTGCAGGTATTTTATCCTGCAAGGTGACAGAATTCCTTAGGATGAAAATTTCTAAGTCATAAGCCAGTTCAGAAAGAGTTATTAATTATTTCCTTCTAAACTGTGTTTTGTTTACACCAACTTTTAATTCATTTTGCTTAAATGGAATTTTATTGAGGCTGTCAGAAGCAGGCTGCATGCCTGGACTTGTATGTAACCAAAAACATTATCCCAGACTAAGGAACAGCTGGAAAGAAACAATGGGACCTCCCACATATCCCCCACTGAGATCTAGACAATGGGTGAGATATTTGACAGAGTAACAGCAACAGATGCCAAGTAAGTCATTTTTTAAAAAAACACAACCTTGAAACTTTCAGAATTGAAATAAGCAGGCTTTTGGGGAGCATATTGGGAGTGAAAAAACATACTTAAGAATATTCTTTTGCCAAATGAAACCTACTATAACTAAAAATTTGATGGGTCATCATTCATCTCCTTATAATATAATTAGTTTAGAAATAGTTCTTTTGAAATGAATATTACTTTAACGTGCATGCCTAATATTAGTTCCTAACAGCACAAATTAACAATTGACAATTATCTGATAAGTCAAACACAATATATCACCAACATGTGTCTCTGAAATGGTCTTTTTGTCTTTCCAAATAATTTATCATAAATAAATAATATTATACACACATCTGAGAATATATTCCATTCACAACTCTAAAGACCCAGATTTTTTTTTTAACTGAAGCTTTTAATAATTCCAAATTCAAGTGATCATTTTTGTTTAAAATAGGATGTGCTTTCAGTAAGAAGATAGAATATAGTAAATAATGTGGAGTAATCTTTTCTCTTTAATCTTTAACTACTAGAGTGTCACATTATTCATCAAATTTTTGGTGTTACTCCATCTCAGATATTTATTAACTGAAAGGAAGCCACTACTATCATTAACACTGGCCAAATCCCTATAATATGCTGTATCACAAATAAAACATAGGAAGAAAAATTTAAGAAACTTATAATCAAGTCAATCTGGTCAATAAGAAGTAAAAAAAACGCTACTAATTCATAATTGTTTTTTGTTTAATCGGCTTTCTCTCTTGTCTCCCACTTAGTAGACAAATTGTCAGGGAAGTAAATTAAAGCAATATTATTTGCAACATGCCCAGCAATTAAGTTTACCTGGAGTTACTCTTAATGGTGCAGTAAAAACATATTTTTTAGTGGCATATCGAATTTAGAATCTGAATCAATTCCTTTATCTACCTAGGAAAAGGATAATCCCACAGCTAAAATGTTGAATATAATATATGGAGAACACATACTTGAGATTTTGTATAGATTACTGTCTTACAGAACATAATAGTAATAATTTTATTTTATTGTTTTCTACTTCATGTCATTAGCGAAATGTGGCTGTGAATCCTCAGAGGGATTTGAACCATGGTTCTAGCCATTTGTGTGAGTGTAAAAACTGTACTGAAGAAGAAAGATGATTTCCATATGATCTTTCTGTTTTCTTATTTAGTTGTAATTTGGAGAGTTTCCTTTAAAGGTATACTTAATGTTGTGAATCTTTGTGAAAACAGATCCTATTGTATAAATCACTAGTCTGCTGAAATGGATGATTCAGAAAGATGTAGGATGTCGGTGCTTTGAAAGTTATATGCTTTTTCCCTTTTGGCCACACAAGAAAGGCTCCCTGGGAGAGAGCTTTGAGATAAGAGAATATAACTTAACGGATAAAAGTGTAAGGGCATTTGAAACAGACGTTCGATCTTTAATATAGCCAGCAGGAGCCTAGAGCGGCTACGTTTTTGTTGTGTAGGTTTTGCAAGAACAGGAATGAGCTATAATTATCAGTGTATTCATAAAAGTCAGTTGTTTTATGAGCAATCCACACAAATTAAAACTTGAAATCAATGTGAAATAACATCAAGAAATAAACCCTTTTAAACCCGTTGTGCTATCTTGACTTTAAAGAGTAATTATTTTCCTGAAAATGCATTCTGAGTAATCTACTGACCCCTGAACTTGTTAGAGAGTAGCAACACAAAAGTGGCAGGCCTTAAGTCACTGTTTTACTATTCAAATCACCAGGAGCTCAGATTTCAATATTTTGAAAACATTTTCTAACAGGAGACTCTTTGAAAACATCTTTTACAGAAGAGCCCACAGTTAGCTCCAAGGGGATTAACTGCTCAACAGTAGCAGGTTTTCCTGTCTCTAATGAACAAACTTTGATTAGAACCCTTAAGAGACTTGTTGATTTGGGTTTGATAGGTCCTCAGAATCAGCACTTTACCCTTGAGACATTACACAGATGACCTTGGAAGCAAAATGGTTGAAAAAAAAGTCACATATCAGGAAAAAGGCTTTTCAGTCTCCAGCCTGTGTACCTCCAGAGTTCCTCTTCCACAGATCCAACTCCCTAGTCCATATCCTCTGATCCTTTTCTCGGACTCTCTCAAAATTAAAACTAAACTTGTCCTCATCCTCCAAACAGTTACGTGTTTCCTTCTTTCTCCCATTTTTTAATCCAAAGTATAATCATGGACCAGGTGTTCAAACCTGAAATTTAGGATTCGTTCCTGATCCTTCTTTATATCTGAAATTCCACTAATTCTGTGACCATGTCCCCCAAGATGTCCCTCCAGTCCATGTACTTCTTTCCATCTCTCTGCCTCTACAAAAGTCGAGGGCCCTATCTCTTGGAGCTTGTACTAAACATCTTATATCTACCTTTGAGGAATCCACTAGACCCCAACACCCTCAGATACACACATAACCTTCTTCATTCATTCAACCTTCAGAATGGGTCAATCTTGATATTTTAAATATGAATGAAAATTATTCCTACATCTGTTTAAAGTTATCTTCATAACTTTTCTTGAACTTAGAAATATGTAAAATTTATGAAGACTGGGACTGTATCTCAGTGTATAGGTAATATCTATCACAATGCTTTAACATAGTAAGCATTCAATAAACATTTCTCTTTTTTTCATGACTGAATGACCCCCCTGTTTCTGTATTATATCTCCTACATATATTTAATTCCACTTAGCCAGAGATAGCTCTTCTGTAGTATTCCATTATACAATCTGTGCATTCTCCTGGTCTTCCTCATTTTATTGTGTTACAAACCAGTGTGTATTCAGACATTTTGGGCACAATTAATTGAAAAGGGGAAAATGTTTTGATTATATGCAGAACATTATTTTCGAAACTGTGTGATAAGCTTTTAAAGTTGATTTACTTATTCTTATGCTTTGCTTTATTTATTAATATTAAACACAGATGCCATTTTTGAAAATTAAAAATTATTTAATAGTAATTTCCTTTTTCCAGAGAAGATAACTATCATATCCCCTACTATAATGGAGCTCTAAGGACAAATGATAGTTAAGCATGTACTCTTCCATAAGTAGAATTCATTATGGCACCACCTGCTAGCACGATCATCAGATTATCATTCTTTCTCTAATGGCTATCACTTTTCAGACATTTTTACTAAGAGTTAAAAATTAAGTATGGCTTTTAGAATTTATAAAGAAAAGTTTTAAGTGAAAACAAAACAAAACAGAATGCATACACACACACTCTCTGTTATTTCTAATATTGTGAGGAAGAAATCATACATGCTTAGAAAAACTAATGTTCTATCAAATTTATGATACCTGGTCTCATATTTAAAATACCTTTTTACATACATTTATTTTCATTTTCTTCCATTAACTTAGAGTAATCTGAGTTTCAAAATAGAATAACAAATAGCTTCCATATCTCTTTTATTCTACTAATAAAGATGTAGTAGTTTTTTAAATGTTAAATGACAAATTGACACTGTCAAATTGTGGCTCTAGATAACAGAGAAAGTTTGCAACTTTATAGACTAAATTAAATGGGACTATTATGGGAACCTGCAGAAAATTCCTTATGTCTAATCTTCAATATACAGAAATCTGGTTCCTTCTCAGATGTAACCTCCTCAGAAAGTCCCTCTTAGAACACTAATTTAAAACAATGGTCTCCACTATGTTACATTCTATCTCTTTAGTTTGTTTTATCCCCCATCATAGTATTCATCATATCTGATATCATACCTGGGCGCTTACACAGTGGCAAAGTCCACGAACTTAATTGTCTGACCATCATGTTTCTTGTGTGTGTGTAAATATAAACATATACATATATATATACACAGACACATACATATAGACATATACATAGATATACACATACACATATACATACCTACACATATATGTATCTATGTGTATTTATGCATATGTATGTGTGTATATATGTTTATATATATATAAAACATACATATGTTTGTATATATGTGTGTGTGTGTGTGTGTGTATATATATATATATATATATATATATATATATATATATTCAATTGCATATCTATTTATTATACGCTGTCCTGGCTAGAATGTAATGACAATTTGGGCAGGTACTTTCTCTGTTTCACATTTACCGATGTATCCCAGGGACCTATCAAGTGCTCAATAAATATTTCTGGAATGGAAGTGTAAGAGACATTCAAACTTAAAAAAAAATATTGAAGAACAATATAACAGAACATTTGAATATAGTTAGTGCTTAACATGTCTCAACACTCTCCTTCCACTTGACAATCCCAGGTATATTTTAGTCAAAATTTTTTGACACTTAAATTGTAAATTACCAAAAACTGAAACAAGAAAAGAAAAAAAAAAATCTTTCCTGTTTTCAGAATTTTATTTTATTTTTCTCTTCTCATTGTTTTCCACAAACTTCAATTGTGATATATATATATATATATATATATATATATATATATATATATATATATATCTTCATATATATGTACATATATCTTCATATATATGTACATATATTTAAATTAAAGTTTATTAGGGTGACAATTGTTAGTAAAGTTACATAGATTTCAGGTTTATAATTCTGTAATTCTATAATACATCATCTATATATCACATTATGTGTTCACCACCCAGAGTCAGTGTGTAACATGTATATCTAAAATGCATTTGGATAATATTCATAGATTTATATGCAAAAGACTGTATTTACCAAATTTGATTGAATGTCTGTTATTGTTAAATTATATAATATATAATTTATAAAATTTTATAGTTTTTCATGAGTCATTAGGAAAATAACATGAATCTACAAATGAGTCAAATCATTAATAAATATTTTTAATATTTTATTTGGAAATATAATTCAATCTAAAGAGTAGTTAACAATAAGCTAATAAACTTTAACTACTAACAGTCACCAGCTAATCCAATATGCCAGTTCAATAATGTTCAGTCTGTTGACTTGATTTTCCAACTTTCAGCTATCACCCTATGTTAATTAGCTAGATGTATAACTTAATTTTATAATACAGTTCTCTTACTCTCACCTTCTTAACCTTCCATTTCATACCTGTAGAAAATCCCCAAATCAAAGTCTTCCAACAGCCTTTTTAAATCATACATCAGGGTCTCTGGGTAGTTTTTGAAATATACATAAACTTTAAGACTGCTGCCAGTAAATTCATGGTTAACAACCTAAACACTTTTATTACTACCTGCTAATCTTCATATACTTCCTTAACCAACTACTTTTCTGTTCTTTTTAAAACCTATTCATAGCAATCTCTTTTCTAAAGTCCTTTACCATAACATCATCAAATGGTTCAACAACTCTCTCATCCTCAAACCGTGCTTTATCTCATCTTGCTTCTCCTTGGAGAGTGACCCCCTCTTCCTTCCTAAGGCCATTTCCTCATCTGTGTCTCTAATTCGTGGTTTCTCAACCTTGACACTACAGACCTTTGATTTTGGGTGGCTGCCCTTTCATTTTAAGTCATTTTGCAGCATTCCTGGTCTCTTCCCACTAAACGCCAGTAGCACACCACCCCCAGTTGTGACTATCAACAATGTTTCCAGATAAGGGGGCCAAGTCACTCCCAGGTGAGAACCACTGCTGTAATGGATACCATTTTCCATCTGTGCAATACAGGTATCTTGCCTTATAAATTAATAACTCTTTGATATCTTCTCATTCTTATTAGCTTCTTTCTAGTAGCATGCAAATATGCCCAATTTTTCTCACCTAAAAGCAAATTCTTTTAACCCCATATTTTGAGTTTCCTTTCCTGACTTAACTTTGAAAAGAAAACACTTCAAAGTTAAACTTTTTGAATCATTGTCTATATTGACTTTTATTCCATTTCTCTCCCAACAGCAATCTTATATATCCATTCAGTAAGTCCTTAGAAAATAACCCATTTGTTGTTTTATCCAATGAACACTTTCTAAATCTTAACACTTAAACATATTGAACATATTGACTACTCACTTATTCCTAAAACACTCTCTCCTTTGCCCCAGCATCTTCTTAGTTTCATTTTCAGGGGCTTTATTCTGTATCCTTCATATACATATTTGTGTTGTTATTGGCTCCTGAAAGAGTCTCTGTTTTTGTTTTCTTTTCCACATACACATTTAAACTACTAGTTCAAGCTTTCCTCTTATCTTCAACAAAGAGCTCTCTACTGGCATTAAGATAAACATCTCTAATGTTTTCTGACTCACTGACTAATAAGTTTAGCACTAATTGTATCTTCCATTAAGTTTGTTAAAAAAATATATGTTTATTATAATCTTGCTAAAAATGGTAAGCTTCATCAAGTGTCAGCTTAAATTTTATTGCTTAGATTGCTTTTCTTACTTCTTAGACTGGTTATTTAATCCTACTAAGACTTTTTTTCTCTTGTCATTTCGCCGTTTACATTATAGGTTCAATATCTGCCTCCCCCCATCCTCCTTTGATTCCTAGCAGACATTATGTCCATTGTATTCACCATATATTCTCAGGGCCTACCAAAATGCCCAGCACAAAGTATTATTTGAACACACATATTTTTGAATAAACAAGTGAACAGATAAATAAATGGATGAATAAGTAAAGACATGAAATTTGGAAAACATTAAATATTCTAGTCTGTATTCCTGAGCTCAGTTGCAGGAATTTATATTAATAATAATAAAAAAAAGGTTATCTTAAGCAAGTCACTTACTTTCCTTTTATTTATAAAAATAGGAAATATTTGTATTTATTTGAAAATCATATATTGTGCAAGTAATATGAGGATGAAGGTAGGGGAATGTCATGGTTAATAATAATAATATTTATTGAATAATTACCATGTTCTCAGTCCTGTGTTTAATACTTATGAGTTATATAATTTAATTTTTGCAATAACCCTATGAGTAAAATATTATCAATATCACATTGCTTAGGAGGAAAAAACTAAAGCCCAGAGAATTTATGTAAGAGGACCAAGATCATATAGTAATTAAATATGACAGATCCAAGATTTCAACCAATTGAATGCAATTGGTAAGGTTTTAGACTTAATTTTTGTCACTATGCTCATGCATTTATATTAGTTTTTACATTTTTTGGTTACTTTTTCTGATTTTAAAAGTGAATATCAGATACTATTTTAAAGTAAAAAAAAATGTATATTTTCAATTTTTCTCAAGTTTTATGGATAAGAAAATATTATAACAATGACTAGTCAGAACATTAATGTGCAAAAGCTTATCTATTGAAGACCATTATTTTTCCCAGAATTATATCTAAAAGTCTACCAAATATCTAAATATTTAAGCCTTTTCAATATAAATTCAGTAGTATTAATTAATTGTTCTAACAGAGGGAATACTCCGTTTTTTGTGTGTGTGTTTAGATAATGAAAAGCAAACTTAATCCAAAATTACGTGTGTACCTGTAAGAAAAGTAATAATATTTATTAATTTTTTTTAGAAATTTGAGTAATTTGAGAAGCCTGAATATCTGAATTTTTATACAGCAAATAGCTTAATATTTTTAGTTTACTTTATAAAAAAGATATACAACTGAGTTACAAATGCCTGAATACCTTTACATTGTCTCTGATATTTATGGCATAGAAAATTTTGTATTTTTATGGAACACATACTTATACAACACTTAATGTAGTGATCAAGATTATAAAATAAACATAGAAATTACTCACTTTACCCAAATATGCATATTTTAGAGAAACATACTACCACATTAAAACAAACAAACAAACAAACAAAAACTATTATTGTTTATTTAACCACGGTACTTTAAATGAAACTAGTATTTCAGGTTTGTATTTCTGCTAGCTCATTTTAATTCATTATATTTGTTTGAATTATTTCTTTCTGCTGAACACATTAAGAGAAATGGAGTCACAGATGGTCACATTTTAAAGTCACAAGAACAATTAATAAATACAGAGATAAGAAGTCAGAGGCCTTAAGTTCTATGCTTGAGTCACTCATCTAGACTCTTTTTTCCACATTTTTACATATGTAGAGGTAGGTCCTTTACTATGATACCAGGCTTTATTTTGTTGGATCTAACGAATTAGACTCACAGTATCAAAAAAAAAAAAATCCAACAATGTTCATAATGAATTCTTCTCATTCTCTGTGCACCTGTTCTCTCTCATTATATCTGAAAATTTGGGATTACTCCAAAGTGCTCTGTAATGACTTTTTGTAAGCAAGACAAGTAGAAGAAATTCTTCAAGGACAGAGTGAATTGGTATTTGAAACTGTGTTAAATAACTAGGTAGGAGGGAAGTGATAGCAACAGACAGACCATGAGGCATGTGTCATTTGGAAATGGAAGATTCTTGAGATAAAGAATCATGTTGCCAGTAATGAAAGGTGAAAAGGTAAAAAAAAAAAAAGAAAGAAAAACAAGTCTCAGTTCTTCGAGTATCAGCTTGTATTTCCAACTAACAGATTTTTCTCATATTAATTTTTGAAACATACTTAAGGAAGATATTTTTGTTTACGTCTTTGAAGATATCTATAATGGTTATTATCTCGTATGTTTGTAACTATTATGTATCTGTAAACACATAGATTTACTTTACTATATAGATTAACTTTACTTGCAATTTAAATTAAGTTTGTTGTGGTAAGTGCTGATCCTTTTCTACAATTCAATTTCCTTTACCCCAAACTGTGCAGGTTGACATAGGTTGAGCATGGCTAATTTCTCCTTTGCAAAACTATATCATAAAAGAGACTAAGGCTATGTGTAAGCAAACAATAACTAAACCCTTCTATTTGAAATAATAGACTACCAGCTGAGCTTTAAAATAATAATAGTTACTTGACTATTTCCATTAGCTTTTAAAATATATAGATTAGTCATTTAGTATGCTACCTCTTTTATGAGACTGACACACTACCCACTGCGCTAATGAGGCACCTGTTACCTCTTTTAGATGGATCAAAACTATAATTCACATCATCCAAATTATTCCATATTAAAAATTATAAAAATTTCAATAGACCATACTTTGGTCAGGAGTTGTGGGTGAATTAAGGTAGAAAAAAGGCACATATAGAATTTAAGTCTATTGTTACTGATCCAAAGCTTCTTCAGAAGACTATGAAACACAAATGAAGGCAAAAGCGTAGCAGACAACATTTGGCTAGGAAAGCAGGAGGAGTCTCAAAAGATACGTTTTGGAGTAGAGAACTTCTGTTCTTTCCTTTCTTCATTCTTTCCTTTTTTCCTTTCCTTCCTTCCTTCCTTCCTTCCTTCCTTCCTTCCTTCCTTCCTTCCTTCCTTCCTTCCTTCCTTCTTTTCTTCCTTTCTTCCTTCTTTCCTTTCTCCCTCCTTTCCAAAAGAGTGTTATGTATATATTTTAAAATAATGTAATTCCAAAAATATCATTGTCAGTTTTGTATTAATGAAACAAATTGCAGGAAATTAATTGCATATTAATGTTCAGAAAGCTTGAACCACAAATGAAAGTGATTCTAGTTTATAATGGTCTACAATAATGGTTACATAAAGAGCTTCAGAATATCTTTGGCTTAATTTAAGCTTCATTTTCTCCTGTTATGTTCTCTTCTATTTACTTATTATGGTACCACAATTATTATACTAATATTATACTATTAATCATAAAACTCTAAGGGAGTTGGCTTTCAGCAGAGCTAATATATGCTTCAATGAGGGCTAATAAAATAATAATAGCTAATATTTATTGAGCATTTACTTTATGTTAGACACTGTATCAAGCATGTTAAATGTAATATTTCTTCAACTACTTAAACTAAAGTATTTAAAAGGCAAAGAAAAAATGAAAGCAGAAACAATGTTGATGTTAACAGAAGAAAACATAGTAGAAGGTTCATCTTAGTCACAATTTTTCTGAGATTATATTTCATTTGCATTACCCTTAGTATTAAGTACTGCACATTTCTTTCCTTCTAATAAAACACTGTGACTTGAAAATAACGTCTATTCTTGAATTGCTAGAAAAGTGCTACACCAGAATATTTACATAGCTCTCTTTGAAAATAGACTCCCTTTGTGTAATGTCAGCTTTTTGTGTGGTTGTTCAGTTTTAACAGTGACAAAAAATTTAAGAAAACGATATAAAAAATAAATTGTTGAATTCATACTCAAGAAGTCTAATCTGAGTGTCTCAAATTTTTAAATGAGAAAGAAATAACTTCCTATGATATTTTCAAATGTATACATGCCGGCATTTGAATTGTTTCAGATACTTTATTTTAGTTGGTTGTACTATCTAATAGATGGTTGGAGGTTGTTGTGTGACAGTGGAGAAAAATCAAAATATGTTCTCTCCAGGCAGGTCTGTGGGATTGGGTCAGGAAAACCTGAGATCAAATTAAGGCTTCACATCTTATACACTCTGTAAGCTTAGGCAAATTCTTCAAACACCTTGGAGACTCAGCTTCTACAATTATATCTGAAATGAAAGTAATCATATTTTCTTCACATAGTTGCAGGTAGTGAAGTGCTTTGCATATTTATGTTCTGGATAAATATCAGTGGCTTCTTTTTTCATCTGTATAATTTTAGCAAGTTATTTAATCTTACTTAATAAATAGGGAAATAACATATTTCCCTATAGTAGGGAAAGTAGGATCATGGACTACATATTTATTTTAAGAATTATTTTATTTTCTCAAACCATTGAGAAAAGTTTATTTTTATTTATTTATTTTAAGAATTATTTATTTATTTTAAGAATTAGTTTATTTTCTCAAACCATAGAGAAAAGTTATATCGACTCAAATGAAAATTCTTACTGCAGAGGTTTGAATTGGGACCTTATCTGTGGTATTGATGTCCAGATTTCAGAGAAAATAAACCACTAAAATCTTCTAACATAAAATGTGAATTACTATATTCCCTAATTTGTGATGTTTTGCATATTGTGATTCATAAAATTTGAGGCAGCAAAAAAGCTTTGTTGCCATGAGGACGTTCCTAGAATTATTGCATGGCTTCATTTGTTGTTTTTTTGTTTTTTTAAAAATCAGGTGTATTCACATTCTGTTGTATATACTACAATTTACCTACCTCATGATCTTATTTGTTAGCTTGGAAGCTCTTTCCTCTTACCTAGAAAATGGAGGATAGTACTGTGATATTATATAACTTCAATTGAGATAATGCATAAAAAGCCTTTCACACAGACTTTGTAGAAAGCAAACACAGAATGGTACTTCTAATTACTTGATATACGCGCTAGCATTGGTATTTGATAAGCATGGAATAATTTTGAGACACAAACTTGCAGTAGTTATAATATAAAAGAATGTAAAAATGACTAGTTCTTTGCATCATACTTTATTTTTTTACAATTTTATTGATATGTTTTAAGGTTTACAACTTGATGTTTGTGCAAAAAGATCATCACAATTAAGTTAAATGACTTATACATTGTCTTGGAATAGAATTAACCCCTGGTTGTTCACAGAATATAACCCCTAGTTGTTCGCAGAAGGTAAAAGAATTTACGAGACTCTACAAGAGTAAATTAAGATTTATTGAAAGTCAGAAAGAGGGAGAGAGAGAGTTCTGTTTGGAACTGGCAGAAGTCTTGCCAGGGCAGTCTGAGTGGGAGAGCTGTGGAGACAGAGGGGTAAGAGAGAGATACTGGCAGAAGTTTGCCAAGGCAGTCTGATGGAGACAGCTGCACTGATAAGAAGGAGTGCTGGGGTTTTATATTTTTTCCAGGCAGGATGTAGGGTGCTTGTCAGCTTGCAGGGGGGCTGCTGTTGCAATTGTATTCTCCTAGGAACTGTCCTGTTCCCATCTATGATGGATGTCAGCTTGCAGGGGGTTGCTGTGGTGATTGGGAACTATTCTGTTCCCATCTTTGATGGGTGTTTGTTAGTGTGCAGGGGGTTGCTGTTGCAATTGGAAACTGTTCTGTTCCCACCTATGATGGATGTAAGGTGCTTGTCAGCTTGCAGGTGCAGTGTTAGCCAGGAGATTCAGAGCCAAATGGTTCATGTTTTGCTTGTTCCTGTTAGCCCGTAGGCTCACTGCTGTTAACTCTTTGTCTATCTCATCCTGCCATCTCACAAGCCCACTCCAGTTAATTCTTTACTTGTCTCATCATACATCACCTCTACATAGTTACTCGTGTGTGTGTATGTGTGAAAAAGATTTAACATCAATCTTTAGAGAATTTCAAGTATGCAGTGCTATATTAACTATCATTACCATGCTGTACATGAGGTCTCCAGTACTTATTCATTATTATTAAACTTGTATCCTTTGACAAACATTTACCAGTCCCCACAACCTCCAGCACCTGGCAATCACCATTCTACTCTCTGCTTTTATGAATTTGACTTTTTAGGATTCCACATATAAGTGAGATCATTCAGTATTTGTTTAGCCGTGCTTGGCTTATTTCACTGAACATAATATCTTCCAAGTCCATCTATGTTACATAAAATGGTAGCATTTCCCAAATAAAAACCACAATGAGATACCACCTCACTACAGTCAAAATGGCTATCATCAATAAATCAACAAACAACAAATGCTGGCGCAGATGTGGAGAAAAGGGAACGCTAGTGCACTGTTGGTGGGATTGCAGATTAGTGCAGCCACTATGGAAAATAGTATGGAGGTATCTCAGGAATCTGAAAATGGAACTACCCTATGATCCAGTAATTCCACTCTTAGGCATCTACCCGGAGAAATCCAAAACTCCAATTCAAAAATCAGTATGCACTCCTATGTTTATTGCAGCACTTTACACAATAGCCAAGATATGGAAACAACCAAAATGCCCATTGGTAGATGACTGGATTAAGAAGCTGTGGTACATTTATACAATGGAGTATTATGCAGCCATAAAGAAGAAAGAAATCTTATCATTTGCAACAACATGGATGGATCTAGAGAACATTATGTTAAGTGAAATAAGTCAGAAAGAGAAAGACAAGTACCATATGATCTCACTTATATGTGGAATCTAAAGAAAAGACTATGTGAATGAACTAATCAGAAACAGTTTTGAGGACACAAAGAAAAAACCAAGAGTTGTTAGATGGGCGGGGGGGGCGGGGTTGGGGGATAAGGGGAAAGGTGAAGGGATTAGGAAGCAGCTGGTAACCACAAGATGGCCTCAGGGTTTTTTGAAAATTAATTTGGGGAACATATTCAATAATTTTGTAAAGATTTTGTTGGGTATCCGATGGACATGCGTCCTATTTGGGAGACCACCTCAGAGATAATGTGGATGCCTGATCATGGCATTGTACACCAGAAGCTAATCATTAATGAATGCCAACTATAATTTTATATATATAGTGTGATGGCTCGGTGTGAGGTTGGAGGGATAATGGATGGGGGGAAGGGGGTTCACAGTGTGAGGGATATAAATGATGAACGTCTAAGTATTACCTTGTCTTGTACACCTGAAACTAATAAAAAAAAAAAGCTTATTAAACACCTAAAAAAAAAAATAAAATAAAATAAAATGGTAGCATTTCCTTCTTTTCTTCTTTTTCAACACTGAATAATACTCTATTACATATAATATATATACACACACACACACACACACACATATATATATATATAATAACCAGGATATATATATATATATATATATATATATATATATATATATATATATCCTATATATTATATATAGGATATATATATATATATATATAATATACAGGAGATATCTTATATATATCAAATATATAGGAGATATATATGTATACACATATATATGTGTGTGTGTGTTTGTGTGTATATATATATATATATATATATATATATATATATATATATATATATATGTTGTGTATATGACCTCCTGGTAGGTCATGTAGATTTATGGGCTAAGAAGGCAAATCTGAAATCATAAGTTTCCATGTTGGAATATAGGTCACGCCTTCTGCCAAGATTCATGTAATGGTAGATTCACTAAAATAAGAAATGTATGCTAAAAAGTAAATAACTAATATGCCTCTAGAGCATATTGATTTATTCAAAAAATACTTAACCTATATAATACTTTAGGCACTGGTAAACTAGTCAAAAAGAAAGTAGAACTTTCTGACCTCAAAGAGCTTACATGCTAGAGTAGTAAAATCAACAGTACCTAAATAAGCTAATATATATATTATTATGCCATTAGCAGTAATTACATTGCAATATATATTGGAATAAAGTTGTTAAAGAGAGTGTCCAGAGAACTACCTATGATTGGATAACATAGCAAGGTGTAAAATTTTGACAGAGCGAAATGAACGAATGATGTTAGCATTCACTGAGATGTTGAACATGTGAGAAAAAAATGATTTGGTGAGTGAAAATAATAATTTTGTTTGGGATATATTACAATTGAGATCACTATTGTCAATTACTGGGAATAAATATGTGTATCTGAATTACAGAAAAAATATCTTAGCTACAAATGTAGCTTTGGAAAATCATCCAAAGTCAAATGGAATTTAGAGATGTAATAAGATAAACTGCGATTGAGTAAATAAACAAGTGAAGTAGACCATGATCTGAGCCACTGAGCATCTTTACATTCTGAGGTAAAAAAAAAAAAAAAAAGAGAGAGAGAGAGAGGATAATTAAAGGAGACTGAAAAAAGATTCTAAAGGACTAAATATTTGCAGTGTGGTGTCTTAAAAGTCAAGAGAAGAGCTTCAGGAGAGGGAGCTGAAAAACTGGTGCCAATCATAAATGCTGAAACCAAGTAAGACTCAGAATTGATAACTGTCAGCATAGTTTCAGTAAAGACCTGAGCCCAAAACTTGATTGGTGTGCATTCAAGAAAGGAAGGGATGTGAGGACTGAAAGCAGTGATGATAGACAACTCTGTCAGGGAATATTTCAATATTTTTTCAATAATGAGAAGCAGAGAAATGTGGTAGGATCTGGAAGAGTTATGAGCAGTATAACTGAATAATTTAAGTAATGTCCTTAGACTTTTAATGATTATATAAGCCCAACATAAAGTTAATAAAATTGGGAGTAAAATACAAAGATATTAAACAAGATTTGCATTGATTTGAACTGTCATTGAAATAGATTCATGAATTATATTTTTGTAGATCTCATACACAGCTTATTAGCATTTCACTTTCTAGTTTATCTCTAATTTTTACTGTCTGGAAAAGGATCATAAATTTTAGATCTCATTACATCTTTTAGAAGTCATTATTAAAAAATGCTCAACATCACACTAATCATCAGAGAAATGCAAATAAAAACCACAATGAGATATCACCTCACCTCAGTCAGAATGGCTATCATCAACAAGACAAATAGTAACAAGTGTTGGAGAGGCTGTGGAGAAAAAGGAACCCTCATACACTGTTGGTGGGAATGCAGACTGGTGCAGCCACTGTGGAAGGCAGTGTGGAGGTTCCTCAAGAAATTGCAAATAGAATTACCATATGACCCAGCAATCGCTCTCCTGGGTATCTACCCAAAGAATTTGAAATCATTTATACATAAACACACGTGTGCTCCAATGTTCATTGCAGCTTTGTTTACGGTGGCCAAGACATGGAAACAACCAAAATGTCCTTCGATAGATGAATGGATAAAGAAGTTGTGGTATA
The DNA here is from genome assembly GCF_964194185.1 of Rhinolophus hipposideros. Taxonomy (NCBI): domain Eukaryota; kingdom Metazoa; phylum Chordata; class Mammalia; order Chiroptera; family Rhinolophidae; genus Rhinolophus; species Rhinolophus hipposideros. Next base: position 89,003,072 of record NC_138047.1, on the reverse strand, counting down.
TATACATACACAATGGAATACTATTCGGCGTTAAGGAAAGATGATATAAGAACATTTGTGACAACATGGATGGATCTTGAGAGTATAATACTAAGCGAAATAAGTCAGACAGAAAAAGCAGAAAACCCTATGATTTCACTGATATGTGGTATATAAACCAAAAACAACAAAAGAACAAGACAAATGAGAAACAAAAACTCATAGACAGAGACAATAGTTTAGTGGTTACCAGAGGGTAAGGGGGGTGAGGGATGGGAGATGAGGGTAAGGGGGATCAAATATATGGTGATGGAAGGAGAACTGACTCTGGGTGGTGAACACACAATGGGATTTATAGATGATGTAATACAGAATTGTACACCTGAAATTATGTAATTTCATTAACTATTGTCACCCCAATAAATAAATTTAAAAAAAGAAGTCATTATTATGTAGACAACCAATTCAAGCTTTCATCACACATTATTGTAAATATAGATAGAAAATGTCACTTGGATACCACTGCTCTGTGAGGGTCAGGGTCTTTACCAGTTCAGTGATCTGTTCTGGAACTCGAACTCAATGGTATGGACATTTTTAAAAATAGACATTTTATAAATTAATTGGAAAGCAAAATTATAAGTTTTATGTGCTATGGATCTTAATAGTATCTTACAAGGTTTTAAAACAGTGGCTGTTCAACCCACAGATACTCAGCATCTACTCCTCTAATTAATCCTCCACTGGACATCAGAATGATGTTGTTTGAGGTTTGTAGGAGAGCCACTGGGTCCTCCCTCGAAAGGCCACATATATTTTGTTTGTTGTTTTGGTTGGTTGGTTGGTTCGTTGATTTTGCTCCCTCTACAGAATTAGAAGAGATTGATTAGGTTGTTTATTTTCCTATTACTATTTATTATGCACATAGTATATTCCCACATGTGTGCTGCATGCCATAAAAATAAAATCTTATAACACAATCAATCAGTATCTCATTGCAGAGATTTATTACTATAGGAATAGAATCTGAAGATATCGTTATTCTTATCTGAACAATAAAAAATGCCCAGTTTACTTTAGATACTTCTGTGTTCACACTTGACATTTTCATCATTAGAAAAAGAGAGGTAATCTCAATTTCACCTCCAAGACCAATGCCTCCTTCTGATTTAATATGCAAGACAGTCAACCTAGCAGAGACCACAGAAGCTAATGTTTGTAATGTCAATGAAAGTTAGACAATGTTTGATTTGATGTGCACTGACAATGTCTTCTTGCATAGTAATCATCTTTTTACTTCCACTTTTTCCATAGATGAAATAATTCCACTTCCTTTTTCTTCACTGGGTTTGCGGAAGATAATATATTTCCCTTTTATTGACAAACTTGATTTTTCTTCTCTGAGGGGTTTCATGACACTAGAGTATTTTTTGGTAGAACATGGGTAAAGGCCTAAGTACTCTGTAGAAAGTGTGTTCTTCCTCTGCATTCAACTTCCTCAAACAACTTTTTCTTGGTTTCATCTACGGCTTATCCTTCTGAGTCTGCTCACTCTTTTTTGAGTATCCTCATTTGTGGAGATATTTATTTCAGATTTAATGCATACCTTTGTCTGTCCCCACTCACAAATCACCACATTTGACTCGGGACTGTTAGCTCATGATTCTCAGTTATGCCTTTCCTGGGGATGCTGTTGACTAGTATATAGATGAAAGGCCACCCTAACACAATTTAGCAAACCAAGCTTCTCAGATTTGAGTTCAGGTAAGAGGTTCGGGTTTAATTTTCCCTGAAATAACAGTTCATATATTAGTAAAAACTCATTTTAATATTTTAATTGTATTCCTTATATATGAAATTAGAAGTATAGCACAAGATGAAAAAAAATATTTAATATCTAAATATTTTTTCACCTTCAATATAAACATATTTTCACCTTGGATATTTTGTGTTCGTGTCTACAATGGTATAAGAAAGAAAAATGTTGCCCAATTTGCTGTATCTACTATTTTCCCAATTGTTTTGGAATACTATACTTCTCTCTAACCAACTTGTGGGAATTTCCTCAGACTATATTTCTCTTACCAGCATTTTGACCTGATAATATACACAAAAAGAAAAAAAAAATCAGTTAGGCATATGCTGGAAACGCATGTTCACAAAGTCTATAATTCTGTGGTGTAATGATTGCAATCAAAAGTCCTGCAAGGGTCAGGAGATAGTAGTGTTAAACAAAATCTGTGTAGCTTAGATAGTCATCAAAGCGATAGCATTTAAGTGTGAAAATTGCCGTTGAATCAACAGTTTATTTTTTATTTTTATTTTTTTAATTAAATTTATTGGGGTGACAATTGTTAGTAAATTTACATAGATTTCAGGTGTACAATTCTGTATTACATCATCTATATATCACATTGTGTGTTCACCACCCAGAGTCAGTTCTTCCATCACCATATATTTGATCCCCTTTACCCTCATCACCCACCCCCCACCCCCTTACCCTCTGGTAACCACTAAATTATTGTCTGTGTCTATGAGTTTTTGTTTCTCATTTGTTTGTCTTGTTCTTTTTGGTTTATATACCACATATCAGTGAAATCATAGGGTTCTCTGCTTTTTCTGTCTGACTTATTTCTTAAATAGGACTAGGATATTGTACAACACAGAACTTCACACATATTTATTATTTTTTAATTAAGTTACATTACCTCTTTTGACCTGCAATAATCAATTCACCTTTTCTTTCTCAAATTTACTATAACTTAAAAGATAAATTGTCACGTCGGGGAGGTATCGTTATATTCAAATATTTTAAAGACTACATTCAGTGGATCGTGTGGATTCAAAAATAGTTTCTGGCCAGCCCTTAAAATTGATAATGTTTTTTGGAATGCCTATATTTTTAATGTAGAAAAGAAAAGTTTATCTGCTGCTAATTTCCCAAATGCAGCAGGAAGGTAAACTGAACATAGGGGATTATTTGAATATTCATTCTGCATTACTACTCATCCTGGATCAGACTCAGGGTGAGTGAAAGGATGATTCCTCTTTGTATAATTGAGTTGTTCATTCAGCAAATATTTATTGGCCGTTACGGAAGTCCAGGATCTGTTTTAAGTGATAAGGAAAGAGCTCTGAATAACGTAAAGAGTAACTGAATTCATGGAAATCATACCCAATGCCATTATTGAAGTTAAATATATACCAACTTATTTTAACAGTGACTTATGACTGTCATTTACACACATTTGCATATACAAATGTAACTGTATATAATCAAATAACTACATAACAATCTCACAGGAAATGGTGGTTTTTGTTACAACTGTTAGCTTAGAGTAGTGAATGCTATAAATTAATTACTCATTGTATAGGTACATTTTTGACTTGCATCATTGAAGTTACACCAATTGTCCTAGTCTTAAATCGTAAACATTTGGCGAGCACAGAACATACACAGTGTCCATGACAACTGTGATTTCATGACTGTGTTTAAGTTTTCCTGAAAGACACCCAAGCATCACATGATTTCACTAATATCCCTTTACAACTTTTGCTTTGTAAACTGAACACACCATTGATGTTTTCGGTTAAGCAATGCATTTAAACTGATATTAAAGAGAAAACTCTTTTGTATTCCCATATAACTTGCCTAAATTGTATCCTATAGTTGTGAAATCTCCATTTCATATGTGTAAAGTATTATAAAATGCAGCATTTAACTTAGATAATTAGATACTCTTTTTCATAATGTTCTGATAATTTAATGTTATATTTCTCAGTGCGACATGAACCCTCGCTCTTCCATGTCTTTGCCTCTGGTACCTCCTTTGCCTAAAATGCTCTTTGTCTTTTGCTAAATTTTTCTCATCCTTTAAGATTTAGTTCCGGTTCTCTTTTCCAGAAAATGGGTACTGATTTTTGCATTCTACATCCCAGGATCTGTGCAAAATGTATTAAACTTTCGTCATTTTATTTTATAATGAATATTGTTATCCCATTTATACAGTGGAGACATAGAAGTTCATAAGGATTTTTTTAACTTCCCCAAAGGCAAACAGGTGGTTAAGCTGGGAATTGACACCAGGCCATCTGGCTACAAAGTGATTGTCATCCTGTCTTTCATACATACTGAATTTAATTTTTAATGCATTTTTATGTTGTCATATCCCCATAAACTCTAAGTTTCTGGTAGATCAGACCTACTCATATTTTTCATCATACCTGTTAATCAGTTGATACTCTGTATCCATTAATTGATTAAATAAATGGATACATTAATGACTAAAATTTTACAGCTTTCTATAGCAGTGCATATTATTTTAAGCAACTATTCTATTGAAAACTTGTTACTCATGTGAAATTAAAATTCACTTCCTCTTGGTGCTCCACTTTCCCAGTAGTTAAATCCCTCTGTGACCCTTACTATACATGTAATTCATTCCCGTCCAATGTTTAAAAGCATCGCTTATTACAAAGCAAATCTTCCCATTTCCTTTTGTTGCTATTCATATTCAATAACTTCATTGTATGGTCCTTGCCATTCTCCTTTATTAAAATTGGATTCAATTCAACATAATCCAAAAACTATGTAATGATCTCTAGTTAATTTTCTTTTATCTCTCTAATTATGAATAGAAGATTCCCATGAAATAGCACAAAGTTGATTTAACAGGGCAAAAACAGTGATAATCTCACTTATTCTAGAGGCTCTATTTTAGGATATTCTTTTCTCTCACCTTGTTTTCTCTTTCTTTTTCTCCTTTATTTTCTCTTTCCTCCTTTCCTTCCTCCTCCTCCTCTTTCTCTGTCTCTCCTTTTTAAAGCCTGTTCCCATTGTTGACTCCTTTGAGGCTTATACACAGGCCTCAAAGGATATTGAATATCCTTTCTGGCACTGACAGTCTCAGTTTACACATGTAGTCAAAATCCAGAATTTGTTCTCGATTTTTTTAAAGTCATGTGAGTATTAATAAAACAGTTTCATTAAAATTATCCCTGATAGATATTTCAGATTTTCACTTTATAGTTACAGTTTCTGTCATTGTTTCTTCAGAAAAATAAGAGAAACTTAGTGCACATGGTTCTCATGTATTAAGAGGTTCAATTTAAAAGATTGACTTATATATATTTCTAAAGCTCTTTCTTTTTTTTTTTTTTTTTTTTTTTTTTTTTTTTTTTTTATTAATTAATTTATTTATTAGTTTCAGGTGTACAAAACAAGGTAATACTTAGACGTTCATCATTTATATCCCTCATACTGTGAACCCCCCTCCCCCCATCCACTATCCCTCCGACCTCACACTGAACCATCACATTATATATATAAAATTATAGTTGGCATTCATTAATGTTTAGCTTCTGATGTACAATGCCATGATCAGGTATCCACAGTATCCCTGAGGTGGTCTCCCAAATAGGACGCATGTCCATCGGATACCCAACAAAATCTTTACAACATTATAGAATACCTTCCCCAAATTAATTTTCAAAAGAAAAACCCTGAGGCCATCTTGTGGTTACCAGCTGCTTCCAAATCCCTTCACCTCTAAAGCTCTTTCTTTGTATAATTGTCCATTCCCCAGTATTTTACCCTGCAAATTCCATCTACTTGAGTCTCCCTGAACCTGGTTGTGATATATCTACAGTTGATAGGGCTTCATGCAATATGAGTTACCTTATTAGATGCAAGTATATGGTTCATACTATCTTTTCAAAAACTAAATTTAAAATTTTGAAAATTATAAAATCTATATTGATCATATACAAATGAAATGCACTTAACAGGTTTGTTTGTAATACCAAAAAGATATCTCAGAAAGTTTACCTATTTACATCACAGTTTTTTTCCTCAAAGAGATTGCAATTCATATGAAGACAAAACACACATCCTTCTGAAAATATAACATGAATATAATCAGGTACTTAAAACTCCTAACTGAATAGCAGTATTCATCATCATATTATTATAATTAATAGAAAAGTTCAAGCAGGAGATAATATGATTCTGAATCCAAGTAAAGATATAATTTGTGATGTATAGAGAAGTCAGGGAAGTGTTTAAATGGTAAATATTTTTCTACAGTACATATGGAAAAGAAAAGCATGAAAGACAGATAGAAAAGTCTGAATCAAGTGAAAAGCATCAGCAGAAAATTAGCTGGTAGGACACCAAGCTGGATAATCTCTGTCACTCAATATAATTTGAAGAATGAATTCAGCATATATATGTAATGCGATAGTGAAATAAAAACCCTTAATCAGCACCTTCAATTAGTTTAAATGGAGTGTGTTGGAGGAAAAAAGTGACAAATTAAGTGTACTGAAATACAGAGTAGTACTGACTTGAATCAGTAACTGTTTCTAGGAGGATGGGAAGACAAATCCACCTCTAATAGGAGAATCGAAGAATGAATATTACTTAGCGTGTTAATGGTTGAGAGAGGGAGAGGACACTGCTCCTGGCAGAGTGAACAGGACATATGAAGACCCAAGAGCAAGAAAATCAGAGCTCAGTTAGTTGTCAAAGTGTGACTGTGACTACAGTATCAAGTCCAAAAACAGACAGAATTTGGAATTAGAGTTAGTAAGATGCTCAATTGCTGAATACTTGGTAGAGACCAAAAGAAAGTTTTTGTTGCTATTAAAGTGCTTTTGTTTGTTCCTTTGTTTGTTTTGCTTGCTCCATTGCTTTTGTGGTGAGGTGAACATGTGGTTGGTGGTATAGGGTGTGATTTAGAAAAGAGATGAGGATTTTACTTGAGTGTTTGGGGTGTGGTGTTCTGAATTAGAGTGAAGCAAGTGAGAGTGACAAAAATGAAATTGATGGATTCAAGTCAGTATAAAGGATTAATCAAGATAGTATATTTACAGAAAAATAACTTCTATTCCTGTTTATTAAGATATAACAATGGATTTTATTTATTTATTTATTTATTTATTTATTTATTTATTTATTAATAAATTCATTTCCTTTCTTACCCATTTGTAACTCCTCTTGCTTCAGAGAGTGTTTAGTATATTTAGCATCTAATGTTACAGGTTCATTAGGTAAGAGGATAGATTTAGTTAAACATCAGTCTTTTTGAAAAGTAGGATTTTGACCTCAACTGACTATTATGTTTAATAGGAATAGGAAAGTTAGAAGAGCAGGAAAATAATGATTAACATATGCTGCCACTGAGATGCAACCAAAAATCTAAGGTGATCATTAGTTGGCATTTGTAGATAATGTTCAGGAATGTTCAGGGCAATCATTTCATATATATATGTATATGTAAGTATATATATTTGTATGTATGTATATATGTATTTATGTATATATATGTGTATATATGTGTGTATATATATGTATATATATGTAATATATATGCATATATTTATCTATGTAATATAAATATATATGATCAACATAAAATAAATATTTATATTTAATATATAATGTACATATAGAAGTAAATTTTAAGTCATCAAAATAGATAAGTTACACAAACTATTTAGAGAAAAAAAAACTGTCCAAAGACGGTTTATTGGCAAATACAGACATTCATAGTGTAAATTTTTTTCCAAAGGTCTAAGTTTTATCAAAGAGAAGAATTACAATCATTTTGTTCATATTTTATATTTTACTGTGCATTTTATCCCTTAAAGTTTAAAACATATTCATATATTTCAATAATCATTTGTCTTTCATAGAAATACAACTTTTGTCAAAGCAATAGGGGATTTCTGCATTTCAACTAAAAACCAAAATGTATTCTATCTTTCAGAATCATGTATTTATAAAAAATAATTGATGAAAAATAATATAGTGTAAAGAAACTATAGAAAGACCATTTCATTATGGTGTGTGTGTGTGTGTGTGTGTGTGTGTGTGTGTGTGTGTGTGTGTATGTAGCTTTACAAGCTTATTTATTCTAATCACAAATATTTAATTTGGCTACCTTATGTCTCAGCTTCAGCTTCCAGTCTATTTAAGTAAACATAAGTTTGAATTGCAGATGCTGTTGGGAATATACTTGTACTCACAATTTTAAAAGTAACTCATATTTTGTATGAGAACTATTGGATAGCATAACATTTACTTTTTAGAGATGGTCAGAATAGTTTGTTATATATTAAAACTTTTTTTTTTATAATCAGGTTTTCTATTTCTGAATGTAAGCACTGTTAAGTATTTGACAACTCACCTTAAAGAAGTATAATGCCTTTTCCATATGTATTATACCTTGCCTTAGTGCTTCATCAATTACTTTTCCAGTCGAACCCATTACTAGATAAAAAATTACTTTATGGATTCAAATCAACACAAATAAGTTTCCAGAAAGTAAGTTATCAACTTATGCCAACGGAAATGAATTAAATATCAACTTTGGCTAAGATTCAAGAAATGGTGTGGGCATAAACCTTTGAGTAGGAAAATGCCTTCCCTGGTTCCGATTGTTCTCCAATGCACTTCAATTTACAGGGACCTTCCAGACCTCCATTTAATAATGTCCTTTATCAATTTTTTTCAGACAATGATACATGTTGGCAGTATTAGTTGCCCTTATCTGATGGTTATCTCATTTTTCAACTGCTATTCACCTGAAAAGTTGTTCACCACCATTTTGTTGGATCTCAACACAGGCTCTGTTAGGCTTTTTTTGTAACTACATCAGCAAAACTTGCCCGTTTTATACCATGATATGTCATACTATGGAACTGCCTGGTAAATAATTCCATCATCTTTTTCCTAAATGGAAAATAAGATCACCAATATTTCCTGACCAAAAATGAATCTCAAAGATGACAATCGCTGCCCTTAAAGAATCTATATTCTATAAAGGTAGACAAATATGAAATAAGACAGACTTAGTTCTGATCTCTTAGAGTTTATATTCTGCTGAAGAAAATCCCCTTAAAAGACAATTTGTGCAATTTACTCTTTAAACATAAGTTCCATGCTGAACACTATGGGAATTCATGTCAGAGGTATCTGATTTTGTCTAGGGCCAGATTTTTATCAATATGGGAAGCATGTGATAGGTCATGAATTATTTGTTGTTGTTGTTTTATTTTTTGTTTGTATGTTTACTTTTTATATTGATTGCTTTATTTAAATGTTAATTATTTATTTAATATTTAAAGGCTGAATAGTGTTTGACTTCACAAAAATAAGCCATCAGAGGCAGATACTAGGACACAGAAAACAGAAGACAAAGCATAGCCAAGCATTCTGAAAAAGGAAGGAGCACGTGAGAAATGTTAAATCCAGTATGTGTAGATGTAAAAGATGAGGATGGTAGTGCAAACAGAGGCCAAACCCTGCAAAAAACTTAAAGCTGGATTGGAAACATATATTTATTGCTGCATTTTTAAAAGTGAAAGGAGGAACTAGTAATAATTACATCAGGGTCATAAGTAAAATTGTCCAGAGAAGTTTTTGAATCACTATAATCATTACATAAGAGTAATGAGGAGTAAAATCCCCTGAAGGGTTTTAATTAGGGGGGAGATTTGTGTTTTCAAACGATAATTTGTGTAGATCAGAAGAAAAAGAGTTTGAGAGAGTCACGAGTAAACAGTAGAAACTGGCTAGGAAACAATTTATGTATTCTAGAGGAGAGATGTAGATTCATATGCTTAGAAAGCTAGCAAGAGAACAAAAAAGGACTATTAAATAGGGAATGTAAAGGCTAAAGTTTTTAAGACATTCCATTGGCTTACTCTCAAAGATCTGGTAAAATCATTGTCAGGTTTCCACACTTGGGAGGCATGTATGTTAAATACATCTGGAGATAAGATCATTTTGTATGAATATATAAGGTATCAGCAGGGGGGCTTAGCTATTTTATGCATAGTCTTTTAGCATCCTATGCTCAAAATCCAGAGCGAGCTATATATTATTTAAAAATCTAGGATCACTATTTCTAGATTCTAAACCTGACTGTGTAACATGTCTAACCTTATTTAATTTTTTTATTAAAGATATAAATAATAAAGTGTTTAATATGGAATTTGTGTTAAAGAAGATTGGGGAATGCTATATGATATTACTTTGTTAACATCACGTTTCCTTAGGTATCATTTTCTCTTCTTATTGTTGTTTCTCTATTTCTTGTCACAGCCCAACATCCCAATACCTCCCCATCCCAGAATCTGCAATATCAATTACATAGAATGGGTGTACAACCATTTTCACAAATCAGAAACCTAGAAATCAGGTTTCCTTGTCCCAACATTAAATTATTATTTCTGTAAACAGAGGGATCATTTCCAAATACAAAAATGACATGCCAAACCCCATCTCCTACTCTACATTCATCCAACTTACATCATCTAGTGTCTTTTTATTTTCCATAGAACAAAAGCTAAAATTCATTAATTTCTGTGTTCACATACAAATCAACCACTTACAAAGTAGTAAGAAGTGAGAATGTCTTCAAGTTTTTGCCCATTTGCTCCTATACGCATTCTTTTGCATATTTTATTTCCATAAAATACATTTGACTTACTGTATCCTCCATCCCACAAAATATGTTGATTCACGGGATCCTCCAGGATTTCTGAAAAAGCAGAAATCTTAATTTTTGTTTCAAGATAAATCAAACTAGAATTGGGGACAAGCCTTTTGATACCTAAATCATGATGGATAGAGTCAATTATAGACCTGTAATCAATCTACATCCTTCTTTTTCACCAAGCTGCAAAGTTCCCTCTGAATCTGCGATGCCTACCCGGATTGGCTTACAGACCCCATGGCTGGGCATGAGGTCCCACAACTCCTGTTGTATAGTCAACTGACTTCCTCACATAAATGACAGTTGTGTAGAGTTAAAGAGGGTTAATGCTTTGGAGTAACAACGTTTAATGAGACCATTGCTAGAATTTTTGTTTTTTATTTTCACTTGTGAAAATCTTATAACCATGTTATAATTGTAGTACCAGATTTTATAAGCAGTCAGATTTTTCAGCTAAGTATGATATGTATTCTACTTTTTGCTGGAACTTCTGATACATGAGGTGATAAAAGAAAAATGAATAGGAAAAAATAAAGTGAAGATTGTATTGTGCTATCCTACCATACCAGGAAGAGGCCCATTTATCAATTCTCTTATACCCATCATAAAACATAGGTGATATAAAAGGGAAAAAAAAAAAGATTCTGAACTTGGGTTCCTATGGGATATGACCCAATTTGAGTCTTCCAACACTATACATTTACACCAGTTAAATGAGTAGAGAAATAAGGGCAAAAAGGAGAATGATAAAAGAGAGCAGTTATTTTTAAGCCTTAGAAAAAACAGGAATACAAATTGGTAATAAACTTTCCAAATCCCTTACCTAGGTAACCAAGATTTCCTCTTTGATACAATAAGAAAAATGGTTGTCTTGTTCTGCATAGAGTCACTTGAGTCTCCTCATAATATACAAACCATTATACAAGTAAATGAAAAGAAGAAAGTACAGTATGTACTGGGCATGTGATGAACCATTTTTTGACCCTCTCTCAGACAGTCAAGGAGTGAAATGAAACTGAAGCAGTTGTTGAAACAGCAGACAGTGCACAATTTAATTTGATAAAAAAGGGATGTGTTTTCTGTGGGTGAAGGAGTCAGCTCTGAAAGGAGAAAGAAATAGAAAACAGATTTTTAGGACACATCAAAATCAACCTTACCTCTGCATTTTTATTTTTGTGAGATGACTTCTTGATTGCCCTTTCTCTTATTTCTGACAGTAAAATAAGAGATATTCTCCAAATTCAGCATATTATCACTGGGGTTAGCTAATGGGAATTGGTGAGATTGCCCACATGGTTCAGTTAATTACCTACTGGGTCTAATTAATGTTCTAAGTGAGAGCACCCAGAGGTAATCTTGGCTCTGATTTGGGTTTTTCAGGTTGAATTAGAACAGGGGTGTCCAAACGTTTTTCAACGTTTTTTACAAAGGGCCAAATGCGGTAAAATACACAAACAGCCAGGCCACTCACTTGAGGTGAAGTGCGTATTGCCTCACCTGGTTTATTTAAGTAAACTAGGAATAGGAAGAGAAGCAAAGAGAGGCAAAATATTTAAAATATTTAAAAAGCTAAATTAACACGAGGGAACAAAAAGTTCTAATACATACCTTATTAAATTTCAAAAACTAGGAAGGAAGAAAGGGGCTAAGGTAATATTCGAAAGCATAGTGCAAAAAAAAAAAGAAAAAAGTAAACTAAGTATATTTTTGGAATTTGCTGTGGGATAATTAACAATGGACTGCGGGCCGCAGTTGGCCCACGGGCCGCGGGTTGGACACCCCTGAATTAGAACATACACACAATGCATAAGACTATGTTCATGCCTTACATATTTAATTTCAAATACACTATTATTCAGTTGTCAAATGATATTGGCAAACTCTGTTACTCTCTTCTGAGGATTCAAAATAAAGAGAATCTGATGATTCCAAAATCTAAGTTTATTGTGCTAGTGAAAATCACTGAGCAGATGTACCAAAAAGAAGAATTATACATTTCTTGATTATAGCTGATTAGTATATTAAGGTACATCCCAGTTACAATACAGATATTCTCTTCAAATTATTTTCCCTCAGAACTTGCTGTACTGTTCAGCAAACAAAATAGACAGTGCCCCGTGGCATAATTTAAGAAAAAAAAAAACTTCTTTATAGCAAATGAGATTTCACTTTTATGCTCATTCAAACTATAGAGACTTACTGAGGATATGTTTTTTGGCAACTTTTACCTTGTTACACTTTCCACCTGGAGCTATTGTAAGTGATGCAGGTCCCAGTGGGTAGAACTCTAAAATTTTTCATATCCTTTGTCTTTCTGAAGAATTATCTGATGTCCTTAAAAATCAGATCACTAAAAGAATGCACACATCCCCAGTATGCAGTGATATCAACTCTATTAGGATGGTGCAAAAGTGATTGCAGTTTAAAGGGTTAATAATTGCAAAAATCGCAATTACTGTTTGCACCAAACTAATAGATGAAGTATGGTAGATAACTGAAGTCTATTGAAAAAATAATATTTAATATACCTTAATCTGTTATTTTCTACATTTTACCATGAGGCTTAAAAGGAAGGGATTTTTTACAAAAAAATTCATACAGTTTTAAAATATTTGAGACTTATAATAGATACATATCAATGGTTTTAACAAAGTATTTTGATCATCATGAAATCCATAGTTCTTGGTTCTTGATCTCAACTGCTCATAGAAAATACAAGTCTTCTCATGATCCACCCATCTACTTATTTCTATAAATTCCTGAAAGACTTCCACATAAGTGGTAACATACAGCATGCCAACACTTTGTATCATTTCCCCTTTCCTTCATATCTTGTTTTGTGGCAGCACCTGAGAAGCTATTTTCTACTTCACTGTCCTTGGATAACACTATCTCCTGTAGCTACTCATGACAGACACCAGTAGTGATGTGTAATCTCTTTGTTTTAGGTGTTAAATATCTCGATGTATTTTATCCATTTTATGTTCTTCCTTCAATGGAAGAAAATGTTTTACAAATTCTTTGTAAGATTGCTCCTCAACCTGACAAATATATGTGGTAATGTGTCAGGACTAGGGTCAACCAAGTGTAGGGTCAAGTTTGAACCACCTGCCTAACCATAGAGTAGTGATATTGTGGAGAGCAACCCAACTCTGGCTGCGTGGAATTCTGATTCTAATTTCTAACTTTGTGCTTTTTTATTGTCCAAATTGTTGCCATGTTTTCCTTCAATCCACGTCTCTTTGAAATCCAGGCTCTTTGCTCTTCTTTCTACTTTTTGTCTAAAACCCAAATGTTTAATTGTCTTCCACCCACACCTCTGATATCCTCCAAGCAAATAGTAAGTCCATTACTCTATGAGATATAGAAAGCAACAATCTGTTTCTCACCCCAGATTTATTTCTCCAACTTGGATTTCTAACTTAGAGTTCCTTGTATTAGGTTGGTGCAAAAGTAGTTGCGGTTTTTGCAATTATTTTTAACTTTCTAAACCACAATTACACCAGCCTAATATTTTTTGTTAATTATTTAGAGCTGAACAAGCTCTGAACAAGCTCAGATAGTTTTCCCTTTGTACCAACACAACTTTTATTTGTATTGATTGACTCACTATCATGTTTAAGATGCTCCTCCAAGTAATCTAAGGGATATATTTGACTCAGGTGTGAATCATATATTTGAGGAATGAGTAGCCTGTCAGAAACTGTGAGAACTTATGTACATATAATGCAGAGGCTGGCAAACCACCACCCAAAGGCCGAATCTAGTCTTGGGCACTTCTTTTTGTAAACAAAGTTTTGTGGGATACAGCTACACCCATTCCTGTACTCAGGAAAGGGACTAAGATATGGAAAGTAAGACTCCCAAGTAACAAAATTTAAAGAGACACTTTCAGGATCTTGCACTCAAATGACCCTGAAAATGACTACCTCCTTAAATTGTGTGTCCTAGGTACCTCATAGTTAACTCACCCCATTCTGGGCCAAACCCTGATTTACTAATGATCTGTGACTTCTCTTGTGCTACAACCGCAGAGTTGAATAATTTCCACAAGGACTGTATAGCCTGAAAATTCTAGAATGTTTACTATTTGCTCATTCACATAGATTTTTTTGCCAACCTCTGACTTAGAGGGATTCTTATCTAATTCTAAATCAGTCATACATTTTTGGAGTTCTGGATGAAAAATGAACTACCGTTAACGATGTCTCTATTTGCAATATTTGAGTACTTAAGATGATATTGAATGGAACAAAAACTGACCACAAATATGGACCTAGTAACATAAACTTGGTTAGCAGAAGGGAAAAAGATTCTAAGTAGAGTGACTGATACTCCAATCTCTTCCCAGGTCAGCCTCCTTCATCCTCCTTCCACTAGTAAAGACTGCAGGCTCAGGAGCCAGACCACCTGGGTACAAACCCTGGCACTGCCACTTTGCCTGTCTAAGGCTCAATTTCACCATTAAAGGGGAAAAGAGTGAAAATAATAGTGCCTTTATCAAGGATATGGATTTGGAGTAAACAAGATATTCCATAGAAAAATATTAGAACAGCTTTTGGCACATGGTAAGTTAGAAAGACCTCAATAGATATAAGCAATTAGTAATGTTTCTGAGATTGTAGGGGAAATTGGCTTTCAGGAAAAAAATGAACCAATCATTTTTACTTAATTTTGCAATAAATTAGGGACTACCCTTCCTATAATATGTGATTAAAAAATGAAGACTCCCACTTTCGATTGTTTGTGGTAAACAGCTGTGCTTTTTGTCACCACAATGACTCAGGATTGAGGACTCCAAAAGTACTTTGGGCCTTTTCTCGGACAAAGTTGGGGCTCAGCAGTGCTCAGGATGGGGTGATAGTATGCCAACTAAATTTCAGTTAACATAGCTTGTCAGGCCTCATTCCTATCAAAGGTTATGAGGACCAGTGGCATTCTGGTTACAAACAATGTAACACAAATCTCTAGAGTATAATAATGAAAGGCATTAAAGGTTTATGGATATAATACTACAAGAATTTAGATAATGGAAAGATTACTTCCATCTGGGTATTAGATCATCAGGAAAAACAGAATGGCTAGATATATATTTGTTTTTTAAGTCAGGGCTTAGAAAGATCCATAATTTACACATTGAACTAATCCAAACACATATGGGGGCCAGAGTAAGCTTGCAAATTCCATGAAGAATGTAATTTAGGACATCAAATGGGCCCATATGAGTCTTTTACATGGAATAAGTAATAAACAATATTTTATTCCTTTAGACCATGTGATAAAACAAATGACTCAAAAATGTCCCAATATCATGCCCTGGCTATTTCTATTTGCCCCGATTGACATTAAAATAACATCATCCGCTCAGTGGATTCTGGTTTTATCCTCACTGCTTTATGCTGTCCTGTTAATCTCTTAAACCCATTTCATTATTCATATCACTACAGAATCAAACATATGCACTACTCTTAGAGTCTAATTACATTTTAATACTTCTGTTGGGGTTTTTCCACTTCTCTGTTGTCAAAATTAACTGATGTTTATTTGAAGCAGAGTTTAGAAATATACTTCTAGTTTAGGATGTGAAGGCAGTTTATAAAGCATGCCATGAATTCAAGTGGTTATTGCAATGAACATGTATTCTGTTACATGGAAAAAATAAATAGTTCAAAATTATAAGCATTTTTTAAATATTCTCAATAACATCTGTTTTATGCTTACAATTATCGGATTGTATAATTCTGTTTTCTAGCTGGAGGATAGTGTTAAAGTCAACTGAATATGTCTCCAATTTGGAATTAACAAGATCTAATTAAAACCCAAAGTATTTTAGCCAATAACAACAGGGATATCTTACTTAGATTTGAAAGTTTACAGTATGCTGGGTCCTGTTCAAAATGCTTTGCGCATATTCAGCGAATGAACAAAACAACTCTTGTGCTCTGTACTCCAGTATATCATTCTTAAGTATGCAATGACTGAAATGTGGGTATTTTAAGAAATTTTTCCAAACTCATAAAGCCAGAAAGTTATAGAGTGGGATTAGACTGCATTATGAACATGGGATTCATTGGCCTTATTCACTGTTAGCCTTATAATATAATCTATTACAAATGTTGTGAAGATATTGTTCTGGCTGGTATTTGGAAAGATGTCCTCTGATTTCCTTGAATAATATGCTGTTCATTTTTATTCTGAGACAACAGGTTTAAAAACCAAACGGAATAAGAATCTCCTTTTGCCACCTGGACCAATGGGCTAGAGGAACTGCAGTCCTCCCTTTTATCCCTGTCTACCTCAGCACTTTCAGTCTCCAGGGCATGCTGTTGGTCTTAATCATAAATTGAAAATGAGAAGCAGAATAATTAAAGACCAAACTGTAATTATAAGCAAGATCTAAAGGGAACAAATCCAACATTGAGTATAGGCCTTTAGTTTCCTATTAGTGCATTCAGGATTAGCTATAAACAGCCTCGTTAAACCCAATTAAATAGTTCATCGAAAGGGTTTTTCTACTTAGCACAGGCTGAGTGACTTGACTTTTAGAACTATGTCGCTCGTTATGCACAAGCATTTTCCAATGTTGACTTTGTCTTCTAAGTTTCAGCTTTGTTTTGGTTTATTTTTTAATTTTCACAATGCCATTGAAGAGTCTTTCTTAAAGGTACTGTTGGGGATACAAAGTTGATATGCTTAGAAAAGTCCTCCGTTCCAAGGATAAGTAGAAGTATTTCAAAACATTTTAAAATATGAAAAAGTAGTTTCCAAAATAATATCATGTTGTTTGGTTTGAGGTGGAATGAAATACAGACATGTAGATGGTCAACAAAAATATCCTTCACAGTCAGATAGAGCTGCTTTGTTTAGAATATCTATTGCTTTGTATTAACAGTGACGCTGGCACCTTTTGAATATTTGAGAGTAATACAGTGCCAAATCTGTACAGTCTCTGTTACATATTTCCTCTTTTTTTTCAAGTCATGGTAATAAAATTATTTTAACTTCTTCCTCCACCCTACATATTTTGGTGGTTATAAAACTAGAAACAGCTCTTTTTCAACATCTGTTGAAACAGATTGAGAGACATTTTGGCAAATGTGTTATCACATGTTACTATAGAATTGAATTTGAAATCACTTTGAATGCAAATTAAATGTGGAATTTCCAGACTCCTATGTGCCATATCTGTATACAGACTCAGTGGGTTCTATACTGGTTTGTCAGAGAAAAACTATGGCATTTTTTTTTTCTGATACTGACAGTGTTTCCTTTATTCTTATTTGTTCAATAATAGATATTATTTTACTTTAGTTGTTGTTTCAAGGTTGCTGAAAATATTTCTCAATCATATATGCAGTAGAATTTATAATGTAAAAGAAATTTGCCTTACATAAATATATTGAATTTATTAGATAGAGATATTCATCAGATTCTTCAGGCTAAAGGACAAATTTAAAGTGATGTTTTCATATTTGTACAGGAAATAAATGGAGGGATTGCAACTACCAGTGAGACAAATTTTGGACTTCCTTCCAACTTCACCCATTCTGATGTACTAAAGTCCAATTATTGCATCTTTTTTATCATTGGTAATCCTAATTATATACTGCTATGTACATTTTTCCTAAAAACATACTAAATAAATGATAATTTTTGAGTGTTCAAGCTACCTTGTAGTAAAATGATATTTAAATTAACAAAGCAGAGCTATTGCTTGGTACAGAAAAAAGAGGTGTTGATAAGCAACACATTTATAATAATTTAGTTTATTTTACCAATAATATAGAAATGCTAGCATTGTAAGTTTCCAATCTTATCACTTGAAAAAGGGTTAAAAACATGTAATATAAAAAAATCTTAACCTTGACGAATTGTTCTAAAATGGTCTTCTTTGTGGGGTTGAGACCTGATTAGATTTTGTTAATTTATATATTTACACTATATTTACACTTTATGTGTGCATGTAGATTTATTTTGCTAAAATGCTCAACCTAGCAAATACCCACTACTCTTAACTAAAATTTATAACTAAATAAATTAAGTTAATATAGGGGCTGAATGTTGTTAACTGATTATTTGATGATGGCTAATAGAACCTTATTTAAAGTTCAGCTAATGCAGGACACAGGAGTTAAAAATACAAGCATAAAGCTATACTACATTATGTTATTGTTATTCTATACAACAATGAACAATCTACTATATTTTATTTATTACCTCCATATTGATTATCTTTAAAAATACAAAAAATATTACTAAAAACAGTAACCTAGTTACATTAAAAGTTGCGTATTATTCTGCATATTTCTGTATGTACAAAGTTAGTATGTAAAACTAACTTTTGAGTAAATATTTGCACAAATTGGTTATGAAACACAATGTGGGAATTTTTCAAAGGAAAACATTTATCTCACCCTTATTTTACATTGTTTGATTTTTTTCCTTAAAATTTATATTATAGTTAATATTTTCCATTCTTAGTTCCAGGCCAGAGGCGATTCACTTCCAAAATCATAAATTAATGACACTTAGAACTTTCCAGTTAGGAAACTGGAAAAAAATGTTTTCATTTTTGTCCATGGGTCACAAAAATTCTACATGGGTGAATTTCAAAATTCACACTTTGCCTGTAGCTACTGTTTAGTGAGAAGCAGTTGTTAATATTTCAGTTGGAAGATAAATAATTTTTAAATAGTTTTAATGCTTATAATACAACACTAAGCTATGTGTATTGCTGTAAAATAAACCATTATAAAATAGCTGTACCATAACGAACAACTACAACCATACTTCTGGTTTTTTCAAATAATTAACTTTAAAAATATTTATTTTTAAAAAGGTGGTTCATAGTCACCAGAATGGCAGTGTGAGGTGAGCCTCTGTAAAGCTCCCCTAGAATTTAAAACTAATCGAACAACAATTACTCCACAAAGGACTCCCTGCACAGCAGACAGGCAACACAAAGAGGCCCACTATTAAATTCACCTAAAGGGGGGTGAATCGCGTGAGCAGGGGAGGAGGGAAGAGAGAAGTGCAGAGACAGAGACACTTGGGCATAGGACGCAGACCTAGCTCAGTGCTCCAAGCTGGCTGCATCCTGGAACTACCGCAGCTGTGGGAGAGGGAAGAACTCGTACTGCTAGGGCTCCACTTATGGCCCACCAGGCTGAGGGGGCAGCATATAACACGGCTGAACCCAATGCTCACGGCAGAGACCTCAGAGAAAACACTGAGGGAAGAAGGCTAAAAATGGTGGTTTAAGCCCTCACTGCTGAGCAGAGAATGGAAGCCTTAAGCACTGGGACTAGCCACCCCCTCCCTACGTTCCCAGAGCTCCCATTGACCCCACCTGCCCGGTGCTAGAAGTGGAACAGTAGCAGTGTCAGATCAAAAGAACAGAATATTTGCTGCTCTGAGAACTGTGGAACTCAGACACAGATTCACAGCCCATCTAGTTCCGGCAAAGGGGAGGGAACTGTGGAGGCAGTGCCCGCTGTGATGGTGGTCGTGGCCATTACTTGGGCAATTTTTCAAAACTCACCCCACCTCGCGCCCCACCTATATGTGTGGATCCCTACAGGAGTAAACAGAACTGCTGAAACATACGGTCTTTGAATCTGGTGCAAGGAAAGCTTTGGAACTTCAAAAGCTTTCTGCATACCCACACGGACACTGCCCCCTGTGACCCAGGTGAACTATTAACAGAGGAGAAGCCAATCTCCCAGGGAATCCCCCATTGTCTGAGAAGCTGGAATAGTGCAGAAAAAACATAGCACTACCGTGTGTGTGAGAGAGAAAAAGGCTGTAATCAGAGAAAAAAATAAAACATTCTACCAACAAGTACTGGAAAACAAAAGAAAGACCTCTTTCTATCAACCTGTTGCAGAAGCCACTCCTGTAGATGTCTAGGAAGAGAAATAATAAATCAGTAATTGCCATGAATAACCAAGGCAACAAGACAGTTCAGAAAGACAGTGAAAAGTCTCCATGAAAAGGAACTTAAAGATATGGAAACATGTGACTTAAATGACAGAGAATTCAAGATTGCAGTTCTGAAAAAACTCAACGAGATGCAAGAAAACAGAAAGGCAGTTTAATGACTCAGAAACACAATCAAAGAACAACATGAGCATTTTACGAAAAAGATTGAAATTTTGAAAAAGAACCAAATAGAATTTCTGGAGATTAAGAACTCAATAGAAGAAATTAAGAATGAAATAGCCAGCTTAGTTAGTAGAGTTGACCAGATGGAGGAAAGAATCAGTGACATCGAAGATAGAAACCTGGAAATTACACAGATGGAAGAAGAAAGAACTTGAGACTTAAAAGAAATGAAAGAACTCTACAAGAACTTTCTGACTCCATCAGAAAGAGCAATATAAGAATAATGGGCATACCAGAAGAAGAAGAAAGAGAGAAGAGAACAGATAATATATTCAAACAAATTGTTGGTGAGAACTTCCCAAACTTGTGGACAGAACTGGATCCTCGACCCAAGAAGCAAATAGAACACCTAATTACCTCAATCCCAACAGGCCTTCTCCAAGGCACATTGTATTGAAGCTGTCTAAAATCAACGACAAAGAAAGAATCCTCAAGGCAGCCAGGGAAAAGAAGACCGTAACCTACAAAGGAAAGCCCATTAGATAATCATCAGATTTTTTCAGCTAAAACTCTACAAGCCAGCAGGGAGTGGAACCAAATATTCAAACTCTTGAAAGAGAGAAATTATGAGCCAAGAATGATATATCCAGAAAAGATATCCTTTAGATATGAAGGAGGAATAAAGACCTTTCCAGACATACAGAAGCTGAGGGAATTTTCTGATACATGACCGGCACTACAAGAAATATTAAAGGAGGCCTTTCGACCGCCATCAACAGTGACAATTTGTGGCAATTGAAATATAAAAAGGGGTGAGTAAAGGCCTGAACTGGAATATGGGAATGGAGAAAGTAAGAGTGCTGAAGAAAATGGAATACTCGAAATATCAAACTTTCTTTTACATAAACTTAAGGGTAACCACACACAAAAAAAATCCAGAACTGAAATATGAACTGTAATAAAAGAAGAAACAAAGGGAAACATCATAGAATACCACCACACCGAAATAATAGACAACAACTAATAGGCAAAGAAACAATAGAGACCAATGGGCCCTTACCAGAAAACTAAAGATAGAATGACAAAAAATCCTCATACATCAATCATCACCCTAAATGTAAATGGACTGAACTCACCAATAAAGAGACACAGAGTAGCAGATTGGATCAAAAAACTAAACCCAACCATATGCTGTCTACAAGAGACACATCTCACCTACAAGGACAAGCATAGACTCAAAGTGCAAGTTTGGAAATTGACACTCCAAGCAAATGGTACCCAGAGAAAATCAGGTGTAGCCATAATGATATCAGATGAAACAGACTTCAGGGTAACAAAGATAACAAGAGACAAAGATGGATATGTCATAATGGTAAAGGAGACTATACAACAAGAAGATATAACAGTCATCAGTATTTATGCCCCCAATCAGGGTGCACTGAAATATACCAAGCAACTACTAACAGAACTAAAGGGAGAAATTGACCAACACACAATTATACTAGGGGATTTAAATACATCATTGAAAGCTGTAGATAGATGATCCAAACAGAAAATAAATAACAAAATAGCAGCCCTAAAGGACACAGTTGAAATGGACATAATTGACATATATAGAGCACTTCATCCTAAAACATCAGACTATACATTCTTTTCAAGTGCACATGGAACATTCTCAAGGATAGACTATATATTGTGGCATAAAAGCAGCCTCAGCAAATTTAAGAAGATTGAAATCATACCAAGCATATTCTCTGATCACAAGGCTTTGAAACTTGAATATCAACTTCAGAAAGAAAGCAGGAAAAAAACCAATACATGGAGATTAAACAACATACTTTTAAAGAACGACTGGTAAAAGAAGAAATTAGAGGAGAGATCAAAAGATACATAGAAACAAATGACAATGAAATCCTACCAAAATTTTGGGGATGTAGTGAAAACAGTTTTAAGAGGGAAATTTATATCATTATAGGCCTATCTCAAGATACAAGAAAAATCCCAAATAAATAACCTCATGTTACACCTTAAAGAACTAGAAAAAGAAGAACAATTGAAACCCAAGGTCAGCAGAAGTAAGGAAATAAAAAAAATCAGAGCAGAACTAAATGAAATAGATAACAAACAAGACAATAGAGGCGGAGCCGAGGCCGGCGGCGCCGGGACTACGGAGCGCAGACTCCTGGAAGCGGAGCACAGGCCGTGCAGCGTTGCTGCGCGGCTCCCAGGTCGGACGGAGGCTCGTGGAAGGGCCCAGCTTAAGAGGCACAAGATTCAACATTTTCCAGAAGCCAACTCTGGACCAAACCAGAGTACTACCGAGTTTGACCTACAAGTCACACACCCAGAGGGAATTCTCTGAAGGCACAAGAGCCCATAGAGGCCAAACCTCATTTAAGTGGCCAACCCTCACCCAGCAGAACACCCTGTGGTGAGCAGAGCCAAGTTTCACAACTAGACGGCCTAGGAGTTAAGCCCACCTACTCACAAGCAAAAAGCAATCAAAGTTCTTCTTGAACAGGACGATATACTAAACACACGAGCCTCCTGTGGAGCACATGCAGAGAAGAACGAAGTAGTCCAAGTCAAATATAAAAGACACATACTACATAAGATAACCCAGCAAGAACTAAGAGCTCTAGGGGATCTTCCTAATACATCAAAGCAAACACAGAGAGTCAGTCAGAATGGGGAGACAAAGAAACATGTCCCAAATAAAAGAACAGAAGAAACCTCCACAACTGGAACCAAATGAAGCAGAGGTAACCAACATGTCAGAGACAGAGTTCAGAACACTGGTGATAAGAATGTTTAAGGAGCTTAGAGAAGACATAAAGAAGGATATAGAAATCATAAAGAACAACCAGTTAGAGCTAAAAAAGGATGTAGAAATCTTAACGAACAACCAGCTAGAACTAAAAAACACAATTACCGAAATTAAGAACTCACTTGAAGGAATGACCAGCAGGTTAGATGAAGCAGAGGATCGAATCAGCGACTTAGAAGACAAGTTAGCAGAGATCACTCAAACTGAACAACAGAAAGAAAAAAGAATAAAAAACAATGAAGATGGGTTAAGAGACCTCTGGGATAACATCAAGCGCAACAACATGCGCATCATAGGAATACCAGAAGGCGAAGAGAAGAAGCAAGGGATTGAGAACATATTTGAGGTAATAATGTCCGAAAACTTCCCTAAGCTGATGAAGGAAACCAACATACAAGCCCAGGAAGTGCAGAGAGTTCCAACCAGGATAAACCCAAACAGGCCCACACCAAGACACATTATAGTTAAAATGGCAAAGCTTAAAGACAAAGAGAGAATCTTGAAAGCAGCAAGAGAAAGGCAGAAGGTTACATACAAGGGAACTCCCATAAGACTATCAAATGACTTTTCTACAGAAACATTGAAGGCCAGGAGGGAGTGGCAGGAGATACTCAAAGTGATGGAACACAAAGGCCTACAACCTAGATTGCTTTATCCAGCAAGGCTATCATTTAAAGTTGATGGAGAGATAAAGAGCTTCCCAGAAAAGAACAAACTGAAAGAATTTATGACAACCAAGCCAGCATTGCAAGAAATACTAAAAGGACTTCTGTAAATAGAAGAAAGATGAAAACAATTTACTACAAATCTAAAAATGGCAATAACTATGTACCTATCAATAATCACTTTAAATGTAAATGGATTAAACGCTCCAATCAAGAGACATAGGGTGGCTGAGTGGATAAGGAAACAAGACCCTTGTATATGCTGTATACAAGAGACTCATTTCAGATCAAAAGACACACACAGGCTGAAAGTGAAGGGTTGGAGTAACATATTTCATGCAAATGGAAGCAAAAAAAAAGCTGGAGTTGCAATACTTATATCTGACAAAATAGACTTTAAAATGAAAAAAATATTAAAAGACAAAGATGGGCACTATATAATAATAAAGGGATCAATCCGACAAGAGGACATAACCCTAGTAAACATCTATGCACCTAACATAGGAGCACCTAAATATATAAAACAGGTACTGATGGACATAAAGACAGAGATCGACAGCAACACTATCATAGTAGGGGACTTCAACACACCTCTGACAACAAGGGACAGGTCCTCCAGACAGAAAATCAATATGGAAACAACAGCCTTAAATGATACTTTGGAGCAGTTGGACTTAATTGATATTTTCAGAGCATTTCACCCCAATGCTGCAGAATACACGTTCTTCTCAAGTGCTCATGGAACATTTTCTAAAATAGATCATATGTTAGGACACAAGACAAGCCTCGATAAATTTAAGAAAATTGAAATCATACCAATTGTCTTCTCTGACCACAGTGCTATGAAATTAGAAATGAACTACAGGGGAAAAAAACCAGGAAGATACACCAATTCATGGAGGCTGAATAACATGTTGCTAAATAATGAATGGGTCAAGCAGCAGATCAAAGAAGAAATCAAAAGATATCTTGAGACAAATGAGAATGAGAACACGACGACCCAAAATCTATGGGATGCTGCGAAAGCAGTCCTAAGAGGGAAGTTCATAGCACTGCAGGCCTACCTAAAGAAACAAGAAACATCACTAATTGACAGTTTATCTTCACACTTAAGGGATCTGGAAAAAGAACAGCAAAATAAACCCAAAGGGAGCACAAGGAAGGAGATAATAAGGATCAGAGCAGAAATAAATGAAATAGAAACCAGAAAAACAATACAAAAGATCAATGAATCCAAGAGTTGGTTCTTAGAGAAGATAAACAAAATTGACAAACCTTTAGCCAGACTCATTAAAAAAAGGAGAGAGAGGACCCAAATTAATAAAATCAGAAATGAAAGAGGAGAAGTGACAACAGACACCACAGAAATACAAAAAATTGTAAGAAATTACTATGAGCAACTATATGCCAACAAATTTGACAACCTTGAAGAAATGGACAATTTTCTAGAGGCGCACAACCTTCCAAAGCTAACTCAAGAAGAAACAGAAAGCCTGAACAGTCTGATTACCACCAGGGAAATTGAATCAGTAATCAATAATCTCCCAACAAACAAAAGCCCTGGACCAGATGGCTTTACAGGTGAATTTTTCAAAACGTTCAAAAAAGAATTATCACCTATTCTCCTCAAGCTCTTCCAAAAAATCCAGAAGGAAGGAAGACTCCCAAACACTTTTTACGAAGCCACTATCACCCTGATCCCAAAAGCAGACAAAGACACCACAAAGAAAGAAAACTACAGGCCGATATCTCTAATGAACATAGATGCAAAAATTCTCAACAAATTATTAGCAAACAGAATTCAGCAATACATTAAAAAGATCATACACCATGATCAAGTGGGATTCATCCCTGGTATGCAGGGGTGGTTCAACATCCGCAAATCAATTAATGTGATACACCACATTAACAAAATGAAAAATAAAAATCACATGATCATATCAATAGATGCAGAAAAAGCATTTGATAAAATACAGCAACCTTTTATGATAAAAACCCTTAAGAAAGTGGGAATAGAGGGATCATATCTTAACATAATAAAGGCCATATATGACAAACCCACAGCTAACATCATACTCAATGGGGAAAAGCTAAAACCATTCCCCCTAAGATCAGGAACAAGACAAGGTTGCCCACTTTCTCCACTTCTATTCAACATAGTGCTGGAAGTTCTAGCCACAGCAATCAGACAAGAGAAAGAAATAAAAGGCATCCAAATTGGTAAGGAGGAAGTAAAATTATCATTATATGCAGATGATATGATACTATATATAGAGAACCCTAAAGACTCCACCAAGAAACTATTAGAACTGATAGATGAATTTAGTAAAGTAGCAGGATATAAAATTAATATTCGGAAATCAGTCGCATTTGTATATACCAATGATAAAATAGCAGAAGGAGAAATTAAAAAAACAATTCCATTTACAATTGCTCCAAAGACTATAAAATATCTGGGAATAAATCTAACCAAAGATGTAAAGGATCTGTACTCAGAAAATTATACAACACTGAAGAAAGAAATGAAAGAAGACATAAATAGATGGAAACACATTCCATGTTCATGGATAGGAAGAATTAATATAATTAAAATGTCCATACTGCCTAAGGCAATATACATATTCAACGCAATTCCTATCAAACTACCAACGACGTTTTTCACAGAAATAGAACATATAATCCTAAAATTTATATGGGACCATAAAAGACCCCGGATAGCCTCAGCAATCTTGAGAAATAAGAACAAAGTGGGAGGTATAACGATACCTGATTTCAAACTATACTACAAGGCTACAGTAATCAAAACAACATGGTACTGGCATAAAAATAGATACATAGATCAATGGAACAGAATAGAGAGTCCAGACGTAAATCCATGCCTATATGCCCATCTAATCTACGACAATGGAAGCAAGAATGTACGATGGGGTAAAGATAGTCTGTTCAATAAGTGGTGTTGGGAAACCTGGACAGACACATGCAAGAAAATGAAGCTGGACCACCTCCTTACACCATATACAAAAACAAATTCAAAATGGCTTAAAGACTTAAATGTAAGATCTGAAACCATAAAATATCTAGAAGAAAATATAGGAAGAAACTTCATGGACATTACCCGGAGTAAGATTTTCACTGATATATCCCCTCGCGCGAGCGAAGTAAGAGAAAAAATAAACATGTGGGATTACATCAAACTAAAAAGTTTTTTCACAGCAAAGGAAACCATCAATAAAACAAAAAGGGATCCTACTGTATGGGAAAAGATATTTGCCAATGATATATCTGATAAGGGATTAATATCACAAATCTATAAAAAACTTACTCAACTCAACTCCAAAAAAACAAACAACCCAATTAAAAAATGGGCAGAGGACTTGGGGAGACATTTCTCTAAAAAGGACATACAGAAGGCAAGAAGACATATGAAGAAATGCTCAACCTCACTAACCATCAGAGAAATGCAAATAAAAACCACAATGAGATACCACCTCACTCCAGTCAAAATGGCTATTATCAATAAATCAACAAACAACAAATGCTGGCGCGGATGTGGAGAAAAGGGAACGCTAGTGCACTGTTGGTGGGACTGCAGATTAGTGCAGCCACTATGGAAAACAGTATGGAGGTATCTCAGGAATCTGAAAATGGAACTACCCTATGATCCAGTAATTCCACTCCTAGGCATCTACCCGGAGAAATCCAAAACTCCAATTCAAAAATCTGTATGCACTCCTATGTTTATTGCAGCACTTTACACAATAGCCAAGATATGGAAACAACCAAAATGCCCATCGGTAGATGACTGGATTAAGAAGCTGTGGTACATTTATACAATGGAGTATTACGCAGCCATAAAGAAGAAAGAAATCTTATCATTTGCAGCAACATGGATGGATCTAGAGAACATTATGTTAAGTGAAATAAGTCAGAAAGAGAAAGACAAGTACCATATGATCTCACTTATATATGGAATCTAAAGAAAAGACTATGTGAATGAACTAATCAGAGTCAGTTTTGGGGACGCAGAGAAAAAACCGAGAGTGGTTAGATGGGTGTGTGGGAGGGGGTTGGGGATAAGGGGAAAGGTGAAGGGATTTGGAAGCAGCTGGTAACCACAAGATGGCCTCAGGGTTTTTCTTTTGAAAATTAATTTGGGGAAGGTATTCTATAATGTTGTAAAGATTTTGTTGGGTATCCGATGGACATGCGTCCTATTTGGGAGACCACCTCAGGGATACTGTGGATACCTGATCATGGCATTGTACATCAGAAGCTAAACATTAATGAATGCCAACTATAATTTTATATATATAATGTGATGGTTCAGTGTGAGGTCGGAGGGATAGTGGATGGGGGGAGGGGGGTTCACAGTATGAGGGATATAAATGATGAACGTCTAAGTATTACCTTGTTTTATACACCTGAAACTAATAAATAAATTAATTAATAAAAAAAAAAAAAAAAAAAAAAGACAATAGAAAAAATTAATGTGACAAACAGCTGGTTTTTGGAAAAGATTAACAAAATCAACAAACCCTTGGCTAGTCTCACTAAGATAAAAAGAGAGAAGACACTAATTAACAAAATCAGAAATGAAAAAGGGGAAGTTATCACGGACACCACAGAAATACAAAGGATCATCCAAGAATACTATGAAGGACTATATGCCACCAAATTCAATAACCTAGAAGAAATGGACAAGGTCTTAGAAACATATAGCCTTCCAAGGCTGAACCTTGGAAGAACTGGAAAATCTAAACAGACCCATCACCAGTAACGAAATTGAGTCAGTTATCCAAAACCTTCCCAAAAGCAAAAGTCCAGGACCAGATGGCTTCACTAGTGAATTCTACCAAACCTTCAAACACGATCTAATACCAATCCTGCTCAAACTCTTCCAAAAAATTGAAGAAGAGAAAGAACTCCCTAACTCATTTTATGAGGCCAACATTACCCTGATACCAAAACCTGGTAAGGACAACACAAAAAATGAAAACTACAGACCAATATCTCTGATGAATACAGATGCAAAAATCATAAACAAAATTCTAGCAAATCAAATACAACAATGCATTAAAAAGATTATTTATCACGACCAAGTAGGGTTCATTCCTGAGGCACAAAGATGGTTCAATATCCGCAAATCCATCAATGTGATATATCACATAAACAAAATAAAGGACAAAAATCATATGATTATATCAATTGATGCAGAAAAAGCATTTGACAAGATACAACATTCATTTATGATTAAAACACTTAATAAAATAGGTATAGAAGGAATATACCTTAACATAATAAAAGCCATCTTGACAAGCACTTAGCTAATCTCATAATTAATGGTGAAAAACTGAAACCCTTTGCTCTATGTTCAGGAACACGACAGGGCTGTCCCCTATCACCTCTGCTTTTCAACATAGTGTTGGAAGTCCTTGCCAGAGCCATCAGGCAAGAGAAAGAAATAAAAGGCATCCAAATTGGGAATGAAGAAGTTAAATTGTCACTCTTTGCAGATGACATGATGCTATATATAGAAAACCCTAAAGACTCCACCAAAAAGCTATTAGAAACAATCAACGAATACAGTAAAGTTGCTGGCTACAAAATCAACATACAACAGTCCATTGCATTCCTATATACTAACAATGAAATGCCAGAAAAAGAAATATGAAAAACAATTCCCTTTGCAATTGCAGCAAAAAGAATAAAATACCTAGGAATAAACTTAACCAAGGGTGTGAAGGACCTATATGCTGAAAACTATAAGACACAAAGAAATGGAAAGACATTCCGTGTTCATGGATTGGAAGAATCAACATAGTTAAAATTGCCCAAAGTGATATACAGATTTAATGCAATACCCATCAAAATCCCAATGGCATTTTTTAAAGCAATAGAACAAAAAATCATCAGATTTGTTTGTAACCACAAAAGGCCCTGAATAGCCAAAGCAATCTTTAGAAAAATGACCAATACTGGATGTATCACATTTCCTGACTTTAGCTTGTACTACAGGGCTACAATAATCAAAACAGCATGGTATTGGCAAAAAACAGACACATAGACCAATGGAATAGAATTGAGAACACAGAAATAAAACCACACAAATACGGACAGACAATTTTTGACAAGAAGCTAAAAACATACAATGGAAGAAAGACAGTCTCTTCAATAAATAGTGCTGGGAGAATTGGATAGCCATGTGCAAAAGAATGAAACTGGATTGCTATCCATCACCATGTACCAAAATTAATTCAAAATTGATCAAAGACTTAAGCATAAGACCTGTCACAATAAACTGCATAGAAGAAAACATAGGTACTAAACTTATGGACCTTGGGTTCAAAGAACATTTTATAAATTTGACTCCAAAGGCAATGGAAGTAAAATCTAAATAAACGAATGTGACTATATTAAACTATATTAAACTTAAAAGCTTCTGCACAGCAAAAAAAAGCATCGACAAAATAAAGAGGCAACCAACTGAATGGGAGAAGATTTTTGCAAACAGTGCCTCTGATAAGGGGCTAATATCCAAAATATACAAGGAACTCATGAAACTCAACAACAAAAAAACAAACAACACAATTGAAAAATGGGCAGAGGAACTTAACAGACATTTCTCCAAAGAGGACATACAAATGGCAAATAGACATATGAAAAAATGCTCAACATCACTAATCATCGGAGAAATGCAAATAAAAGTCACAATGAGATATCACCTCACCCCAGTCAGAAGGGCTATCATCAACAAGACAAATAGCCACAAGTGTTGGATAGGCTGTGGAGAAAAAGGAACCCTCATACACTGTTGGTGGGAATGAAGACTGGTGCAGCCGCTATGGAAGGCAGTGTGGAGGTTTCTTAAAAAATTACGAATAGAATTACCATAAGACCCAGCATTCCCTCTCCTGGGTATCTACCCCAAAAATCTGAAGACGTTTATCCATAAAGACACATGTGCTTCAATGTTCATTGCAGCTTTGTTTACGGTGGCCAAGACATGGAAACAACCGAAATGTCCTTCGATAGATGAATGGATAAAGAAGTTGTGGTATATATACACAATGGAATAGTATTTGGTGGTAAGAAAAGATGATATAGGGACACTTGTGACAATATGTATGGATCTTCAGAGTATAATGCTAAGCGAAATAAGTCAGACAGAAAAAGCAGAGAACCATATGATTTCACTGATATGTGGTATATTAACCAAAAACGTCTAAAGAACAAGACAAACAAATGAAAAACAAAAACTCATAGACAGAGACAATAGTTTAGTGGTTACCAGAGGGTAAGGGGGGTGGGGGTGGGTAATGAGGGTAAGGGGGATCAAATATATAGAGATGGAAGGAGAACTGACTCTGGGTGGTGAACATACAATGGGATTTATAGATGATTTAATACAGAATTGTACACCTGAATCTATGTAATTTTATTAACAATTGTCACCCCAATAAATTAAAAAAATATATTTGTTTTGCCACTTATATTAAACAGAGGCTTGCCTTAATTGTACATACTCTTCTACTTGATTTGGTAAGGATGACCTGAGTGCTTTTGAAAATGCAAAATAATGAAATCCATTATCTCTTAATGTACTTCATTGAGTAGTTTAATTAATTTAATGTCAATGTCCCAAATGAGATTGAAATTCCATAAACTAAATGATAGACACATGTTTTCCTGGGTAAATTTTTTTCAACCATAACATCTGGTAAAAGTTCATTTTCAATCTAGTGAGCAATCCTGATGGACTTTAGATGAGAATATCTACAATTATATCCCAAATGGAGAAGTCTACCTTATACAGGAAAGAACAACAGTTCACTTTCAGATTTAGCTATTAGATTTAGCTAGAAATGATTTAGCTAGAAATGACTTCTCTAAGTGTCTTATAAGCACAGAATATTGAAAAAAAATCTACTTCTGTGGTCCATGCTACCTTCAATTTTAAATGGAAAATTCTACTTTATAAAACATTTTAGAAATCAATGAACTGATCACTGTATCATTTACTTAGGGAAACCGAGAGTTGTATGAGAATCCCTGAAGACATGAATACTACACACATGTAAATTAAAGTGTAAAGGTTTACAGGTGTATTTTCAAATGACAAGAAAACTGAAATTTCAATAGTACTGTTAATCAATAGTCAAATTTCAATGGTTGTATTATCTTGAATCAAATGCAATAACTAACCTGCATGAATCGTGATTCATGAGACAATGCCAAATTTATATACTGGCCAAGAAAACTACTGTTTGATAGATAAATTAAGGAAATATATACAACAAATGAGAAATTCAGTCTTTCTCCCATTGAAATATCTTTATCTTGGTATTGTTAATTAAGTCAGACACAGTTTCCTCCAGCATTATCTCTAACCTCTCTTATATGATATTCATTATTCATAGTTTTGGTCTTGACTTGTAGATAATTATGGGCCAAGTCCTAATTCTGAAGTGTTCCTTAATCACTTCATTTTCCCTCTTATAAATTGTGCTTTACATAAGAGACCATTGAGTGCCAATTCATTTTGCACTGAAAGGTCAATTTTATCTAAAAATAACAAACTTAGCCTTGTTTGATTTTCTGGTAAAAGAAAAATGTAAATCTTCTCAAATTGTAGTTGTTATGTAATACATATGTTTTTCAGGAATTTCTCTGGCCCCCAGGCAGAATTATTTTAAAGATTATATTGTGGTGACAAAAGTCAACATGTGCTTTGCTATAGGCTAAATGATGCCCACCACACCCCCAATTCATATGTTGAAGGCCTAACCACCAACATGACAGTATTTAGAGATAGGGCTTTTAGGAGGTAATTATAATTATATAAGGTCCTAGAATGGTTCTTAACCCAACAGGATTGGTGACTTTATAAGAAGAGAAAGAGAGAGAAAGAGAGAGAGAGAGAGAGAGAAAGAGAGAGAGAGAGATCTTTCTCCACATGTGCATATGTACCCAAAAAAGCCATGTGAGCACATAGCAAGAAAAAAGCTGTGTGTAAGCCAGGGAGAAGCTCTCACCAAATCAGCTGGCATCTTGGACTTCCAAGCTTCTAGAACTGTGAGAAATAAATTTCTATTGTTTGAACTACCCAGTATGGTATTTTGTTATGACAGCCCAAGCTGACTAAGACATGGTTATATTTCAAATTATTAAAACAAATGAGGCTAAATATAATTTAAAAAATTCATATTTAGATTTATTTTCCTTTTAAATGGAAAGGAATGGAAATCAAAAAAGCTTTCTCACACCAGCACTCAGACCTTTGAAGTTACAGACCAGTGCTGGAATCCTCACTCTGGCACTTATTGGTTCTGTGGATTTGGGTACTTTAGCTAACCTATATGAATTAACAAGAGGTATTATTATTAATACAATTTTAAAAATAAGCTTCAGATTATCTATGCAATATTTATAATCCTTGTTTATAATTTTTGATTGTTCAGTCTCACAGAGCTACCAGACACAACACAACGCATAACGTTATTATTCTATCATGTTGAAACTGCAGCTTTTTAATACTGATGTTTGTTTTAAGGGGCAATTAGAACTATTGGAATGTTTCAAATAATGTTTATCAACTATGTTTATGAATGTAATGAGCTGTGTGGTTAACTTTTTTAGTTATTTCCTCGAGTTTCATAAATATATCTAAACATGTACATCTTACACGTGTTTTGTGTTTTTACAAAAGATTTGTAAACTTTCATAATTTGTAAAGATTTTGTTTCAGGGAACATTTCTCCCTTCCCCTTTCTTCTGCCTCTCCTGTCCCCTCCAGTTCAAGCCATTGTTTCTCTGTCTAGTTGTGTAGGACACAACTCCCTGGCCCATGGTGGTATTATGAGTCTTGCGCTCCCCCCAGCTGAGGCAGTTGGTCAGGGGCTCATAGCAGCTCACGGCAGCTCTCACCAGTTGCCAGACACTCACGCTGGCCAATGGCCACCCATGGTGGCACACGGTAGCCCACTGCAGCACACAGCTCACACCGACCTCCGGCTGCTTGCTCACAGCAGCCCAGCTCAGGGAGAGCTGTGGTCCACAAACTTAGCTATAGAGGGTACAGCTCACTGGCCCACGTGGGAATTGAACTGGCGACTTTCAGCTTTACGAGCAGGATGCTCCAATTGCTTGAGCCACTGGGCCAGGCCCCTCAGGGAGCATTTTTATTTTGAAAACATACTACCCTAACATAAGAAAAGATAAAATACTGCCATTTGTGATAACATAGGTGGATCTTGAGATTATTATGCTAAGCGAAGTAACTCTGATGGAAAAAGTCAAGAACCATATGACTTCACTGATATGTAACAAAGGAACAAGACAAACAAATAAAGAAACAAAAACTCATAGACACACAATAGCTCAGTGGCTATCAGAGGGTAAGTGGGGAGGAGTGATAATAGAGTAAAGGGGGTAAAATATACGGTGATGGAAGGAGAACAGACTCTGTGTAGTGAACACAAAATGTGATATACATAAGATGTGTTACAGAATTGTACACTTGGAACCTATGTAATTTTACTATCCTTTGTTACTCCAGTAAATTTTAATTAAAAAAAGAAAATAAATTTTTCCATCTAACTATATATCTTTTCCATACATTCATAGTACAAGAGCAAACTATCTAACTTCAACTGAATAGGAAAATCTGCCTATAAATATAAGATAGTTTGGTCAATTTTATGAAGTTCAAGTATATTTCAAACATCCATTATAATTATTAAGATATTTTTTTTATTTTCTAATCTCTCCAACAATCTGGAATCTGATCACTTTGCAGGATTATTTCTTATCACTACTTTGATTAAGCCTTCTAATATAAAGCTTTTCTATTTTCTTTAGGAATATTTATAGTTAATTATAAAACTGCTTCCGTACGGTTATCGATCCAATTGAATCAACCATATTCTTCAAATGACTGCATTTTGGCTGGTTCATAAATTATAAATACTAAAATATTTATAGGGTTAAGGCTTCTTCAGTCCTTGCTAATATCCTTAAAATT
This sequence comes from Rhinolophus hipposideros, assembly GCF_964194185.1. Classification (NCBI taxonomy): domain Eukaryota; kingdom Metazoa; phylum Chordata; class Mammalia; order Chiroptera; family Rhinolophidae; genus Rhinolophus; species Rhinolophus hipposideros. The sequence goes on along the minus strand of NC_138047.1, from coordinate 88,967,975 downwards.
TACCACACAAAACTAGGATTAGTTAAAAGCATGGATATCTACTTCTTTTCCTTTCTCTTTGCGTATCATTTTTGGCATAATCTATTGAACTCAAACTCCCAACCATTCTTTATGGAGCATTTAAAAAATGATTACAAGCCACATTTTGTGTCATCTATACAGTAACACACAGTTTTACAAAATGTTTGGGGATTTTTACATAAATTATTAAATCTGACAATAATAACCCTTTTATGAAGAGGTTGAGGTTTTAATACATACGAGTATCTCATCTCAGAAGTACTCAGGGATACTCTGAGGACAGTAATTGATTTTCAAGTGTGAATTCTGGTAAAGGTTTTATATTCTTGAATTTAGAGAGAGGAAATTGTGAAAGAATGATACACAAGACCACACAGACGCTAAAAATATATTCATATATATTAGCTAGAGAAAGATAGAAAATATATTGAGCATGTAAAATAATAATTCATTCTATCTAGAGCTAATGATATTTGGAAAATGCACGAGGTATAGAATTATGACTTGGTTTCACTGAACTATGAAATGATTATGAAATAATCTGACCTTATTGAGATTTTATGAACAAGGGAGTTTAATTAGGTATGAGGGAGTGTGTGATATGTATAAATAAATGAAATATGTTTTCTGCCCTTAAGGAGTGTCAAGGTAAAAAAAATAAAAAATAAAACTCAAATTGTGGTTGAAGGCTTTAATCAGTTTATGCACTCAGAGAAGACCTTAAAACAGGTAACTCCCAGAGCTAAGCAGGACTGAAGTTTTATACTGAGGAAAGAGAAGAGGCTGTGTGACTTGGGGTCTTTTCCAGGTTGCTGTTTTCTTTAACTGCTGCAAAAGTTGTGATTGGTAAAGTTGGAGGATTATTTGTTTTTCATGTCTCTTGTTCAGAATCTTTGCTACGGTGTTATTTTGGCAGTTCAGAACAGTTATTTGTATTTTTGTAAGACTTATAAGTTGCCTGTAATCTGTCTAATGACAGTTAAATTTCAGGGAAATGAAATGAAAAAGGGAAAAAAGTGAAAGAGAAGAGTGACAAAAGAAAAAAAAAGGAAGTAAAGGATTAAGCTAGAAAATCAGAGTTTGTTTTAATTCTTTAATAGTAGTTGATGAGCTAATAAATTTAGGGTCCAAATCCTGTGTACTCTACTTATTTTATTTATGAAGATTAAAGATCAAAATGCTTGATCTTTAATGTTATCATCCGTAAAGTGAGAATAAAATTATCATTAAAATCATGTATCACAATATATTTTAAAGGTGACTGTTAACACTTTTCTGTATAACTCTAAAGAGTGATAAGTATATCGTTTTCATTTCCATTTAGACATTTTAAATTAGAGGTTTAAAGGAACAAAGAAATCTTCATAAACTTGTGAAAGAAAACTGAATGGCCACAATAACTGTTAAGTCAAATTGATCTATACTCATGAATTTTCCAGAAGACTTACCTGAAGTTGACTAGATAGGTAGATAGAATAATTTATTGTAAAGTTAATTGTGTTCTTAAAAGAAAATCAATGGCAAAGCAAATGCTAACTTCAGTTTTGACACAAAAGAGATCCAGATTGTTATCTATGACTAAGAAATTCCTGACAGAGGAAAGAAATCCATGGATAGTAAAGGAGGAATTATTAGGATTGCTTTGTAGTGCTTCATTATATGCTCGTGACATCAGTCCTATTTGAGTACAGTTTTATGATTTACAAAAGCACGACATATATTTTTAGTTTTTTTGAAGTTTTAATCCACCTGGTATTGGAGGTGGACCAGATATCGGGACCATTATTTTGGAGTGAAGAAAAATAAGGATATGGAACTTAAAAAACCTCTTCCAAACTTATTTATCCAGTTACTGCTGACAGTGGAATTACCATTCATGCTGACATTTAGCTCAGCATTTTTTTTTCACTATTAGATTTTAGGTGCTATATAGGTACAGCTAATACAGTAGATATTGCTTATTTGTATTTATTTAACCATTCATAATTGAGCCTAATTCATGTCAGATATAATACTAGAAATTGAATACAGAGGTGAATGAAGATCAAGTAGTCATTATACTCATAATGCCAACATGCTAGTGAAAGAAAACGAACAATAAACAGATTAAAAGATTAAACAATCCTCTGTAGTATAATGAAGGCAATGTTGTGATAGCTAAGGTCAGAACAAACTGATTGTGATGGGATGGTAAGAGAAAACCTGTCTGAACTGATAAATTCATCATGGGTTTTGAACAATGCCAAAGAAACAATAATATATAGAATCAAGATATTTGGAAACAGACAACATAGACTGTGCAATGATATTAATATGGAAAAATACACAAATGTTGAGTTGCTTTCAGAGATAAACAGATACCAATGTGGCTAGAGAAAATGAGTGATACATAGGTAATTAGAGATGAGAAAGACAGGGTCAGATTCTAAAGGATCCTATTTAGATTCCAGAAGGAGGTAAGAATTTGAATTTATTTTAATGTATTGATAACCAATTAAAATTATGTGTGTGTATACATATATATTTAAACACAGCTTTATTGTGATAAAATTCACATAACACAAAGTCTTCTCATTTAAAAAGTACAATTCAATGATTTTTATTTTGTTCATGTGTTGTCAAAGTACCAAAATATTCTAATTTTAAAACATGTCCAATACCCCAGAAAAAAATCCTGTACCTAGTAGCAGTCACTCACCCCACAACTACTCACCTGAGTCCTGGACCTTCACTAATATACTAATCTGCTTTTTGTCTTATAAATTTTCCTATCATGGGCATTTCATTTCAATGTAATCGTACCCTACTCTTTTGTGACTGGCTGCTTTCACTTTGATTGTTTTCAGGTTCCCATGCTATAGTATGTATTATATTCTTCAATCCTTTTTATTGCTGAATAATGTTTCATTGTATAGCTGTTCTACATTTTGTTTTCCATTCAACAGTTGACGGACATTTGGATTTTTCTACTTTGGGGCTATTATGAATAATCCTGCATCTTTGCTAGCATTTGTTATTATTTGTCTTTTTTTTAATATTATATTTGTCTTTTTTATTATAGCCATTCTAGTGATTATGATGCATTATCTCATTTGTGGTTTTCATTTTCATTTTTTTAATGACTATTAAGGATGAGCTTTGTGCTTATTATATCTTTTAATGTGCCTGTTGGTAATTTATATAACTCATTTGGAGAAATCTCTATTATAATCCTTTGCTCATTTAAAAAAATGTTATTTATCTTATATTATTTAATTGTAATACTTATTTATGTATTATGGATGCAAGTTCTTTATAAATATATGATTTTCATATGTCATTCTTGTATTCAGTGTATTTGTTTTTGTTTTGTTTTTCCCCACTTTCCTGATGGTATTTTTTGAAACACACACATTTTTACTTAAAAAAAAAAAATAACTAATTTATTTACTTTTTCTTTTGTCACTTGTGATTTTGGTTCTTATATTAAAAAAACAACTGCCTAACCCAAGGTCATAAAAGTTCACTCGTAAGTTTTCTTCTAAAATCTTTTAATTGTAGCTTTTACATTAAAGTCTATAAGTTAATTTTTTATATAGCATGATAGAAGTATCCAATTTATTTCTTTTGTGGGTATTCAGTTGTCTTAGCATCATTTGTTGAAAAGACTATTCTTTTCCCATTTAGTTGTCATGACACCCTTGGTGAAAATCAATTGAACTTAAACTTCATGGTTTACTTCTGGACTATCCTTATCTATTGATATGTATGTCTACCCTTATGCCAGCCACTTATTGTCTTGACTACTGTAGTTTTTCATAAGTCTTGAAATAGACAGTTGTATAGCCAACATTTTTTTTTTCTTTTAGGAAAAGGTTATTATGTCTATTCTGGATTCCTTGCATTTCCCAATGAATTTTAGAAAAAGTTTGTCAATTTCTACCCAGAAAACAGCTAAGATTTTGATAAGGAGTATCTGTTTATTTAATATACTTGATTGACTATCTTTGCCTAAATTTGATCAGCTTAAATTGCTTCCCCAAGCACCTCACAACACCATTCTGGAAATCCTGTCCCTGGTTATTAACTGGAGAATAATTTGTTCTGATTTATTTTCACAAAAGTTCTAGGCATTCTTTATGGAGGAAGAATAATAACAAACAAAGTATAAAGCAGGCATTTCTGTTAAGAAAAGACTGCCATTCAAATAGACATATGAAAAAATGCTCAACATCGCTAATCATCAGAGAAATGCAAATGAAAACCACAATGAGATATCACCTCACCCCAGTCAGAATGGCTTTCATCAACAAAACAAATAGTAACAAGTGTTGGAGAGGCTGTGGAGAAAAAGGAACCCTCATACACTGTTGGTGGGAATGCAGACTGGTGCAGCCGCTATGGAAGGCAGTGTGGAGGTTCCTCAAGAAATTGCAAATAGAATTACCATATGACCCAGAAATCGCTCTCCTGGGTATCTACCCAAAGAATTTGAAATCATTTATACATAAACACACGTGTGCTCCAATGTTCATTGCAGCTTTGTTTACGGTGGCCAAGACATGGAAACAACCAAAATGTCCTTCGATAGATGAATGGATAAAGAAGTTGTGGTCCATATACACAATGGAATACTATTCGGCGTTAAGGAAAGATGATATAGGAGCATTTGTGACAACATGGATGGATCTCGAGAGAATAATGCTGGGTGAAATAAGTCAGACAGAAAAAGCAGAGAACCCTATGATTTCACTGATATGTGGTATATAAACCAAAAAGAACAAGACAAACAAATGAGAAACAAAAACTCATAGACACAGACAATAATTTAGTGGTTACCAGAGGGTAAGGGGGTGGGGGGTGGGTGATGAGGGTAAAGGGGATCAAATATATGGCGATGGAAGGAGAACTGACTCTGGGTGGTGATCACACAATGGGATTTATAGACGATGTAATACAGAATTGTACACCTGAAATCTATGGAAATTTACTAACAATTGTCACTCCAATAAAATTAATTAAAAAAAAAAGACTGCCATTGTCCTAGAGAGATGTTTGTAATGATAGTTGAGATGGAGAGAAGTGGGTTACATATTTTAAAGACAAATTTAATAGAACTTGCTTAGGATTGCATTTTTGTGTTTAGGAAAAGGACTGAATTTAGGTAAATATCCAATTATAGTGATGTGATCGAATGGGATGAAAAAGAGAGATAAATACACTTGAATAATTTAAATCAATACTTCAGATGGGAATATATTGCATTTCAGGTACTTTGGAGATAAAACTCTTGTGGAAATAGACAGATAGTTGTGGAGTTCAAAGGATAGAATGGGATTTATTCACCAAAGATAGTACACGAACCAATAAACAGATATGTTCTAGTAAGGAAGAGTGAAAAAAGAGAAACAAAACATGAGTAGAGACCTAATAGTTTTTTCTATGGAGATTATAACATGTAAAGTTTGAATAATAAAGATCATCAAGGAATGAACTCTAAAGTGAAGAGAAGTAAAGTTTTTCTTCACTAAAGTTTCTCAAAAATAAGAGAATGGCTATCTGTCAATTGTTGAACGACTGAGTTTGTTTTGGTTCAGCGTTTCACTTTATAAGGCACTCCTCAAAGTTTTAAATATACTTGACAGTGGACTTGGCATTTGAAGAAAATGCTTAATCAGACAGAAGACACCTTTGTGTGTGTGTGTGTAGTATCAACAGTTATGCATTATTCCAGAATATGGCATCCTGAGCCTGAAGTTTGAGGAAACTATACACGCACACCCCCCCAAAAAAAAGAAACATCTTTACACAAGTTATTCTCTAATTCTTCATAGCTATGTCCAACACATATCCTGAAGTAGGTGCAGAGGTAAAAACTGCTTCCGTTTCAGTGATTTGATTATAAGGCAGGCTTTCACAGCCATTTTTAAGTATTTGAGATGTGAAGAATTAAAAGTAGAGGTGTTCATAAATAAGAGAGATATTTGCAAATATTTAGTTGGCTGTGCAAGTACATACCAAAACTTGACTCCCATTCTTATTATAATATAGTTTTATAATAAAAAGAGGTAGCCTCGACCAGAGGTCTCAACCGGAAGGTGTTGCTATATGGGTAAATTCAGTTATAATAATGGAATATTCCTTGTAAGTAATTCCCTTATCTGATTGTCATTTGCTTGAATGTGCTGAAGTGCACTTTCATCTGAGTCATAGTCAGGGTGGTTAATTATTTACAATTTCCCCTGAAAAACTGTGATTAAGTAATTTTATCTAAATATTCCTAAAGAGGCCAATATACAATTAATTGTGTTCAGTGATGGATAAATTCATTTTGTTTCCTTTGAGCCATATCAACTCAGTGGCTGAAATTAAAAAGAATCAGAATAGCACTTAGAGAACATGAAGCATAGATTTAAATATTCCCTTCATATGAGAATGAGAGTTCCAACACAATTATTGTGGTCTAAATCAAATAATGTTTTAAAATCATCAGACTTGATTTTGGGTAGTTTTCATGTCTTTTCCCAACTCAAGAAGATGATTGAATGCCCTAGAAATAACCCTTGGGAGAGTTATTGTAATGATGAAATAAATAGATTTGATCTTCAACATAGGTTAAAGAATGAAATGTCAGTCCAGACAGGAAAGTCATGGTGTTATAGTCAAAAGAATATGGTAGACAGTCACCACATAAAAATGTGTATATAATTAACCAAATGATTCAAGAAAGTATAAGATAAAGAATTTCATGCAAGAAGACAAAAAAATAAATGATTTGAGTAGCAGCTATTAGTAGTATTCAGTATGAAAGCAGAGCTTTGTTCACAGGACTTTTAGGCTCTCAGATAAGTTAATCATGAAAGACAGGCAATACAATAAGAACCCAATGCTTTAAAACTATGTTATAAGACAGATATGCAACGACTGAGGTACTAGGATATCAAAACCAGAATACTATCAGGGCAGGATCAAATTCAAGACTGACTTAATAAGCAATTTGGAATATCCTTGCCTTTCAGTACATTGCTTTAACTTTTATCTAAAAGTGATACAAATAAGAATTTATTCTGTGCAGTAGCATGGATTAGGTACGTTGTTCCATGCCATCTACCTGCATTGAGAAAGCTTTGGATGCTATATACTTTCTTGCATAGAAGTAAACATTACAGAGAACCACATATATTGTTTTCATATTTCATAATTTCCCTCAATTTTACTGGCTGGTAGTTTTAAACAGGGTATGTTTGATTAATCTGGATAGAAAATTCTCTGCACAACCCTCATGATTTACTTTGATGAGTGACATATTTTACAACAGACTTGTGAACATCATGAGTGTGAATCGTGTGAATAGTATTCCCATTCACAGATATCTAAAATGTTTTATAGTTTTGCTTTTATCCTTTCACTAAGGGTCAGACTTTTATAGCACTGTGTGCCTTTAGCACAGTACCTCCCATACTGTACAAAAAGGGGTGGCCTAACTTTTTTTCTCACCTTCTTAAATTATATTAGTTAAAATAAAACCATTGGCACAGTAGTACCCCCTTATCCACCATTTTGCTTTCTGCGGTTTCAGTTACCCAAGGGTCAACTGTGATTTGAAAATATTAAGTAAACAATTCCAGAAGCAAAGAATTAACAAATTTTATATTGTTCTCTGTTCTAAATAGTGTGATGAAATCTCATGCCATCCTCTTCCATCCCATCTGGGATATTAATCATCCCTTTGTTCAGTGTATGCATGATGTATATGCTTCCCACCTGTTAGTCACTTAGCAGACAACTTGATTATCAGATTGACTGTGGCAGTACTACAGTGGGCTTGTGTTGTTCAAGTAACTCTTATTTTACTTAATAACAGCTCCAAAATGCAAGAGTAGTGATGTCAGCAACTTGCATACACCAATAAAAAGCCATGAAGTGCTTCCCCTAAGTGAAAATACGAAAATTCTTGACTTAATAAAAAATCTTATAATCTCACATCATCACAAGACGTCAGATAAGCACAATACAATAAGATATTTTGAGAGAGAAAACATATTCACATAACTTTTATTGTAGTGCATTGGTATAGTTATTCTATTTTATTAGTAGTCATTGTTAATCTCTTACTGTGCCTAATTTATAAGTTAAACATGATCATAGGTATGTACGTATAGGAAAAATACATAGTATATACAGTGTAGGGTTCAGTATTATCAGGGTTTCAGTCTTATACTGTGGGCCTCGGAATGTATCCTCAGTACATGCCAGGTACTGGCATTAGATTATATATAGCACTTCATATAATCTTCAAAAGACTACAACATACACACTATTATTGTCATCATTTTAATTATGAGAATATAAAGATTTAAACAGCTGATCCAAGTCATAGGACTCTTGTAGAGGAGAGTGTAACAAACATAAGAAGTCAGCTGCAGCCCTGAGATTCCTAGCCACTATGCCACTTCCCTTTGATGGTAGACAGCTAATATAAGTTGAATGTCCAATAAATGTTTTATCAATATTCACAGACTAAAATAATAAATACCAATTATAGATAACTCCAGTATCAATAATGAGAATAGGTTCACTACTTACTGCTAATAATAATTAATAAATCTAAGTCCATCATATAATTGTCCAAAACATTTAAATCCAAACAGGTTGGGAAATATATTAGAGAATGTCTTGAATGAACTATATTCCCAGAGTCAAGAGATTTGCCTAACTTAATCTTTTCCATCATACAATCCTTAGCTCACATCACCACTTCTTTGTATAGGCTTTTTCTAATCACTCAACTTAAGTAGCAACTCTGTCACTCTTACTACTTTCTAATATTTTCTTATATATTTACTTTTACTTATGAATTTTATTACTATTTATTTATGATTAATTTTATTAGAATGAATGCTCCATGATATTAAAGACCATGTCTATTAAAAAACTCAAGACTTAAAATGGTGCTTATCACATTGTAGATATTCAATATCTGAATTGCATTAATCAATAGATAGGGGTTTCCTTGATTTTATGTTGCTAAAGATATCTGAAATAGAGAGCCAGGTATCATTAGTATTATACTGTTATCACTGACATTTTTTTATAATAATAAAATTTTGTTTTATAATTATATCATTGACATTTAAGATAACGAGAATAATAATCATTTACTGAATGCATATTCTATTATGGCTTTAATATAGATCTGATTAATGATGGATATTGTGTCTATAATTATATGATAATCCTATAAGCATTTGCACAGTTTTCAATAAGAAAAACAATTTTTAGAGAGTATAATTGACTAGTATAGGGCACACAATCAACATAAAGGATATCCATGATTTATACTTTATCTACCTTAATACATTCCTATAATATTTCCCCATGCCAAACTAAGGCACGTGGAATCTTTTCTTTTTCTTAAATATATATTTAGGTCTAGTTAAGCATGTCCTAAAAAGTTAGACAGCCATATACAGTGATGCCTCAGTTTTCAAACGTCTCCGTTGATGACATTTCAGTTTACCAACGCCGTGAATTTTATGGATCTATGGTATCATTAGATAGTAAAATTCATGCTAAATTTGCAGTTGTCAGGGTTGAGTTTAAAGGTCTGGAATGGATTAACCCTTTTTGCATTACTTTCTATGGGGAAACCGTGCCTCGGTTTTTGAATGTTTCAGAACTTGAACAGTCTTCCGGGACAAGTTATGTTTGAAAATCAAAGTACCACTGTATTCTGTTACCTAATTCCATTACTTAACTCTATCCTGGTAAAGTACTGCATTTGAGCATAAATAATTGTTTTATATGTTTGCTTGATTCAGACATAAGAACTATAGATAAGAACTAATTTGAGGGTTCTACATAAATTTTTTGCAATCATTTCAGTAATACATATTTTTTCCAGCATGTTAGCTAACCATGGGTAGAAATTCACTTAATGGGTATTTGGATACAATCTATTGATACCAAGGGAATAAAATACAGAGTGGGGTTTAGTCATAAAGAAATTAGGAGACCACGTAGAAGTGCAGTTTGCACAATAGAACAGAATTTGAAGAACAACCAATTTGGTGCCGGCTTACTTACCTAAGAAAACAAATGGCCTGAATGTCTTCATTAGAATCAGATATATATCTTAGTGAGTCTAGCCAAGAGGTTGTCAATTTTATTAACTTTTTAGAGAACCAGCTCTTTGTCAGATTTTCCTATTGTCTTTTTGTTCTCTATTTTATTTAGTTCTGCTCTGATTTTTATTATTTCCTTTCTTTGACTGACCTTGGGTTTCATTTGTTCTTCTTTTTCTAGTTCTTTAAGGTGTAACAAGAGGTTATTTATCTGGGATTTCTCTTGTTTTTTGAGATAGGCTTGTGATGATACAAATTTCCCTCTTAAAACTGCTTTTGCTGCATCCCAAAAATGTTAGAAGGACATATTTACATTTTCATTTGTTACTATCTATCTTTTGATAGATAGTAACTAATTTCTTCTTTGACCTCCTCGTTCTTTAAAAGTGTATTGTTTAATCTCCACATATTTGTGATTTTTCCTGCTTTCTTTTTGCAGTTGATATCCAATTTCAAAGCCTTGTGATCAGAGAATATGCTTGGTATGATTTCAATCTTCTTAAATATGCTGAGGCTAGTTTTATGTCCCGATATATGGTCTACCCTCGAGAATTTTTTATGTAAACTAGAAAAAAAAAGTTTTTTTTTTCTATTAGAAAGATAGAAAATAGTCTGATGTTTTAGGATGAAGTGCTCTATATATGTCAAGTATGTATGTTTCATCTAATGTGTCATTTAGGGCTGCTATTCTATTTATTTTCTGTTTGGATGATCTATCCATAGCTGTCAATGATGTATTTAGGTCCCTTAGTATAATTGTGTTTTGGTTCTGTTAATAGTTGCTTGGTATATTTTGGTGCTCCCTGATTGGGGCATACTATTGATGACTATTATGTCTTCTTGTTGCATAGTTCTCTTTATCATTATGAAATGTTCATTTTTGTCTCTTGTTACCTTTTTTTTTTTATCCTGAAGTCTCTTTCGTCTGATACAGGTTATGGCCAAACCTGATTTTCTCTGGATACCATTTGTTTGCAGTGTCAATTTCCATCCTTTCACTTTGAGTCTCTGTTTCTACTTATAGCTGAGGTGTATCTCTTGGAGGCAGCATATGTTTGGGTTTAGTTTTTTTTTTTTTTTTTTTTTTTTTTTTTATCCAATCTGCTACTCTGTGCCTTTTTATTGGTGAGTTCAGCCCATTTACATTTAGGGTGATTATTAATATGTGAGGATTTCTTATCGTTCTATCTTTAGTTTTCTGGTAAGAATCTCCATGGTTTCTTTGCCTTTTTCTTGTGGTCTATTATTTTTGTGTGGTGGTATTCTATGATTTTACCCCTCTGTTTCTTCTTTTATTATGTTATATATTTCAGTTCTGGATTTTTTTTTTTTAAGTGGTTACCATTAAGTTTATGTAAAAGAAAGTTTAATATTTAGAGTATTCCATTTTCTTCAGCATACTTACTTTCCCCATTCCCATATTCCAGTTCATGCCTTTACTCTCCCCCCTTTTGTGTTTCGGTTGCCATAAATTGTCCCTATTGATACTGGTCAAATAGCCTCCTTCAGTATTTCTTGTAGTGTAGGTCATGTGTTAGAAAATTCACTCAACTTCTGTATGTCTGGAAAGCTCTTTATTCCTCTTTCATATCTAAAGGATATGTTTTCTGCATATATTATTCTTGGCTCATAATTTCTCTCTTTCAATAGTTTGAATATTTGGTTCCACTCCCTCCTGGCTTGTAGAGTCTCTGCTGAAAAATCTGTTGATTATCTAATGGGCTTTCCATTGTAGGTTACCTTCTACTTTTCCCTGGCCGCCTTGAGGATTCTTTCTTTGTCATTGATTTGTGACAGATTCAATACAATGTGCTTTGGAGAATGCCTGATGGGCTTGAGGTAATTAGGTGTTCTATTTGCTTCTTGGATTCAAGGATCAAGTTCTTTTCACAAGTTTGGGAAGTTCTCATTGACTATAAGTTTGAATATATTCTCTGTTCCCTTCTCTTTTTTTCTCCTTCTGGTATGCCCATTATTCTTATATTGCTCTTTCTGTCAGAGTCAGAAAGTTCTTGTAGAATTATTTCATTTTTTGGTGTCTCAACTCTCTTTCTTCTTCCATCCATGTCATTTCCAGGTTTCTATCTTTGATGTCACTTATTCTTTCCTACAGCTAGTCAACTCTATTACCTAAGCTGGCTATTTCATTCTTCATTTCTTCTATTGAGTTCTTTATCTACAGAAATTCTATTTTGTTCTTTTTTAAAATTTCAATCTTTTGGTAAAATGTTCATTTTGTTCTTCGATTGTGTTTCTGAGTTCATTAAACTGGCTGTCTGTTTTTGTTTGTTTGTTTGTTTGCTTTCATCTCATTGAGTTTTTTAAGAACTGCCATGTTGTATTACCTGTCACTTAAGTCATATATTTCCATATCTTTAAGTTCATTTTCTGGAGACATTTAATTGTCTTTCTGAGTTGTCTTGATGCCTTGGTTATTCATGGCAATTAAAGATTGATTATTTCTCTTCCTGGATATCTACAGGAGTGGGTTATGCAACAGGTTGATAGAAAGCAGTCTTTCTTTTGTTTTCCAGTAGGTGTTGGTAGAATTTTTTTTTTTTTTTCTCTCCGACTGCAGCCTTTTATTCTTTCTCACAATGTAGTGTTATGTTTTATCTGCACTGTCCTGGCTTCTCACTCAATGTAGTCATTACCTGGAAGGCAGGCTTCTCCTCTGTGAACGGTTCGCCTGGGTCATATGGTGCCACTTTTGTGAGGGGATATAGAGAGCTTCTGAAGTTCCGAAGCTCTTCCTGCAGCAGAGTTCAGATCTTGTGTGCTTCAGCAGCTCTGTTTACTCCTGAAGGGATCCACCCAGATAGGTGGGGATAGGGGTGGGGTTGGTTGTGAAAGATGGCCCAGAGCAATGGTCACGGCCATCACCACAGCCAGTCCTGCTTCCACAGCTCCCTCACCTTTGCCAGAACTAATTGTGTTGCAAGTCCATGTCCTTTGGTTCTCAGGACGGTATATATTCTGTTCTTTTGATCTGACACTGCTCCTGGTCTGCTTTTAGCACTGGACAGGTGGGGGTGGGGCAAGCTCTGGAAGGGTGGATGGGGTAGCTAGTTTCAGTGCCTAAGGCTTCCATTCTCTGCTTGGCAGGGAGGGCTTAAACCACCATTTCCAGCCTTCTTCCCTCAGTCTTTGTTCTGAGATCTCTGCCATGAGCTTTGGGTTAGCCATTGTATATGCTGTCCCCTCAGCCTTGTGGGTCATAAGCAGAGCCCTAGCAGTCCGAGTTCTTCCCTCTCCCACAGCTGTGGTTGTTCTGGAATGCAGTAAGCTCGGACCACCGAGTTAGATCTGTATCCTGCAACTGTGTGGCCCTGTCTCACTTCCTCCCCTGCTCGTGCAATTTGCCCACCTTTAGGTGATTTCAGTAGTTCACCTCTTAGGCTTGCCTGTTTGCTGTGCAGGGAGTCCTTTGTGGAGTTATCATTGCTCAATTTGTTATAAATTCTAGGGAAGATTTCAAGAGGCTCACCTCACGCCGTCATTTTAAAACAAAAAGAGAAAAGACACTAATAAACAAAATCAGGAATGAAAGAGGGGAAATTATCACAGATGCCACAGAAATACAAAGGATCATCCAAGAATAGTTTGAAGGACTATATGCCACCAAATTCAATAACCTAGAAGAAATGGACAAGTACTTAAAAACATAGCCTTCCTAGGCTGAATCATGAAGACTTGGAAAATCTAAATAGACCGATCACAAGTAAAGAAATTGAATCAGTCATCCAAAACCTTCCCAAAAGCAAGTGTGGGACAGATGGCTTTACTAGTGAATTCTACCAACCCTTCAAAGAGGATCTAATACCTGTCCTGCTCAAACTATTCCACAAAATTGAAATAGAGACAATATTCCCTAACTTATTTTATGAGGCCAACATTACCCTGATACAAACACCTGGTAAGGATAACACACAAAAAAAGAAAACTACAGACCAATATCTCTGTTGAATACAGATGCAAAAATCCTAAACAAAATTTTAGCATATCAAATGCAACAATACATTAAAAAAATTATTCATAAAGTGGGGTTCATCCCAGAGACACGATCAAGTGGGGTTCATCCCAGGTGCACAAGGATTGTTCAACATATGCAAATCCATCAATGTGATACATTACATAAACAAAATAAAGGACAAAAATAATATGATGACATCAATTGATGCAGAAAAAAGTGTTTGATTAAATACAACATCCATTTATGATTAAAACAATCATAACAATCACGACAATCATTCCCATATGCATATTTGAAAATTTTGGTCTATTCATTGACAATCTTGTCTCTAAATTGAAATCATTCCAGCCTTTCATAATTAGACTTATCTTCTCTATGTAATTGAGTGGAATGTGTTAGCGCCACTGAGTGGTAACTACCAGCCTGGTAAAAATATTATTATAGATCATTAATGTATACAAAGTTGTTTTATAAAGAACCACAACATTTTTAATGCACAGGAATTATAAAGTTCTCTTCCTGTCTTTGCATGTTAATAACAAATGATAACTACCACCTTTTACAGATAATATAAAACCATATCTGACCCAGGATTCCATGAACATATTCACATTAGAAAAATAATATCTGTTGTTACATGATTAAATTTATCTTCGAAAAATAAATAAGGCATTTTAAATTTATTCTATATCATTGTGATACGTTGCATTGATATTTTATTTAATTACCTACATATGGGGAAATTATTTGCTCAAAGTGCAATGTACTATTGTTCTTTAATGGGGAAAGGAGAATGTATAATCTGGTCTTTTGTAGACTTCAAAATGAGAGCTTTGTTACCCACCACATTTTCTTTCCCAGGTAAATACATACATTTTGTTGTCTTGGATTTGTACAGGCAGATTATTTGTGTTTATTGATCATGATTCTCTCGAGTTCAACTTGTTATCTAAGTCGTAACAGACTGGTATGAACTGGTTTAATCTTCTTGCCAGAATTACAAACAGGTCTGTGTATATCAAATGCAAGTTGGCTAACATGTTTGTGGAAAACTTTAAGATAGTTGAACTATGTCTTTTTATACTTAGTGTAAGTATATAGCATGTTCTAGATGGAATGGAAGAAATTATACAGAAAACCAAAAAGAAAGAAGAGGAAGAATACCACTGAGCTTCTTTGGTAGTTTTTTTTTTTTTTTTTTTATAGTCACTCAAGGACAACATTTAAAAACAATACATATACTTCATACTTTGAAGTGTGACTACATAGCTATCTAAAACATATGAATAAATGATATCTGAGTCCTTCCTGTTGAGGCAGGATAGGTAGCTTAGATAACTACTCCTTTCAGGATACAACATGAGACACCTTCCTACTTTTAGTTTCACAAGAAACCACATCTGGAACCTGCAGCTGGAGAAAAACATGAAACAGTATTATCCATCCCGGCTAGTATCCATGACCAGCACCTGACCTTTAGCTAATTTTAGTGACATTACAATCTCATTTACATTGCATTATTGCCACTCCCATCATGCAGCTGATGCCATGACAATTCCAGAGGAACCAAAAAAAAAAAGAGTGGGGAATGGAGGGTCCCAGCCAGGGAGAGGAGAAAACACTGGATGTCACCAATTCCAACCCTTAAGGGAGATACAATCTCCTGGTCAGGACTTCCTCTGGCGACTCAACCTCTGAGTTACCCGCACTCCTGAGTGTGTACTTTCACTTCAATAAACTCCCTGCGCTGTACTACACCTGTCTCGTTCTTGAATTCTTTTTTTGTGCAAAGATAACCCTGGCTTCTGTGACTGGGTTGAGTCTGCTTCAGGACATCCAGAGAGCCTCCTGTGACATGACTAGCTCTGTAGCCAATTAACATATGTAGGAATTTACATGCTCTCTTGTGCCTTAGTGTCCTTATTAGTAAAATGGAAATAATAATATTACTCGTAGGATTGCTAGGTGGAATAAATGAGTTAGTGTGGGTAAGCTCTTAGAAAAGTGCATGATGCATAGTAAAGTATTGTTCAAGTTCAGCAATTATTACCTTTATTGTGCCAATCTGGGTATTCATCATATTAAAGGCGCATTTGAACTAAGGATAAAAATAAGTTATGAAACTATATTTCATTAGTGTAATGCCCAGTACTGATGACCAATAGTGATTCAATGAAATCTATGAATCCTGTGTAAATGTCTTAGAATAGTATCATTGATAGTGATGAAGATAAAAGGGGCATATTATTCTTTGGGAAGATTAGCTTGCAATTATTAAATAGTAGGAAAAAACATTTTTTCATGAATGTAGTATCCCTTTACTGTTAATGATAACTGATTGTATAACTGTACAAACTTTGTTTAATTACTACTTTATTAATGGAATTGAATGTCATGTTTAACTTCACCACTCCTCGATGCACACTGTGCAAAGTCTTCTCTATCCAGGGAGACATTTCCCAGGGTATATGACAATATCAAGAGTCAAACAAAAAGTGATTTCCCTCACCAGAAAATGACAATCATTGGGGAGTGAAGATTGATTAAAAGAGTTACTATGTAAACAGTTGTATATAAAGTATATAGGCATAGTGGCAATAAGTGATTTAGAGGTTTAGAGGTTTCATGGAATACTTCTTAATGGAATTTAAAAGAGGGGCTAGACTATACAAGGTGTGATCAAAATATATGGTGAATGTTTACATTAAAAACATATTACAGTAAAAAACACATTGCCATTAATCCCTCTCAAAATACACACCCTCACTTCGAACACATTTATCCCATCATTCTTGCCACTTTCTCAAGCAGTTCTGGAAGTCCTCTTTCTTGATTGTCTTTAGTTGCACTGGTGTGGCTGCCTCGACGTCCTGAACAGATTCAAAATGTTTACCTTTCATGGTCATTTTGACTTTGAGGGAGAGCCATAAGTCGTGTGGTATCAGATGTGGTGAATAAGGCAGATAAAGACACACCATAATATTTTTATTTGACAGAAATTGCTGTACCAGAAGGGATATGTGACACGGAGCCTTTCTGTTGTGATCACAAAATGCGGTGAATGCTGCTGCCAAGTGCCATCCAGTGGAAAGGCAGGGATCTTAAACACAGTAAGTGGCACGTTGAACCTTAGTAACAGTGTAGTTACAACTTGTTCAGTGCTGTCAGTCGGGTGTGAGCTATGTTTGAGAGAAGGTGTGTTTTGAAGTGTGCCGCAAATAATCCTCCATCATGAAAATGCTCCATGTCACACATCACTTCTGGTATATGGCAATTTCGTCAAATAAAAACATTATGGTGTGTCCTCATCCACCTTATTCATTGGATCTGGCACTGTGCTACTTCTGTCTCTTCCCCAAAGTCAAAATGATTCAGGACGAGGCAGCCACCACAGTGAAACTAAAGGCATTCGTGAAAGAGGATTTCCAGAACTGCTTCAAAAAGTGGCAGGAAGGATGGGATAAGTGTGTTTGAAGCAAGGGGGAGTATTTTGAGGGGAGATTAACAGCAATGTGTCTTTCACTGTAATATATACATGCACACACACACACATATATATATATTTTTTTAATGTAAACATTCACTATATTGCTTGATCATACCTTTTATGCTCAGCCTAGGAGGTATACAGAATGCATGTCCTTCAGATCTGAGTTTGGTACAGTACCCCATTCATACTAGCTGATTCTAGTTATCTACTGAAGAATAACACATCAATCTGAAACTTTGTAATTTAACACAACCACCACCATTACCTTGCTTATGGTTCAACAGTGTCAGGGATTTTTGGACAATTTATCTTTGCTCCATGTGGTGTTGGTTGAGGCCACATGTGCAGCAAAAGTAAGCTGGATTTTTATTTGTGGTGTCAGGAAAGGACAAGACCCAAATGGGCCTCTCTCTCTAGGAGCATAGCCAGGCTTCTTAGATGGCAGCTTAAAGCTCCAAGAGTGAAAGCAGGAACTGCCAGACCTTTTCAGAGCTAATTTCAAAAATGACACAGCATCACTTTGACAATGTTCTCTTGGTCAAAATATGTCATAAGCTAGTCCAAAAAATCAAGGGGAGAGAAAATATATTCCACTCAATAGGAAGTATAGCAGGTGCACATAGAATCGCAGGAATTGAGGATGACCATCTTTCCAATATGAAAGCTACCACATTCATCCAAGAGTACTGAATTTTTCCTTTTGATTTTAATAGACTCTGCCCATCACTTCGTAATATTTTCTTTATTGCACTCATTTAAAATTTGCCAGTCTAAGTGCTTCCTAATATGATACTGATTGGTACAACAATTAATATCTAGGAGTGCTCCCAGGAAGCAGACCTTCACATTGGGATTTTAGGATTGGATTGCTCCTATATTTCAGGAATGCACACATAGCCCCTTTGCCAGGGAACACTGATAATCTGTGGCATGCAACTACAATTACAAGGCCAGCTTTTGGAGGCCATGGGCAAGTAGATTGTAAAAACTTCCAAATTTCAACCAGTCACTTTGTTGAGCATGTATAGGTGTGGATTCTAGGGCATTGAGTCAAGAAGGATAAAACATAATGCTATATTGGTTTGAATTTATTGACATAGTTTCACAAACCCCAAATTCAAGATTTAATGTATTATCTTTGGTTTGGTATCAGTACTAAATCAAGCCTTTAATGGCTTATAGTTAATGAGGTGGAAATGCCAGAACTCCCTAGGCATGCTGTAAGAAAAGTATTCAAAGCATAGGGAGTAGAAAATGTTATATGCAACCTGTTAAGGCATTCCCTTCCCATACCAACAGAAAGAATCAGAGGCTACTGCTTAAAAGATATTAAGAAATGCTTTGGTGAGAGAGCTATAAGCATCCTTGAAATGTTTAGTGGTTGTTGTTTTTGTCTGTCAGATATGACTATGGGGCTGCTGTAATGAAATTGAATTTCCTGGTCTCACTAAGAGTAAGGAGATAATAGAAAAGTAAAAGTAGGTGACAGCTCTTAACCATCAGAGATAAGGTGGGAAGAATTATCACAATGTCATACAAGAAGTGGTGGTCAGTGTTTCTGCTTGTGAGTATCTGTGGTGTTGGCTCATCAATCACAGTACTGCTGGAAATGAAACAGACCATCGATCAACTACTAATATGCTGCTTGACATACAACAGCAAAATATATTTACATCAAGTGGGCGAAAACCTAACTCAACTCACTATGGTGAGGATTCATGGATTCTTATTCAGTTCCTAGATACAAACCAATTTACAGATTTAGAGTGCCTTGGGCTGGGGGAAGCTGGGTCTTTCTGAAGAAACAACAACAACAAGAACAACAACAAGAACAACAACATTGCAACATGGGCTTAGGTAAATATTGTGAATTTCCTCCAAGCTTTCCCAGGAGTGATTTACTAATATTTTCCAGGGTGATCATATGGTGGAAAAAGCAATACCCAGTCCTTCTATGATTTATAACATTTTGGTTCTTTACCCAAAGTAATTACCAGATACTCAACAGTCATATTTATAGGTTTAACAGTTTAAACAAACAATTACACAATTAAAAGCATGGATGTACCAAAGGCTTAAAAATGGAATAGTAGGAGAACAGAACATGTAATAAATAAATAACTAGCTACCCACCAGGTGAGTCATGGATTTTGGCAGTTAATGAGCTACATTATAAAATAAAACAAAGGTTACTTTCATGTTAGTGCTCCAGTCAGCAGTTATAATCCGACAGAATCCACAGTTTTGGGACCATGAAGTTCTGAGCTCTCTAAATGGTACTGAGAAAATCCATATAAGTTATTTTCCTCTTCTTGTCTTTCATGTTGTGTAAATGAAACTCAAGTAAATCACCTTTGAATAACTATAATTACCTAACCCAACAGGTTTAAAATAAATTTGATCTTCGATTAAAATAAATATGTATACTTTTGTCTTCATTCAGAACCTCCTACATCTAAATCAATATGTCTCAAAATGTCATACTTCTAGTGTAACTTCTTGGTCCTTAAGGCCAAATAAAATATGCCACGTGTCAAATTGTTTGCTCTGTTCAAGAAACATATTGTGTGGGCACATACACATATACATGCTTTATTCCTTGAAGATACTTTTCTCATGAACCACAATTATAATTAAAAATAAAATTGTTTCCTTCAAACTAGTCAATTGCCTAGAAAATGTTAAATAGTGAATATTCACTGAGCACATTGTTAAATTTTATTTAACTACATGGTAAGGACATTTTACTGGGAATACTTGAATCTCCATCCTTTAAAATGTCATTTTTATCTCATGGAGGAACATTAGAACCTACAAAATTTTCAGCTTCCCCTGTGACTATAAAACAGTATTTTATTTGGATAAATATAAATTTCATTGAAATATTCGATAAGCGTCAATTGGTGATATATTTTTTTTAATTATTAGAGTTATGAAAACAGTCTAACCAAATACTTAACCATTACTCCACCTAATTAAGGTTTTTAGTGAACTATAATGACTCAACTGGGTTTGGTTATTAGCTGTAATTTACTTGCAGACTTCATATCCATTAATAATTGCAGAAGAAACCCGAGTGAACTTCAAAGTCCTTTCACAGGAAATAATATCCAATGAAGAAAATATGATCAAATGCTAGAGTTGGCATTTTGCTTGTGGAGCTCGCAACAGAAACTTTAAACATTCTATTTCTTCTATTGGTCCAGAGCTTCTATTTCTTTTAATATAGAATCTGGCCCTAAGCTAATATTATCTTATTTTTCCTAAATCACATGATCTTAGAAACAAAACAAAAAGATGTTCTTTTGCCATGAAACACTTGAAGACTTTGTTAAAATGTACATTCTTAGGAACTATAGGAGGTAAAATGATTCATTTGATCTTAGCTGGAACCCAGAACTCATCATTTTTAAATTATCCCATCTGAAGATTCTGAAATAGATGTTCCATGGATCATTTTTCATAAATTATTCCTCCAGAGTAACAATATATTTGTTAAGACACCTGTCATACTAAGGATCCTTATCTTTAGTACTTAAGAAAATGCCTCATGCATAATACTTTCCCAATAAAGATTTATTGAATGAAGTAATTAACTCACATCTAACTTTTAAAAAAATATCCTGTTGTCACGCACATCTAACTTTTTAAAAAAATCCTGTTGTTATCCGATTAATTAGAAGATTAAACTAAAAATTTCATAAAAACGTTTAAATCAGTCTTGAAAAAAATTGTAAACAAGTATTTTTTTTTAACCACAAATATAATTTTGTGATTTTGATGTAGCATTAAACTTGGGTTTTCTTGTAACTTAACAAAGCTTGACAATATATACACAGACATCAAATGATGGAGTGATTGGCATGTGTGTGTGTGGGGTGTGTGTGTGTGTGTGTGTGTGTGTGTGTGTGTGTGAAAAATTCCACCATAAGAATCTCAAGAATAGAGGAAAGATCGATAAAGTAATGCATAGAAAAATTAGAAAACTGATACTTATATCTGTAAACTGGGGATATTTATGTTAACATTTTTGCAGACAGAGATTTTTAAATGTCAAATAACTATTCAAATGTGTGATGAGACATTCAAGACTCTGAACATAATATTTGCTATCCTCCAAGTGTGGAATTTTCCATGTTAATTATTTTTCTCCCACTGTCAGCCTGGAAATTTTTAGCAATTCATCCACAACCAGAAAAAGAATAATTTTGTATTTGAGGATTGAATGGTAATAGTAAGAAAGAATGATACAAAAGGTGTTGGGGAATAAATGATGCATCCATATGGAATGTGTTTCCCATTCCAGAATTAAATTGGATTTGTGACCACATGTATACAACCAAAACTTGAAAGGGACTCCCTGCCTGTAT
Organism: Rhinolophus hipposideros; assembly: GCF_964194185.1. NCBI lineage: Eukaryota > Metazoa > Chordata > Mammalia > Chiroptera > Rhinolophidae > Rhinolophus > Rhinolophus hipposideros. The sequence continues at coordinate 88,946,018 of NC_138047.1, read as the reverse complement.
TGTGTTACCTAAATACCTACTCAATGAAAAGGTCATTGTGGCTTTAAACGAAAGCTATACGTCCCATTTTTAACATAATGGGCATCAATCATAAGGGGGAAAACATTGAGGTTCAACTTCAGTACAGTGATTACATAAATCATACTAAGGTGTGGGGAAAAAGAAGGAATTATGGAGCCAAATTAACACATTTGGTATTTAGGTATTCAAAAATATACCAATAGTATGCTTGTTTCTTGTTTGTTCAGTCAGTGGGGGTAAGGTAACAATATCGGTTGATAAATAACAACACTAAAAAACATCTGCCTAAATCTTCCAGAAAAAAAAAAATATATATATATATAAATATATATATATATATATATCTATATATATATATCTATATATATATATATATATATATATATATACACACATATATATATAAAATGAGATATTTAACCTGAGTAAAACTTAAATATCTACCACAAAGTAACCATTATTGGTATAAACAACTTCGTTTATTTGGTTTAGTTTTTAAGATATCTCTAAGTTCCTGCACTTATTTTTGTGGTCTGCCGCCATCTGCTCCTTAACAGAAGTCAGTGCTGAAAAAATAAATATTATCAATTACCCAAACTGGAAAAACAGTTATCAGCATGGCTGTCAAATTCTTCACCTTTTTGCCAGTACTTAGCTGGAAAAATAATTGCAAATATGTACACAAAATCTTATTGAAACCCAATCATTTAATATGGGTTTAGATAGATGATGATGATAGACAGATAGATGATGAAAGATAGATAGATAGATAGATAGATAGATAGATAGATGAATGAGAGATATGTACTACAAATAGCAATAAACATTCTAATAATTTTGCTTCAGTTAACATGTTATGATCTATATCTATTAATCTTTCTGTAACTCTTAGGAAAATGACTACTTTTTATTGATCCCATTAGGGACCATAATTTATTATAACATAATGTACACTTTATAACTTTGGATGGATGAGTTTATTTTCTTACTGTTTTAAAATCATGTGTTTTGATTTCAAAATCACATATTTGATTTAATACTTCGGTTATTCTGTTTTTCTTTCCCATTAGTAGCTTTAAAAAATGTTTTCATCCCAACTATAGAATATACCTAGGCAAACATAGACAAACTATATTTTTCATGTTAAAGGAACTTTCACAATAAATCAGTTTCTATTTAAAGCAATTCTCAACTTTCTAAATTTTGCATTATATTTAACTAAAAATAATAAGAGGAATTAGCACCAGGAACATACCAAACCCTATGTACCTGCTTCCAAATTTGCAAATCAATAGAAATATTTTACACTATTCCTGTCCTCACAATGAAAGTTTTACATTGATACAACGCAATATATATGATACATCATTCATTTGTAAAATAAACATCAAAATCATTTTGGATCAGAAGAAAACAAACTAAAAGAAAATATGAAAAGTAATATTTAAATGGTTAATTTCACATTATTTTATATAAAAATCAGTTTACATATAATTTACTAATATAGGGATGGTAGGATATTGAAATGGTGAAGCATCTATGCAGAAAATTATCTCTGATAGCTGGTGGCTCATTAGAATAATCTGCTAAACTTCTAAAGATATTTTATTGCTTTTAATACTGACTAAAGACATTCTAAATATTCCAATAGATATATTATTGATGTCTGGGCTTTGCCTTCAGAGATTTTGGGTTGATTGGTCTGAATGGATTCCTTAATTTAAAATACACTCAGGACAAATGATAGAAAGTTTCAGTTATGCAAGAAGTTCTGGGGATCAAATATGCAGCATGGTGACTATAATTAGCAATACTTGCATTGTAACAACAAACAAACAAAATGCCAGTAAAGAAATGATAACTATGAAAGGTGATGGATTATGTTCATTAACTTAGTTTCAATATCATTTCATAAGGTATACATATATCAAAAGATCAAGTTTTAGACCTTAAATATAAATAATTCCTAAATTGTCAATTATACTTAAAAGCTGGGGAAAAAAAGAATTACTTAGACACATTGTCCAGAGGATATACAAATGGCCAATAGACATATGAGAAAATGCTCAACATCACTAATCATCAGAGAAAAGCAAATAAAAACCACAATGAGATATCACCTCATACCAGTTAGTATGGCTATTGTCCACTAGACAAATAATAACAAGTGTTGGACAGGCTATGGAGAAAAAGGAACCCTCATACACTGTTGGTGGGAATGCCGATTGGTGCAGCCTCTATGGAAGGCATCGTGGAGGTTCCTCCAAAAATTCAGAATAGAATTACTGTATGACACAGCAATCCCTCTCCTGGGAATCTACTCCCCAAAAATCTGGAAACATTTATCCATAAAGATTTATGAGCTCTGATGTACATTAACTTTATTTTTGGTGGCCAAGACATGGAAACTACCAAAATGTCCTTCAATAGATGATTGGATAAAGATGTGTCATATATACACGATGGAATACTATTCTGCCATAAGAAAAGATGAAATAGGACCGTTTGCAAGAACATTGATGGATCTTGAGATAATTATGCTAAGCGAAATAAGTCACACAGAAAAAATCAAGAACCATACGATTTCACTGATATGTGGTATATAAAACTAAAAACAACAGAGAAACAAGACAAACAAATGAAGAAACAAAAACTCATGAACATGGACAATAGTTTAGTTGTTACCAGAAGGTAATGGGTGAGGGGGATGTTGGATGAGGGTAAAAACGATCAAATATATGGTGATGGAAAGAGAATTGACTTTGGGTGGTGAACACATAATGTGATATATAGATGATTTATTACAGAATTGTACACATGAAACCTATGTAATTTTACTAACAATGGTCACCACAATAAACTTTAATTAAAATAAATAAATAAAATAAAAACATGCAACCAAAAAATAAATAAGAAAAAGAATTACTTCCCAGTTATTTTAATTTATACTCAGTATTGAGAACTATATTTTAGAATGAAGGCCAAATAAAGGAAAGCAAATTATTCCAATATTCAGTTTTTTGCAAACTGTGTCACACTTCTATTCAATAAAAATATCATGCTTTGCTTTTTGATTGGAAACTTCCATAAAATATATGTTGGTTGCTTCCTTTAATTTGAATATTGTTAGTTATGTTAATTATAAAATTATTTCCATTTACAAAGAAGGACAATAAAATGGATGAATTCCTAGTAAATTTAGGTTTTATATGGAACAAAATATTTTACCCAATTTCCATACTTAGTTATTAAGCTTCTAACTTAGTGTGTGCTACATTAACAATTTATCAAAAATAAAAAGTGAAATTTGCAAGCGTGATGAATAACAACAGTCAATGAAAACTATATTAACTGTTAAACACAATTTTAATGAGAAATGCTAGTTTCCCTTTGAACTGAGTAGTTTAACCCTTCCTATAGCTTATTTCACTAAATAATAGCTAACTTCCAACTTCACTGTGTACTATGAAATGCTATCAAGAGAGTGTAGTTTTAGATAACAGTTCTTGAAGCAAAGAAGCAACTGTGTTTTTATAAGTTGTGTATTTTTTCGCAATTACATTTTTGGTTCATTTACATTTTCTTTCCTAATAGTCTTGGTATTCTGAATATGAAAACTGAATGCCTGTTATGTGAATATTTTCAGCTCAATATCTTATCATGGTGCATTTTACAATGAAATATCTTGATAATTAAAGTTTCAGTGGGTGATTTTTAAAAATTTATTAAGTACATTATTGTTTTATGTACATTTTAATTTACAACCTGAATTAGTTGCTTGTATTATGGTCATTAAGAAAAATAGAAAAAAATAGTAGTAATTATAAACAGTATGAGTTGATGTAAGCATTTTTGTTAGCCCCGAAGCACTTCTGATAGTTTTATTATCTTAATCAACTTAGTCAACTCTGTTTATTGCTCTATGGAGGTGGTAGGTTTGAACACATGCTGGGGTGTTAGTTCACTGCTGCCAAATTAAAAATGATAATTCTCATGCGTGAAATAACTGTATGGACTAATGACCAAATATCTTTATAATGTGAGCCACTTCCAGCAGGTGGCCAAACAATTATACACCATAATATGACATATCCCAAAAGTAAGAATAAATATATAAATAAATAAAATAGGCACTTGTGATACAATAAAAGTAAAGGCATGGAGAAGAGAATTTATATATATATGTATATATATATAAATATGAAATATAAATATATTTCATATTTATATGATATGAATATATATAAATATGAAATATAAATATAAATATATAAATAAAGAAAATAAAAATATATTTATATATAAATACATATATACATATATATGTATATATATATAAATAAGTATGTATATATATACATACTTATATCAATAATTATACATGCTGAAGACTTAATATTTTATTGTGAATAGTAAAGACCCCTATCCTACTTGTTTAATTCCACAAGTATTTATGAAACATATGTTTATTGTGGATGCATGAGAAAAATTCAAATGTGATTAAAAAAACAAAATTATCATAGCTCTTGACCTTGTGGAATTGAATGTCACTTTTCAGGACATTTACTTCTGCTTAGTGTACCATTGGGAAGGAAAATACTGAGAAATTAAGACTGATTATGTCAAATACATTTCTGGAAAGAGTGCCTTGGGAGGTGAGCAAAATGTAGATCATAAAATGTCTTATATTTAAAGCTTGACTTTGAAATTTATCATGAAGGCAAAGAATAGTCACATAATAAGCTTTACGTTATATAGGGAAAATTTTCTCACCGCAAGATGAAGGATGTGTTTGAAGTAGGCAGGTAGATTGATAAGGGGTTTTCTGTAATAATCCACAAAAAGTTTTACAGACATGGTATTGAATTAATGGCTGTGAATGGAGATCAGAGACCAGACTCAACTAATTTATAGCAATTGAATGCATATGACTTTGTGACAAGTTAGAGAATGCATAAGAGTAAAATAAAACTGCGGTGTAATCTCTCAGATATTAGCTGGCATGTATAAACAAATGATGCCCTGTTAGCGATCAACTACTACAGAAGCAGAAATTATTATTGAGTATGAGAACTAAGTGCAATTTAGAATATTGCTTCTCAGAGAGAGCTCTAAAAACCAGCAGCCTTGGCATGACCTAGGAGTTTGTTAGAAGTACTGAATTTCAGATTTCCTCAAGATCTCCTGAATCAAAATCTATATTAAACACAATCCCTAGGTAGTCCAAAATTGCATATATGATTTAGAGCTACTTACTCAAACAGGGTAGGTAGGTCACAAGGTAGGTGTAGAAATCAGAAATATAAATATGAATACCAGTAAACAGCATAAAATGGAAATATAAATTTGAGGAACATCAGAAGAGATAGCTGTGAAAGAAATTAAAAATTTTCTAAAGAAAATGTCAAGAAAAAGAAAATGGGTTTGGGGAACATCAACTTTCAAAGAGAAGTTAGATGAAGGGTCAGTGTAGGACACAAAGAAGAAAGAGTCTATAAAAGAAAATTGAGATGAAAATAACGTCATACAATTCCTTGCTAGGGAAATGAGTGAGAATCTTAATTAGACAGGTTTTCACTAAGAGAGAGTCTTTAAAAGGCCCACTGGATTTGACAGAGAGTTATTATTCCACAATGCAGAGCACTTTCAGTGAAATAATAAATTCAGAAGACACAGATTGCAACAGATTGAATGTTTGGCACATGAGGAAGAGAATCAAGATATTTCTCTGTGTAGGAAAGGAGAGAAATAAGATGGTGGCTGGGGTATAGCACATAATTGGTGAAATGGCCTCCTAAGATCCCAACCCTTCTATAATGCCCTCTTCTTGAGTGGAAGCTGGCTTTCTTGATTGGCTTTTAGTGAACAGAATTTGGCATAAAGGATAAAATGTCAGTTATGAAATTATATTACAAAAAGACTATGGCTTCCATTTTAGGCAATCTGTCTTGCTCCTTTGCTCTTTCACTTCATGGCAATCCACTTGTCATTTTGTAAGCTGCTAGTCAAGTGTTTGTGTTTGGAAGCAGAATCTAGCCCAGAGAACCCATGAGATACCTGCAGCACCAACGGAGAGCTAAACTTCAGACTCTTGAAAGACTAGAGACAGAACCACCCAGCTACGATGCACCCATATTCATGACCAACAGAAACTATGAAGTAACAAAAGTTTGTTTTTCAAGTGAGTAAGATCAGGGGTATTTTTTAGGCAGCAATAGATAATTAAAACAGACTTTGATACATAGAAATGGGATATTCCCTTAACCTCTATGCAGAGGTGGCTTTGGAACAAGGCAGTGGACATTGAAAAGAGTGATTATGAAGGCTTAAAACTTATAAACATTGTTCGAAGAGCTTAGGATTTTGATGAGCCTGTAAATGAGTGAGGAAACTATTATTGAAAATTGAAAGAAAGGCAATCATTGTTATGTAGTGGGAGAAAATTAAGAAACTCTTGTCACCTTTAGTCATGCAGAAAGCAGGCCATGTACGGATTGATCTAGATGACGTATCTAAGGAGATTTCAAAACATCGTGTTGAATGTGTTGTCTGGTTCATTCTTGCTATTTAGAGTAAAATGTGAGAAGAAATAAATAATTGGAGGGAAGAACTACTTAAAAAGAAAAGCCAGAACTTGATGGTTTTGAAAAATAAAAAGTGTTAAATTTAGGTGCTAAAATTAACAAAAGGCCTCAGCAAAGATCAAATTCAAGGCACTACCAGGAAAAAAAAAATGGTAGGAAGCTGAAGCTGAAGGTGCGACTGTGAAATCTTTTATTAAGACTTCAGAAAGATCAAAAGTGGTGCCTCTGAGTTCTGTTCAGTCACATAAAAGGCCCTTTAAAGAGATGAAGGGTGTGCTAGACAGGTCCTCTAAATCAAACAATGGAGTCTCTATGAAGTGTATGGGGTTACCCCTCGGCTTTCTCAACAGAAGTCAAAGGTAGACATAGACTCATATCTAAGAGATTTGTCTAATAAAGCAACCCCCCAATAAATTTGTAAAACACCCACATAGTCACACACACACACACACACACACACACACACACAGAGAGAGAGAGAGAGAGAGAGAGAGAGAGAGAGAGAGAGAGAGAGAGAGAGAGAGAGAAATATCACCAGATTGAACTGAGAAAAAGGCATTTTGGCCCCTCAAAACTTCTACAGTTGGAAAGCAGGCTGTGAAAGCTACTTATCTGCAAATGTATCCTTTTATAAGGAAAATGGCTCTGCGAGCAGAACCCAGAGTACAGAAGCCTGAGTAGCTCTAAAGCAGGTCCTCACTTAGTGCAGCCCTCAGATAAGTAGTGCTCTCCTGTAGGTGGATGGTAACCTCTTGAGAGAATCAGCAAGAGGTTCCTGGCCAAGTCACATTGGATTTCTGACCCACAAAAAAATCTGAGATAGCAAAAGTTTGTTGTTTTAAGTGGTTCGGTTTTGGACTAATACTTGTAGATAAATTATAGACATAGAGTGGGAGAGATGGGCATTATTTGGGTAAACGGGAATTTATGAGAGAACAAAAATCATCAGTGGTTGGATTGATCTTGTTTAAGAGATGTAATATTTATTTTCTTAGATGAAAAGCAATGCATAATAGATAATGATTAACTTTGGGGTAGAGTTTGAAAATATACTTCATTGATTATCTCTATTTTCATTAAAAACTAGGAGATAAAGGCCTTCTGCTTCAAACAATGAATTTGAGTTTGAATAAATTTCAAGGAAATTTGGGAATGATCAAACAAGAGACAACGTGAAAAGTGTCAGAAAGTGCTGATGGCAGAACAGAAGTTAGGACTAATATATTTGTATTGTAGAATGAGTAGGACAGAGGCAGCAAGATAAATGATTTAGGTGTAGCTTCAGAGAGAAAAGATGGTGTACTTGACCCATGGCTCTTTCAGAGTAGAAAAACCAGGACAGAAATAGATATTTCTGGACATTGCCAAGCAAATATTGAAGTAGTAACTCATGAAACTTATTGCAAAAAAGAAAATGTATAAAACCAAAAGGGCACAGTACACTTGGAGATATTGGTGGGGTCTAATATCTGATTTATTTACATCTAGGACATAAGAAAAAGAGATAAATTGGTTGGAAAATGTGATTTTGAGGTGCATAGTCTAGCCATTATAATGCATGATGAAGAAGAAAGGAAGCACTTTAATTATACAATGTAAAATGAGGCATAGATTGTCCTGGGTTATGACAGAGGTGTTTATGGATTAGAGAGATGTGTCAAAATGCAATGGCAGATGACCAATCCCTGAGTTTAAAAAATATGCAGACTATGTATCTATTCTGTGAATATACACAACAGAGCACAATCCTAGGACAATAGGTCTAAATATAAAAAATGAACGAGGTTATTTAGATGCTAAAATATAAACATTTCATAGTATGTTCTGGGTTTGAGAGAAATAATAAAAAATAATTTGTGTTATAAATGATATTAATTATAAAAATATAAAATGTATCTCTATGTTGTATATTTCTAATAATAATATTTTTGAAATAAAGTCAGTATGTTTTATCATAAAAGCAACAAAGATAGAATTTGGAAAATGAAAATTTTAAATGTAATAAAATGATATTATCTCATCTATTATCTCTACATTCAGAGATAAATTTTGTTTTATGACATATTTTATTTTAGCCTTTATTCACTCACAAACTTAAACCCAGAAAGAAATTCAAAAATATACACAGATTGTTATTACATATGTAACTTGATATCCTACTGTAGGCTATCTAGTATAACACTGATATTTAAAATCTTAAATTAAATTATAGCATTGATACTGTACTACAGCTTTGGTACTTCTTTTAATAATTTATAAAATTTTCATCATACAGGTTTATCCTAATTTACTTACCTATTTTTCTATTTTATCAGAAACATAGATGTTTTTATTGTTCTTTTTTTACCTTGAGAGTAATATAATGAGCATCTTAGTCATACATCTTTGAGTGCAGTACTAAGTATTATTTTAGTCCAAATAGTGGAGATGTGTTTTTTAGATTTTAGGACATGATTTTTTTTCTTTAAAGACTGAAGATAAGATACATGCTGCCGAATTGATGTTACAGAAATTTTCCTTTTGTAAAACTTGTACACTCTTCAGTTTAGTGACAGTGATTTTTATCAATTTGCCATGAATATTACCAAGTATAGAGACTATACACAGAAGTCCTATTATCTGGCCCCATAACAATTAGCGGTTTTTAGCTAAAAAAAAAAAAAAAAAAAAATTACCTAAAGTTGTGATCATAGGTAAATGAATTTAGTTTAACTCAAAACATATTAAGTTACATCAAATTTTGAAATGCAGTATACCAGTTGCCTTTGTGAACAACAACAACAAAAAAGGATTGTATGGAAAGTAACCTCACAAGGTGATCTGATTATAAATTCCTAAAAAATTAGGTTATGATGTTAGTAATGCCTAAGGAATATAACTTTTTAGTAAAAGGTTTATCTTTGCCTTGAGTAAGCCCTATCCATTGTTTCTGTGCATCTACATAAACATACCTTTGAAATAAACCATAACTACTCTGGAGAGAGCACATAATCTTGTTAACTATAGTGTAATCCAGTCCCAACCTTGCCTTCCCCCGTCTCCATGTAATCTTTCCAACTTCCCCTCCTTAATTTCAAATGCATAAAAGAAATGGTAACTGTTAGTCTAAGAAGTATTTATCTCAGTCTGCTGAGATCTTGCTTCTAGGTTTATCCTCTTTTTGGTTCAAATAAATTTTCATGAAAATTCTCTATGTTTGGATGTTCTTCCATAGATACCTCCATGTCCAATGCTGGGGCTTGACTTCTGCTTGGCAAGCTGTTGGAAAGGAAAGATGACTACAAAGTGGGAAAGAACAAGGGCATACTGGAGCCCTAGTAGCATATGCAGGAACCCACCTAAGGATTAGAAGCCAAGTCACTGCTCACTTACTTTAATCTTGATGATGTGGGTGTCCTACAGGTAAAGTTCTGTACTTCCTCTCAGGGCTAAATTCATTTGACCCAGAAATCAGAGTGGATTAAAGAACAGACTTAAAAAGTTTCTTACATATTGTGAATATCAATCCTGTCATTGAATATATCATTTGTGAATATATTCTCCCACTCAGTAGGTTGTCTTTTTGTTTTGCTTAGGGTTTCCTTCGCTGTGCAGAAGCTTTTTAGTTTGATGAAGTCCCATTTATTTATTTTTTCTTGTTGTTTCCCTTGCTTGAGGGGACATATCCAAAAAAATATACTCAGACTGATGTCAAGTAATTTACTACCTATGTTTTCTTCTAGGAATTGTGTGGTTTCAGGCCTTACATGTAAGTTTGAATCCTTTTTGAGTTTGTTTTTGTATGTGGTGTAAGAGAGTGGTCCAGTTTCATTTTCTTACATGTATCTGGAAAGTGATTACTTATGAAACAATCTATGAAGGATAGTTCTCAAATTATTTTCCTTTCACTTGCTTCCTGGTCTAAACTTTCAATAAATAAATTTTGAAAATTATAATTAATATTGCTCTTTTACTATTTATAATTCCAATATGCCCTAAATGGGATTTACTTACTTTCATCTTCCACAAATACAGGATGAAAGTTGTATACATATTGTTTTACATTTAAGCATATGGACAAATATAATCTTGATTTCTTTCTTTCTTTCTTTTTTTTTTTGCTTTAGACAAAAACCATGAGATTAAATGCTTTAAGAAATTATCATTCGTTTTACAAAAGATCAGTGCTATTCAATATATGTTTGCATATAGTAAATACGCAAAGTTACAAGATACAGTTAACAATTTTATTCTCCAGTGTGGAAGATAACTTATAATTCTTTAACACCCTCCCTGTCACACATACATACATATAAAATGTTCAATGTGTATATTGTTTAGTTTAATTATTTCAAGCATTGATATTCTTTCATAATCATGTATCTTTAAAGTCACTTTCAATGCCTATGGCTAAACAGCATTATCCTTATTTTAAACTTTATATGGATAGTTTAAAATTTTTAAATTTGCACAAGATGTTTTCAGTTGTGGTATATTGGGCATGTACGACAGAGGTGTTCAGCTGCTTATATTTTCACACAAATGTGGAAATGGAAGCCGGAGGCAATGTGAATAGCAGCTCTTCAAACTTCAAAGGATTTGTGAAGGATTCTTGCTCTACTCTTGCCGTCATGAATTGGCCTATGCTTGGGGAGCAATTAAAATTGAACAGCCTCTGAAATAGCAAAAAGTGAAAGGCTCTAGTTCTGAGTATGAACATACTCTATCACAGTAGTAGCAAAGAAGTGTTAAGAAAGAGCAAAATAACAGAACAGAGAGGAGGAACATGACCTTGTGTATTAAGAGTGTGTATTTTCTAGACAACATTTAATTGTATTTCTTCATGTTTCCTACTCTTTCAGAATAAATAGGTGTGTGGTATACTTATTGTATATAGGCTTACACACACACACACACTCACACACAAATAATCATTAATGCACAATTCCAAGATCAATGTATTCTTGCAATTTAATCCTTTAAGCATGTTACACTGTTGATATACTTAAATTCAGTATTGTAAATAAATCCCCTAGAATTAGTCACAAAATTATAAGATACCTGTTAAAAGTGCAGTAAATTCTCACTTCTCTGAGATTACCTACATACATTAACATGTATGGTTAACATGGTTTTTATTCCTCAAATCATCTTTTTCTTCATATTATCCTAAATTATTATACAATTTTAATTGTATTTACCTTGAGTTTCATTACAGAGAAAAGTCAATTTGAAATTCAGCATTTTCCTGTTTCCCCCAAAATAAGATCTAGCCAGACAATTGGCTCTAATGCATCTTTTGGAGCAAAAATTAATATAAGACCTGGTACTATATTATAATATTTTATTATGTTATATTATATTATATTATACCCTGCATTATATTATAATATATTATATTGTATTATATTATATTATACTATATTCGACCTGGTCTTATATAAGACCTGGCATTATGGTATATTATATTATATTATATTATATTAGCCAGGTCTTATATTAATTTTTGTTCCAAAAGATGAATTAGAGCTAACGGTCTGTCTAGGTCTTATTTTCGGGGAAACACGGTAGTTGTTCACATTGAGAACCCAAACCACACACACACACACACGCACACACACATACACACACACACGCACACACACACACACACACACACACCTTATTATTCACGTGACGATTATTGGCAGCCTCTACTACCATGACTTTCCACTCTCTTCTTATACATGACATTGCTATTTTAAGGAATCTTTACAGGGATGATAATTGTCGAAACTAACTTAATTGGTAATTTAAGGAACTCCTCCTGATAACATTTAAAACCTTTCTACTTTTCAAGACAAGGCAATGCGTGTTTACACTCTAAGATACTCCAAAATCCTTGCCCTAAAATTGCTACAGCCACCTATCTTAACCTATTATATCGTTTCCCTTAGCGAATATGAATCAAGCCCTTGGTTTTAAAACCTCTATTTAAGCCAGACCATCAAATGTGATAAATATACAGACTGCACTTTGCACTCTAAGCTGCTACTAAGCTCCTCAAAGTAGTGCTCCCTTTCTGCTCAGTAAGCAAAAAAACATAGCTCTGTCCTATCCAGAGTTCAAGGCAGTGACATTTTCATGAAGCCATCATTAAGCACCCAAGTGATTAATGCATATTCAGATAACTGAAAGTCAAAGGGAATTGGAAGGGGCTGTGGCAGGAGATATGCCCCTAGGTCCATGAGATACTTATTTTCAACCATTTAAGGAAAAAAGTTGAGTTGATGCCCGCCCCCCCCCAAAAAAAACACGCATATGTGGGATCTAATTCCAGAATTTTCACACACCAATGAAATATTTATATGGCATCATCTACAGTCATGTAGCTTTGATTTTCTCTAAGATGCCATAGATTTTACAATATTTTTTATATAGTATCCAAAATGTTTCTTGAATTCTCTTAACTCCAAACCATCCCAACACACTTTTAAAAACAGAAAGAAGGAGAAGGAAGAGGAAGAGGGAAAGGAGAAGGCAAAAATGAAGATTCAAAAAAAAAAATTATACCTGATTGTCTATATAGGAAAACGAAAAGTGTTACAATAAGGAAGTGTAGAAAGCTAAACTAGGGAAAGCAAATTAACACAAATTTAAAATCGCAGAAACTCTCTTGAAATCAAAAACTTTTTTTGAACGATGCTGGGAATCTTGGTTACCAGAAGAAGCTAAAATTGTTTGAAATGTTATTTAAAATAAAGTACCAAACTGTTTTCATATATAGTGATTATAAGTTGCTGTATGTGATATTATTATTTTATGTGATTCCCATTTTCACAGTATTGCTTTTATTTAGTATCCTTCTCTCTGTACCCTGTTGTATGTTTCCCTTTCCCCACCCTTACATCTCAGGGAGAGAGAGAGCACAATTTGATGGAACTGGAATTAAATTGTGGAAATTCAATGAGTTTGTGTAAAATGTTTAGTAATCTGTCTGGCACATAATCATTCAATAAATAGGGAATGACATTACTGATTGCTTTGTATTTGCTTATTTTTAACAGGATTAAAAAACAAAACAAACAAACAAAAACTCTTAAGACCCTATCTCTATGTTCAAAGTAAAAAAATTAAAAGCCACAGACATATATAACTAAACAAATTAATAATTATCCCATATCCCAGTAAAAACACTCATTTACATTTATTTTTTCTTTATAATTCATTTTTCCAAATGTATATTTGCATGTATTTACATCAGTCTAAAATTTGAATACATTCAATACATTTTTGTATTTTGTCATAGTTCATATAATATTTAAATGTTAAATAAAGTATTAATACCCAGAGGCAGTTCTCCTTCCACCACCATATATTTGACCCTGTTTACCCTCATCTACCACACCCCACCCCACTTACATTCTGGTAACCACTAAACTATTGTCTGTGTCTATGAGTTTTTGTTTCTTTATTTGTTTGTCTTGTTCCTTTGTTGCTTTTGGTTTTATATTCCACATATCAGTGAGATCATATGGTGAACACACAATGTGATATATAGATGATGTATTACAGAATTGTACACTTGAAACCGATGTAATTTTACTAACCATTTTCACCCCAATAAATTTTAATTAAAAAAAAGTCTTACTACTTTTTCAAAAGTATAACCTTATTGTTTATATAGTTTATGAATGTTTATTTAGAAACTGCTTTTACTTATATGTTTATATCATATGCATCTTGAAATATGGTATATTTTATACTTTAGTGAATGTTACAAAAAGCATCATAACCCTACAAAATGATCTTTATTCCAAAATTCTTACATAGTATAGTATTTTTTAATAAACTGTTATCCTTGTGGGCTCTGAATTCAGACTGCCAGGGCTTAAATATATCCATTATTACTTATTTCACTTTATTCTTAACATCCCTGTTGCTCAGGTTTTATCTGGAGAATAGGGAAAACACAGAAATGCCGTGAATTAAATAATATAATTCATTCAAAGTATTTTAAATCACATATTAACTGCACAATAAAATTCATCAATATGCCTGTCATTTCCTCATATACACTTTCAAAACCAATAAATAAATTTCTTAATAAGACAAAAATTGCAATGCAACTTTGAAATGTATACTTTAGTTAATAAAGTCACTTATTTTAGAATTAAATGTATTTAAAATTTTTATTTGTATTTATTTATGGGCAATCTTTCTGAAATTCTTTCTATATGTATCCTCTGCTAAACAACCCCATTTACTATTTTTGCTCTCTAATATTTTTTGTAGCTCAACCATGACACCTTATTTGAAAATTGCCATTTTTCTCTATTTGACCATTACCTCATTGCTTTCTGTGTGTTATATTATGTCAGTGAACATACCTAATTATTATCAAGAACATACTTAAAATTCAACTTGAGCCCCTACTTCACAAATCTAGTTGTTAGTCATTGTAAGTAGAAAGGTCTAGAAAATGGTTTCATTCATTGTGTTTACAAAATAATCTCTAGAGTTAAACAGAGAAAAATATTAAAATACACGCACACACACGCACACACACACACAATCAGAGCTATTGAAATTCTCATTGGGTACATAGATGCAGACAAACATGAATAATGCAAAGACACCATCTCTGGAGCAAAACGAGCATCAAAAGATGTGAAGTCAGTTACCCCTAAGGAACAATGAAACTGTAGATAGTCTGAAATATTTAAATTAAATCACATTCTAATATGCAATATACTCCCTGAGAGAAATAACTGAAAAGGAATTAGCTTTTTTAGTCCTTTGGGATACCATTTATTATGTACTTGAATTAAACAAAAAACTTATTTATGGGATTATATATCTGCACATGCATATGTATGCCTGTAAGGGTTGATGTTTGAGTTTGCTATTACAGTTGTAACAAATTACCATATATTTAGTGATATCAAAAACCCATATATTTATTATCTCATTGTTTTGTAGGTCAGAAGTACAGTGGCAAGCTTAATTATGCCTATAAGCTTCTTTTGCTGTGAAGATAACATATTCACATGGGTAACATCAATCTGTGAAGGATATGGGAACCCAAATCCTACCTACCTAGCAGAAGAATCATTATATCCAAAACATATTTTAAAGAGTATTGTGTTACAGGAAATGTGCTAAGTGTTTTACCCTCAATTATGTGATTCGATCCCCACAGTGTATCTGCTAAATAAGTATTGAGGATGCATCTATTTAAAATGATTAATTAGCATGTCTAATAACACAAAATGAGCTTAAGATCAGCCAGAATTTGAACCTAGAGCTGCCTGACACTAAAGCCCAGACTTCTAACTATTCTGCATTTTATTAATGTGACAATAAACACACACTAACATGCCAGATTCTTATAAGTTAGCTCAGGTTTACATATAAAGTAATGAATCAATTGTTAAATGAGTTTTAAGGTATGTCAATAGATTTACTAATAATGTTATATGTATGGCTACCATGATTACAAAAACACATGGACACACATACACACATGATTTGCTGCCTAAAACTTTTATTAAAAAAATATTTTCAGAACAGCTATATAAATTCACCAATAAATTGTAATGAAATCTAATTTTTAGTACATTTGCAAAGCTTGCAAGAGTTCATCTTGAACGTTATTTCTAGTGAAGTGTAAAGAATAAAATTCAATGAATCTTTATGGTTTTCTACTTTTTAAAATTTATTTTCTGATTTTTTCTACGTCTGTTTTTGTAGCTGTCTTGCATCAGCAAAATAAAACAGCACATTTATTGGAGGGAATCGTAAACTTACGGAAATGATGAAAGCTGCTCTCCTAATTCTTATTTGGTGCAATTATATATCTTTCTTATGTCACCAGAAGCAAATTATTCTTAAATCGTCTAGCACTGCCTATGTGTTTTAGATAATACTCATTCACCATTATGGAAGCTTGTGCCTGAGCACAAGGAAAAAGGTAATTTTAAATAATTTATCTCCAGTAAATTATCATGTTGTTTGTCTCATTTGATTTTACTCACTTTTATCCTTAAAATAGCTGGACACATGTTTTCTAAAGCTTGTCTACCTTTGCCCTACACTTTAAATATATAGTCCTCTTATGCTGTCAGTAACACCTCTGTGTCCTTTCAAAATACATAGTGGACCCTACAACTCACATGTCTGTAAACGGTCCACGTCTGTCATTCTTGCTACTCACAAGACAGTGATATGCCTCAAGGGAGGGAGTAACATTGCTGCTCCTTTATTTTTATCTCTCTGGAAGTAAGACACTCACAGAGAAGAGTTATGTTGGATTCCATTTGCTTGTCAGACTTGTCACATCTTTTTTCTCTGGATATGTATTTTGTGATTATGTTTTCATCATTTTCTTCTGATTATATTACTGAGAGTCTTTTCTACAGTGACAGCTTCTGTTTGACATTAATTTTACCATGGATCTGATGGAAAAATTTTGGGGACAAGTGGTAAACATTTGGAGGAGGGTACTATTCTTTTCATGACACACAATTTTCTTATAAATCAGAAGTCTATTGCAGAGTTCAAAATGGCCCAAATTGTATACTGTGTTTATTTTGATGGTTACAGAATTATGCATGTAATTTTAGGTGAATTAGTGTTAGAGATTTTATGAATGTATTCTCCAATCAATTTTGGTATTACACAACTGACTTTTGGTTACCTTTTACTACAGTGTACAATAGAGTACAATGAAACAGATTTAGCTATAGTAGGGGTCTGATGGCTGAACTTGGTATTTCCATCATATATGACAACAATTTTAAACACTCCAGATAGTCTACTTCTCGAAATTCCATCAGCATTTAAAGGAAAGATGTCAGAGCTTTCTAGTTAGGAGCCTCTAAAAGCCAAATCATTTTGAGTTGATTAGGGATTGACTTTGAATAAAAAGGAAACTATTTCACTATGTTTTTATCATGACATGTGATTTTGAAATATGGTGCTGATTTTTAAATACAAATAGAGTATTTGTATTGTTATTTTAGAGGCATTTGATACAAACAAAAGTTTTATCATCTATATGAATCTTAAATACACTATGATCAAAAAAAAAAAAACACACACAAATGAATGGCAGAAGAAAAAAAAATCCATTTCATATGTCAATAAGCTTTTGCAAGAGTTCCCAAACATAACATTCATGTTTGCCTTTTTTATTTACTTATTTACTTACTTATTTTGCTTTTTTTCTTCATGGCCCTCTCTTTCTCAAATTGAAGGCATACTAAGCAGTAGTATGTTTTGTAGAAAGATCACACATTTACATGATCTTTGCCTCAATGCTAGATCCCTTTCATTAACTGATACATTTTTTTGGTACTTATGGTATAAAAGTACATCAGTACTCTTTTTTGCTATTATGTGCAAAGAGACTCTTACCGTTGGAAAACCTGAGAATTTAAAATTCTGCACTTTATTTCCTTTCAGTCTTTTCTAGCAAAGTGGATAATTGCTATCTGAGTTGATCTACAGCAGTACCTCGGTTTTCGAATGTCTCTGTTGATGAACATTTCGGTTTACGAACGCTGTAAATTTTATGGATCTATGGTATCATTAGATAGAAAAATTCATGCTAAATTTGAAGTTTTAGGGCTTGATTTTAAAGGGCTGGAATGGATTAATCCATTTTGCATTACTTTCTATGGGGAAAACATGCCTCGGTTTTTGAACATTTCAGAACTCGAGCAGTCTTCTGGAACGGATTATGTTCTAAAACTGAGGTACCATTGTATTTCATATAACTTTCTATAAGCAGTGAAGAGCACACAATTGCACCCTAATATGCTGGCTTTATAACCACTACCCTAAACAATCGGATTGAATAGATTCCGGTTCTGACTTCCAAAGTCATGGAGGCAGCAGGACTACATGATCCCAACTAGGACCAGCTATTTTCCTGTTCCCTGCCTCCTACCTACCCAATGCTACTTACTTTAGATTTTTGTTTTTGTTTTTGTTTTTTCAAGTGAACTCCCATTCAAATTATCAATTTTTATATTAATTAGTGTAGCCCTAGCCACTGCAATGAAGAAAATATCAGAGGAAGTTCATTTCTTTCTGATGTTCCTGGCCAGTAGTAGTTTTTGTTTCACAAGATGATTGGGGGAAACAGAACCCTTCCATGTCATGGCTCCCCCATCATGGCCATCATAAGCAGTCTGCCAAGAAGGTGAACAGAGATCAAGGTGAAAGCATACACACCCATTAAGTGTCTTGGCCTAGAAATGTTTCATTTCACATCATCTCATATCCCATTGGTAACAATTCAGAATATGACCCACCCATATGCAGGGGCTGAGAATTACAGAATCTGGTGTGGCAGCTGTTCCATAGTAAAAATGCTACACTATGGATGGAGTAGCAAAATGTTAATAAATATGTAATTCTGTCTCAGAGATAAGTGTGGGGGATGTAGTGTGAAGGAAGTGAAATATTTAGTGTCAGACAGGGAATAATTGAGACCATAGACTATTTGGAAAAAAAAAAAGAAAATGTATTTCTTGCATTTAAACAAGGGAAACAAGGGAAATAAACCCAACTTTATAGGGTTTTTGTGAGAATTAAATGGGCTGATCACACAATTTTACATATATGAGCTATAATTCTTTGCTATTGTTCATTTTTGTATTACTATCAATGAAAGTTATAACTTTAGCATATATGTGTATATATTAAAAGAGTGTTGCTAACTGTATTCTGAATAATGTTATGTAATAACATTAAGTTAAACCATATGAAATTGTCATTTATAAGGTAAAAAAAGTTTAACTATCAGCAAATACTTGTTAGATCAAATGTAATAGGCAGGACGTTTTGATCCATGACCTTTACCCATTGGTGTTACTAGTGTAAATGTGTAAATGGTTTACTTTATATAGCAAAAGGGATCATGCAGATGGAATTAAAGTTGCTCATCAGCTGACTTTGAAAGTGGGAAGACTATCTAGGATTATCCATGGTCCAATCTGCACACATGGGCACTTAAAATCAGAAGAGGATAGCACAAGTGTCAGCGAGAGAGATGTGGCAGAAGAGAAGGCAAAGCACAAAAAGATGAGGAGAACTCAGCTCTTCTAGCTTTGAAGACAAAGGGAGATAAGCATAAAAGAATGCAGGTGGCCTCTAGAAGCTGAGAATAATGCTTGTCAGATAGACAGCAAGAAAACAGAGACCTTAGTCCTAAACCACAATGAATTTAATTATGCCAACAACCTAATGAAATATGCAAGTAGATTCTAGAGCCTCCAGTAGACAACTCACTTCTGCTGACATGTTGATTGTAGTTCAATAAAAACCATGTCAAACTTCTGACCTATAAGATGTGAGACTATAGAGGTGTGTGGTTTTCAGTTATGAGGTCGGTGGTAATTTTTTAGCACAGTAATGGAAAACTAATTCATTAACCTTTACAATATATTCTCAGGCTAATCACTTATCCCATCAGTTCCCTCATAGCAGTCATGTAATGGTTCTCCTTGTTTGCACTGGCAACCAATCAGAGCTATTTTCCAAAAGGTAGACTGGGTAATCACTTAAAAAAATATGAATCAAATGGTGTTATCATCCTGTCTCAGCCTCTCCAATGGCTTTCCATCATAGTTTTACTTAAATCCAAAATTGCCTTTGTCGTCTATAAAGTTTTACATTTTCTAATAAGTAAACTCTTTCTACATAGTAATTCAAACACAACAGCCTTCTTCCTGTTTCTGAAGCATGTCAAGCATATTTTTAATCTCAAGAAATTCACATGTCTTCCCTTTGACTCCCGAGTTCTCTTGCCAATATTGGCATGTTTTCTCTCCATGTATATTTATCCAGGTCTCTATTCAAATGTTATCTGTTCAAAGGTGCCTTTCACATGATTGACATGAAATAGTGCTTTTCGCCCCATATTCTGTACCTATCCATCCTGCTTATTTTCCTTTATAGTGCTCATTACTACCCAGTATTATTTTATGTTTATTTATTTGTTTATCATTTATTTACTGAACTCAAGAGCAAAATTTTTGTTTACTCAATGCAGAATTATATCCATAAAGTCCAGAAAAGTTTCAAAAATATTGTAGGTATAAATTAAACATGTGGCAAACCAATGCTAGCTTATGAAACTACAATTTGGATGAAAGATACTGTATCAAATTCACCGTAGAATACAGAAGAGTCATGTGGCTAAATATTGATCAGATAGGAAGACATTATACTCAAAGCTGGAAAACAACACAACTATTAGAATCATCTATTCTCACACATCACTAGTCAAATCTTCAACTCTTGCTATAAGTCTCTAGATTTACATTTTGAGTCCTTTACTCTACTCATACTATGCTTCCGAATGATCTCATTTATAATCCATTTGTCATTGCTTCTCAAAGCCACATTTTCTATTCCTGATGCACATTATTGTACTCAACTTCTTACCATCATTGTTTAGTATACCATATACAAAAATATTGCTTCTAATTTCATGATGGTATGTAGTAAAAGAAAAACAAAAACAAGTTAACGTTACGTTAATATTCTCCTCAACACACCTTCTACAAAAATGGCTATTTATGTTCCCTACCTCAATGACTGCCCCCAAATCCATTTAGAATCCCCACTATAAACTGAGTACTATCCTTCAATGCTCCATTACTCACCCTGCCCCACACCAGTACCCTATCAATCATTAGCATCTATCCAACCCAACTATTTATAATCTCCCAAATCTGTCCACTTATTCCTACTGCTACCATTTTTGTTCTTATTTTCTTTATTTTTCACAGGCTGTGGCAATATTTGTATAACTGTCTTCATTCACAACCGAACCCCAAGACATTCTCCCCAAGCAGCCATCATGATATTCTAACAGTGAAGGTGATCCTCTCCCTGTTCCTTAATTTGTCTAAAGCCTTCCTATGCCTTACCATATATGTGTCAAAAACTATTCCAAAACTTATTGGTTCAATCTTATGCTAAGATTAAGAACCATGTTATTTCCTCACACATCTGTTGAGTTAGCAATTTGGGCTGAACTTCTCTGGGTCGCTGTTTTGTTGCTCTCTACTAGTCATGTGTCTGGCTAAAGTTGCCTGGTGACTTTTGTGGAAATGGATAATCTAAGATGGTTTCACTCACTTATCTGGTAGTTAGTTCTGACTGTAGGCTGGACTTCCCTGTGCAGTAGCCAATTAGCTTCCAATTAGATAGATGAGGCTTTAAAAAACCAAACCAAACCAATAAACAAAAAACATGGAAACCTCAGGACATAAAAGGGAGAAAAAAAACTTCAAAACTTCTTGAGGTCTAGACTTGGCAGTCACACTAAATCATCTCTGTCATGTTCATTGATCAGAGCAATTCACAAAGCCAGCCTAGATTCAGGAAGAGGTAAAATAAATCTCATCTTTTGATGGGATGTATGGTAAAATCCCATGGCAAAGAGTCATGCGCATAAAGGGGGAAGCATTTTTTTTTTTATTTTCTGGCTATCTTTGCAACAATTTACCATAACTTCCCACAAAATAAACATTAAGAACAAACATTAAAAATAAACATTAAGAACAAACATTAAGATCACTGATATGTGGTATATAAACTAAAAACAACAAAAGAACAAGACAAACAAATGAGAAACAAAAACTCATAGACACAGACAAAAGTTTAGTGGTTACCAGAGGGTAAGGGGGATGGGGGGAGGAGATGAGTGTAAGGGGGATCAAATATATGGTGATGGAAGGAGAACTGACTCTGGGTGGTGAACACACAATGGGATTTATAGATGATGTAATACAGAATTCTACACCTGAAATTATGTAAATTCACTAACAATTGTCACCCCAATAAATTAAAAAAAAAAAAGAATACAGAGCAGCTATTCATCCAAAAAAAAAAAAAAGAACAAACATTAAGAAAAAATTACAGGAAAGGCACGTAACATTTTTGGCATCAGGCTCTATCTCCTAGCAATATCCATTTAATAATCTGCACTCCACTCATTGCAACACAAACTGCTACTATTTCCTTGAAAATAACACCTAGCCAGACAATCAGCTCTAATGTGTCTTTTGGAGCAAAAATTAACATAAGACCTGGTCTTATTTTACTTAAGACCGGGTATAATATAACATAATATAACATAACCTAACGTAACATAACATAACATAACATAATATATACCTGGTCGTATATTAATTTTGCTCCAAAAGATGCATTAGAGCTGATTGTCTGGCTAGGTCTTATTTTCGGGGAAACAGGGTAGCACTCTGTCAAAGCCTGCTCTCTTACAACTTTGAAGTTTAATCTTAGCACTTTCCATATTTTCTCCTTGAAAGATCTCTTCTCCAAAAATGTTAACTTGTTTGATTTTTACAATATGTAACTTGCTAATTCACTGAACTTCTCTGGGTTGTTCTTTTATTGCTCTCTCCTAGTCCTGCGTTTGGCTACAGTTGCCTACTGGGATTTGTAAGACTCAGGGCTAAACAATCACTTCCCTGATTCTTTAATTGGCTTAGCATCTGTCTTTTTCTAAAACTATAATAAACAATTCTTCCAGTAAACCATTACTCAACGTGCCAACTTTCCACCTAATATTTGGTTAGGGGCCTCTCAGAATTATTCCCAACAGCATTTCCCACAGTGAACTCTATTTAATTTGTCTATATGTCTATCTTTACCTCAAGATTTTAAATTTCTTGAGGGAAGCCATTGTCTTACTGTTAAATCTATGGAATTCAGCAGCATACTAGGGACATAAAATAAGCATAATCAATATTTGTCAAATACTGATTCAAATAATAGTTAAACTGAAAAAAAATATTACTTAGATCTGGCCATTACAACTGTTGAATTTGTTTCAATGATATACACAGAAAGATAAAATTCCTTTGAAAAACTTGGTACCCTCTTAGCCTAAGGTGTAGCTGTTACACACAGCATTAAAAATATTGCTGGCCACTCTTTGTTGAATACATACTCTACCGATTATTTGATCACTGTTTCTAACATACAAAAGAAAATCTTGAGTTTGATTTCTAGACAATTCAGTGCTCTGTGAAATACATATATGTATCATATATTGTAAGATGTATTAAACATTTCCTTTAATTTTGTCATCATTACCTCAATAAGAAATGTCAATAATGGCTTCTGCAACTTTTCTCATCACTCCTGTCATCATTCTAGTTTCAATGTCTATAAACATTAACTTAGATTAATTTAGTTAAAATTCATTTTTCATTAAAATGCATTTAGAAGGACAGATTTGATGGTATCTATAAAAACTTTAAAGGCCACACTTTTTTAAATAATTAATTTCACTTCTTGGACTGTTTCCACAGAAATACTTGTCAGACTTTATATTCATTTATTTATTTATTTATTTATTTATTTATTTATTTATTTATTTATTTATTCATTCATTTATTTAAGCTCTTATGTTTTGTTTGTTTCATACCTCAACACTTTCATCTAGCAACTGCTCTGATTAGTTGTTTCTCGCACTGCTTGTCAAAAGATTTTACTATCATGTATACACTGAGTTGTTTGCAAAAGAATACTCTTTGTAACACTGTTCATAATACAAAGAAATGAAAACATCTTAAATTCTCACTAATAGGAAATTGATTAAATAAATCATTGTATATGAATATTATGAGCTACTATGTGGGTACTAAGGCTTCATTACTAACATACAATATTCAGTCACACCATGAAGTAAGAAAAGAAGACAGAACTAAACATAGAGTATGATCTTAATTTACATTAAAAGGCTAAATATGCATAAACACATACATTTCAGGTAAACTCATAATAAAAGTATACAAAGGAAATAAATTCTTCTCTACTCTGGAAAAAAGAATGAGGTGATTCTATAAAGAGTAAACTTTGTACTTAATTTATATTTTCAAGTATTATTTGAGTATTTTCTAATAACAGTAGCAATAATAGATAACAGGTATGTGTAGCTTACTAAATGACAAGCTTTGCCAAATTTCAAATATTAACTCATTTAATTTTCATCAAAATCCCATCAGACATCTACTAATATTTCCCTTTAAAAGATAAGGAAACTAAGGCACAGAGAGGTTGAGTAACTCATCTGATGTTCAAAAAGCTAGTGTTTCACAAAGGATATGAACCCAAGAGATACTGGTCTTAGTTTGATTAATCACTACATTTTGAGTAGTACAAGTGGCACTTGAATATGTTACAGAAATTTTAGGAAGCCAGCATTAATCTCACCATCATATAATATTGTATTTTTAAAAAATAATACCATGTACATTATGTTACACTTATATGATTATTGTTTGTCCAGTTTTGTTTTAAATATATACTGTGTACATATTCTTGATAATGATAGTATTTAATTGGAATTATTATACTTTTTCAGCTTTGTGTGTTTCAGCAAGTTGCTTAACCCTATTTTGCCTCAGATTCCCCTCTTTCAGATAAGAATTGTAATATCTACCTAACAGGGTTGTAATAACAATTAAGCAAGCTAATCTCTCTCTCTCTCTCTCTCTCTCTCTCTCTCTCTATATATATATATATATATATATATATATATATATATAGACACACACACCTATATATAGTAAGCTACACATAACTGTTAGCTGTTAGCTATACATATATATGTATATATAGATATATATATACATATATATATTATTATATATGTATATATAGTAGCTTATATATACTATATATATACATATAGTAGCTTGCTTAGTTGTGATATATATATATATATATATATATATATATATATATACATATACATTAAAGTTCATTGAAGTGACAATTGTTAGTAAATTTACATAGGTTTCAGGTGTACAATGTTTTAATTCAACCCCTTTGCTCCTGTTAGCCAACCTACTATTAATACTTATACAAATACTTTCCTAATATAAGACAAAAGTTGCTGCTGTCTAGTTTCACAGTATTTTTCCATCATAATGACAATATTTTAGATTGACTTACCACAATAATTTTCATTACCTTCTGAAACATCTACTTCAAATACTACTTTCATCATGTCCTAAATTTTATTCTTTAAAAGTACAAAATCTTAAGGATTTTTCTAAGATTTTGGAATATTCCCCAAATTCCCTCAACCTCATCTCTTAATTTTTGTTTTCCCATTGTAGGCCTTGTGCTCCAGCCAGACTCACTTGATTGATTTTACCTACATATCACTTGCTCATTGCCATCTGCAACTAATTCAACAAACAGATGGTATTTATGAGACGGTGCTAGACATCATTGTGCATGTGATTTATGCCCACTTGATATTCTTCTGTCTCTTTCTTTAAGATCCACCTCCCTTTCAAATTTCTCCAAGATTTTTTGTTGTTGTTTTTAATCAGATGTTTCTAACTATTAACACTCTCCTTCTGGGTGCCTCTGGCACTCATAAATGTGTTTTTCACCTTGTATATTTGTGCTTGTTTGCACTCTGCTTTGTGAACATGTGGATAAAGCTAATGAGCCCATGATCTTTATATACAATTAGTTCATATGTTCATGAAAAACAAAGATTTTAACTTATATCTTCCAATCATGATTCCTGAACATTGTCCCAGATATTGGACAATCAGTAAATGGTAGTTGACTGTTTAGTGAAGTGAGATTGAAATTGAATAAATAAAAAGAAATGCTTAGTGTGATACAGGAAGAAAAGCAGAAGCTCAAGAGGGGAAAAAAATAAAATTCAAAAATTGAAAGGAGATTAAATAGAAGGAGATGAATGACAAAATCATGACCAGTATACTTTCCATACTCTTATGTAAGTAGGATTAAACATGAATTACAAAGGAATTTGTACCCTGCATTATTGGTAATTGCATATTTTTTAGAGATACCACCTTTTGTTTTACATAGATAATAGTCAGTTAAACTCAAAAGTGGATACTGATTCCCGAATAGCCTCCTTCTCAAAAATAGATGGAATCCTATACATACATATTTTTCTATCTCAATGAAATCAGATAAAAAAGATGGAATCCTATACATACATATTTTTCTATCTCAATGAAATATTATACCATTTAAAATGTACTTGAATGTATTTCTGTAATTAATAAACTTACATGATGCCAGTCAAGCGAAGATATACTCAAAATTTAATTTAGAGTCTAATTTAATAACTCAGCATGTCATCTAGAGTCTTTCAGATTTATTTCATTAACAAAACCCCATAGGATACTTTATAATAGAGTAAACAAAATTTAGGAATTATTTAAAACTTCTAAGAGGACTGAAAGAATCTGTCATCTCCAGATTCATTCATTTTTGCTACAGTGTTTATATAAACTTTGTCGTTACATGTTTTATTAATAAAGCATAACATATAAGTGAGTAGAGGATAGATTCTTTGGAAAATATTAAATTTTAAATTGAAATGCTGATAGTCACTGTATAATATACAACAAAATAGTTTATTGAAAAACTAAGTTAGGGTAGTTGACTCAGACTGTGTAAATAAGCAGAGTATAGTGTGGGACGCTAAAAGTTCAGTCTGAGTTTCATCCCGGTATAGAGTATGGGAGGAGTCCCTGTCAACAAATGGCTGACAGACATCATATATAAAATTTGGGCCCTCAGTTGACCATGGGGAGCCTATCTCAGCATATAAATTTCTTCTCAGAGTTCACATAAAATGAATCTTTTTTTTCTTGGGGTCCACATGACTGACTATATCATGAAAGAATACAAAGCAGAAGATGGCAGAGTAGGTAAATGCTCTGCTTGCTTCCACTCAGGACCACATCAAAATTACTACTAAATTGCAGAAAAACCATTATTGAGAATCACCTGAAGTTTAATTGAAACAGAATCCTGCCTCTAAGGACATACAGAAGAAGCCACCTTGAGATTGGTAGGAGGGACAGAGACATGGAACAGGCAGGTCCCACACCCATGTGTGACCATTAAAAATTGGGAGAGATATCTCTGCTGCAGAGGTCCCCCTGAGAAGTGAGGTGTCCCAGCCCCTCACCAGAATTCTGGTGCCAATGAGAGAAGTCCCCACAACTTCTGGCTGTGAAAACGAGTGGAGATTGTGGCTGACTGACATTGAGGGCAGTAGCAATCCTATGTACCCCTCTCAAATTCTCACACATTTTGAGCTCACTTACTTTGAGCTCCAGTGCTGGGGCAGCAGCAGCTTAGAAGATGGTAGGGACATATGGGGAGAAATTGCATTGTCTGGCTCAGGACAAGAGCTCGAAGGGCAACTTTCTCCTAGTCAGGAGTGCTGGTAGATACTATTGTTTCTTTGTTGAACCCTCCCCACTCCTCACATGCAGACACAAAAGGCTACCTATTTGAGTTTCCATCAAACTGGCTAACAATGTTAGCCCTGACCTGGTGATTCCCTGAGATCCTGTCCCACCCATCTGTGGGCCCACCCAAGCTGCTTCCAGTGGCTTTTCCATACAAAGGGCTTGTATTTGCTCATGCTAAAGCAACTTTGCTAAAATTTCTGAAAGGTTCACAAAACCAAAAGAAGCAGCATCTGGCTTTGGTGTGTGCTATACCTCTTGCTGAGCAGCCACAAGCCCAACACTAGTGGCAGCTGGCCTCTATCTACAGGTTGGCCTCTCAAGGTACCTTCAAGCCTAGCATGGATGGTGACCATCTCTGGATTGCTTTGTGGCTCATACGAGGTGACCCTGGGCAGGGCACAGGCTGCAGCTTAACTTGGCCCTCCCAGGAGACTCAGGGGCTGGTGTGCACAGTGACAAGTTTCTGACCAAGCCAGATCATCACTCAGCTGTCTCCATGGGTGACACACCCAAAGGACAGACAGAGGAGGCACCAGAACCCTACTAAAGTGAACCCTACTCTGTAGCGTCATAACTCTACAACAACTCCTCCACTGTAGTCATGGCCAGTCTTCACAACCAATCAGCCAAAAGGTCAATCCAGGCCACTGACATGCAAACAGCAACCAAGGTTCAACTACAACAGAAAGGCACACAACACATACAAGGGACACACCTAAAGTACCCAGCTCAGGTGACCAGGGAGACTGTGCCACTGGGTCCCAGAGCACACCTACTACCTAAGTCCATTCTACTAAGACCAGGATACATGGAAGCCCTACTTAATACATAGAAACAGAAACAAGGTGGCAGCCAAAATGGAGAGAAAAATAAACATGTCTCAAATAAAAGAACAGAACAAAGATCCAGAAAAAGAACTGAACAAAATGGAGAAAAGCCATCTATCAGATGCAGAGTTCAAAACACTGGATATAAGGTTGCTTATTGATCTCAGGGAGATCTTCAACGAAGAGATAGGAAGCATAAAAATTGAGCTATAAAACATAAAAAAAGAACCAGTCAGAAGTAAAAAATACAATAACTAAAATGAATAATACATTTGAGGGAATCAACAGTAGGTTAGATGAAGCAGAGAATTGAATCAGTGATTTAGAAGATAAAAATGGTAGAAAATACCCAAAAAGAACAGCAAAAATAATCCAAAAAAAAAAAAAAAGAGTATGTTTAAGGAGTCTCTGGGACAACATGAAGTGCAGCAACATTTGTATCATAGGAGTATCAGAAGGAGGAGAGAGACAGCAAGGACTTGAAAACCCATGTGGAGAAATAATGACAGAAAACTTTCCTAACCTGGCAAAGGAAATAAACATACAAGCCCAGGAAGCAGAGAGTCCCCAACAAGATGAACCCAGAGAGGCCCATACGAACAAACAACATAATTAAAATGCCAAAAATTAAAGAAAAATAATCTTAAAAGCAGCAAGAAAAAAGCCATTAGTTACCTACAAGAGAGCTCCCGTATATCTGGCAGCTGACTTATCAACAGAAATTCTGCAGGCCAGAAGGGTCTGACAGGAAATATTCAAGGTGATGAAGAAGAAAGACCTGAAACCAAGATTACTCTACCCAGCACAACTATCATTTAGAATGAAGGACAGATATAGTGCTTCCCAGATAACAAAAAGCCAAAGGAGTTCATCACCACCAAACCAGTATTACAAAGATTGTTAGAGAGACATCTTTAAGATGAAAAATAAATAAACAAAGATATATGAGTAATAAAATGGCAATAACTACATACATATCTATCAACAATTACTTTAAATGTAAATGAATTAAATATGCCAATCAAAAGACAGGATGACTGAATGGATAAGAAAATAGGATCCTTATAACATGTTGCCCACATAAGACTTACTTCAGGTTGAAAGTAAAGGGGTGGAAAAAAAAAGATTTCATGTAAATGGAGACAGAAAAAGCTGGAGTAACAATACACATACAAGACAAAATAGTAGAACAAAGCCTATAACAAGAGACAAAAAAGAATCCTCTGACCCCACTTGTGGGTATTTATCTGAAGAAACCAAAATGCTACATTGAGGGTTCATGTGCATTCATATGTTCATTGTATTATAGCATCCTTTACAATGGTTAAGATGTGGAGGCAGCTGGGTGTTCATGGACGAAGGGATGCATAAAGAGAAGGTGGTGCATGTATACAATGGACTATTGCTTGGCCAAGGAAAGGAATGTGTTCCTGCCATCTGAGGTGGCATGGGTAGAACTGGGGGGTATTGTACTGAGTGGAGTATGTCAGACAGAGAAAGACAGAGGTAATATGATTTCACTTATATATGGACTATAAAGTACAAAATAAATAAACAAAATGGAACAAAAAAACAAAAAAACCCAAAAAACAAAAGAATAATTAAAGGAAACTGTTAGTTGGCTAAATAAACTGTGTACACTTAAATTAATTCTTTTTTTTTTTTGCTTTCCTAATACCAGATATTATATATAAAGAATCAATCTGTTAATAAAATCACCACATGGATATGCCATAACAACATCAAAATTAACATGTTGAAAACTAATGATTGTCTCTCTAATCTTAACTTTGTCCCGTTCATGGATATTCTATTTTAATTAATCAAATAATCATTTTTCTTGGCAGCCAAACCGTTAACCTAAATTAATCAAAACCTTTAACATCTGAATGTATTATATTTTCCATGCTCTTCTTTAGATTTTTTTCTTTAGATTTTCTTATAGATTTCTTTGAATTTGGTTCATATTGAAAATTAAATTAGAAATCACAACTTGCAAAGTGGACTATATTAAGACTCTCAAAACCACTCTCAGAAAAACTCTCAAAACTACACCAAACTAAACCATGATATACATGACAGACTATCTGTGTTCAAGTTCCTTTTATAACACTTTGCTCAGAAACATATTTATAAGATTAGACCATAAACAATCTGAATTAATAGTAACAGTGTGTGGACACACATATTTAATATAAACAATAATTGATTTCTCTACAAATTGGCCTAGTTTATAAATTCTGACTAAACCTTGCTAAGACTAGACCCTAACAAAGCTAAAAAAATCTTGATGTATTTCCCCCAACTCTCTTCTTTTGAAAAACTTTAAAATTGTTTTATATTATAGTGTCTTTTGCTATAGAAAATTGAAAGAATTGTATTATTTTTATTAGAACTATCTTCATTGTAGTCTCTGGTTTGTACTGTTTCAGTTGTAGAATTTCTTTTTAATTATTTTTATAATTCTAGCTCTCTGATAAAATTGTTTATCTGATCATATGTTTTCTTGAGTCTATTAGTCAGTTATGTTAAACTTAAATACTATACCTGATACTATCAAAACCTGATTTATCTGTTGCTATACTTTTGTTATCTATATTTTATATTCAAATCTTATTTTTTTGTGATCCTTATTAATCTTTTATTAGACAGAACAGATTTTGCAGAAAAACAGTAGAGGCATTGGATCATGTCATTTTCCTTCAGAGAAAGTTCAACCAGAAAGATATAGTTGGAGGATAATTTTACACTAATTATGGAGTTTGGTTTGCAGATTTTGAAAAACTCTATCTACTTATGTTTTATTCTTATTCTTAGAATGTACACTTCCAGGCTTTCAAATGAGAACCTGGAATATTTAATAATACCTCTCTTTTTTAGCAGGCCCATACCTCCAAATTTTGTCTCCCCAGTACTCTGAAACTACCTAGAATCCGATTCTGTGTTTCAAAGACATTTTCTTAACATCTTTCTCTGAAGAGCTGCAGAAATCAGCAAATATCTAAGAAAGTCACTGGAACCAGCAGGGTTTTCAAGAGCTCACCTGGAAGCTGCAACAATTCTTAGCTGTAGCAAATGCATCGAGTAGAAAAACACATGTTTGAAGAAGAAGATGTGAAGAAGTGAGAACAATGATTCAACCAATGAGAGAAAGAAATAGGTATGTAACTACTTTTAATAATGTCACTCAATTTCAGAAAAAGAGTATTATTAGAAGAAAACATGATGTCTCCTTGTGTATCTATAGGATAAGTGGCTTTTCTTTCTCTACTTTCTACTCTAAATGCAGTATTTTAAGTTGGCTCCCCAGAAATGAATAGGGATATATACTTTGATTGATAAAAACCTGAAATTAACCTGACTCTATATTCACTCTTTGGTGGAGCAGTTAAATGGCAATGCACACAACAAGCGGCTCAGTTTTATATTGTCCTACATGTTCATTCTTACTCCAAGCTGATGGAACTCAAGTCTATAACTAGAGTTACACGGTTCAAGAAAATATGCCAACTTCGGTACATGAGAATAGAAGAATCTTTCCCTGGATCATTCATCAATCTCCACTTCTTAACCAGAAACACTGTTCAATAGGCCTCCCAAAACTTTTTGCTCTTCTAGATTTTCTGCTTGATTAGTGAGAAAATCAGAGTAGGTTTACACTGTGAGTCCAACTGTCTTCGGAGGATAACTTCCATAAGCCCCTCCTCTGACTTGTAGATCATGGTGACAATTTGGGTCTCCTGGAATTAGTTTCATTTAACAGCCAGTGTCCAGTAATCCTTGAAAAGTATGATTATTGGTTCTCTCCAATGCACAGTCACCCTGCTAAAAGCCTATAGGTCCCTTCACAGCACGCTGGGGAGAAAGATTAACCATATAAATTGTTGGCAGTGTAGTGGGGTCCTTCCTAATGGGGACTTGACCTCCCTTCATTTTAAGGAGTTCTGTAAACTGGTTCAAGTCTAGGGATTGATTGAGGGGCCATGACTCTGCTTTTATGATCCAAATTAGACTTTTGTTCACTTGTTCTAGAACTTTTCAGCTATATATATATATATACATATATATATATATACATATATATATACACACACACACATATATATATATATGTATATATATATATATATATATATATATATATATATATATATATATATATATATATATATATATCAAGCAAGGACTTAGTAGAATTCCCACCTATAACAATTCTGGGAGCACCAAGATCAACTAGCCAACACCATTGGTCTCAGCGTGTAAGACTGTTCTGATTGCTGTTTTGATTCTGTTGTCCAATATGGTAAGAATGTCTACCTTGCCTTTGGTGACTAAGTGCTGTAACTTGGCCCTGATACCCGGCGATCCAATGATCCCCATTGCATTTACATTTAACAATATCGAGGCAGCATTTCCACTGTAATTTCCGGCATTCACACAAGATCACAGAGCTCTTCAAGAATCTGGGGTTTCCTCACAAAGTTATTCCTCATAGTTATGTTGAAATGTATGTCCTCTGGATTTTCCAGTGTGAGTGAGCATATCTTAAATGATAATTCCAGTTCAACATTCCAATATCCCGAAGCCTTTGGATATCTTCCATTATAATATACCAACTAAGTGCTGACTTTTCGACTTCATTTATTGTAAGTCACCTTTTGGTTCATGCTTGTGTCAACCAGCCACACTGTTAAAACCTATTTTAACTACCCAAGTTGAAACAGCAAATCCAGAATCGCTCCTTAGTGGACTCATATCAATAAATTCAGCCTTAGCTAACTTAATGTTGCTTCCTCCATTATATTACATCCTTAATATCTATTTTTACACATAGCCCCAAGGTTTTTATCTGCATAAATAAGAAAAATAAGGAAGCACTACATTTATTTTTGTTTGTTTGTTTGTTTTTTACAATACAGTTCTTCATGGGTCATACATTGTAACTCATTGTTAGAGACCTACTGAGACTAGTTATAGTTGTGTTTTGTGATAGACACAAAGTGTGATGTTGCGGATGGGACCTGAGAATAATCAGCAGTGTTTTACATGGCAATGACCTCAGGAGAGGCCACTGTAATTTAAGGTAAAGTAGAATTAACCTCTTCATTCAGAGGTGGAACAGCTACTTCTATCAGCAACCATTCATCATAATTTGGAGTTTAATGTCCACAGCTTCATCAGGACATTCTCATATGTCCCCAATCCAATTTTCAGGATCCCATTCTTCCCCAATGAATGTCCTCAATTTAGACACCTTGCAATGTTAGATATTCAACTTGCATTGTAATTAAGCCACTTGCTGAATATGATACTGGGTTTGGTTTTCAGAAATGTCTGTTCTGAACATACAGGACATAATGATTTATTTCAAGGAAGAAATAGTAAAATGATAGAGGAAAAAGATAAATTGGGGAAAGACTTGATAAATCAAAGGGGACCAGGACATTATGACTTTCAAAAATCAACTTTTCCAGATGGCAAAAGAGACTAAATTTAAAATATTTACTGTCAAGATACCATGCTGTAGAGAAAAAGCCAAAAGTGTGGCTATACCAACGTTTGCACACACCTCGTAAGATCAAAAGTTCAAGGTCACAATATTTGGTTACACAAAGGGCTCTTTTAAGAATTTAAGGATATACTTCTTTGAGTCTATCAATCAAAC
Source organism: Rhinolophus hipposideros (assembly GCF_964194185.1). NCBI lineage: Eukaryota > Metazoa > Chordata > Mammalia > Chiroptera > Rhinolophidae > Rhinolophus > Rhinolophus hipposideros. Next base: position 88,911,649 of record NC_138047.1, on the reverse strand, counting down.
CTTGGGGCTCTAGAATGCTTGAAAGGACTATTCCCGAAATATCTTGATAGAAAGCCAAGGTAAAAAAAAAGGATTATATTAAAAGGATCTGTAGAGATGTCTTTTATCTACTGGAGTAAAAGCTAGTAAAACCCATGGAAGTTCCAAAAAGCACTTGAGAATATTGTTTCAGTGGAAACACTGCAAATTTTGACTGAAGAGGACAGAGATAGTATAAATAGAAAGAACTTCTAAAATTCTACTAACAGGAAAAGAGTTGATAAGATTATTCAGCAGATAACCTGTGTTATCTTCTGTGAAAAAGAAGAAGAAGAAAAAAAAAAAGTGAATGAGAGAGTAGGAACAAGATCCCAGAAGATGTAGTCAAAAACTACCAAGAGATACCCTGAGGCCTTAAAATTTAATCAAGAAATTCCCAACCTTTGCCAGGCTAGATTTCAGAACTTCAGCGACCAGTGGCATTTCATTTTATGTATTTATTTTATTTTATTTTATTTTATTTATTTATTTATTTATTTATTTATTTATTTATTAACCTTCTGTTTATCCCTCTTTTAACTAGAATGTAGAATGCTTTATCTTAGGCCTATTCCACCGCTGTATGTTTGATTTGTTGGGAGCAGTTGTCTGGTCTCTTTAGTCTCACGGGTCACAAATGGAGAGGTGCAGGAGCTAAATTCAATGGATTACATACATCCAGAAGCCTCATCTGCACATGTAACTGACTTATTTGATGAGATCCTGCATGATGAGTAGATGTTAAAATGGTACGAAACTTTAGGGAACCTTAAGACAAGGTGAATGTATTTTGCATGTAGGAAGACTGGGAATCATTAGGGATCTGAGGAAAGACTGAAAGATACTCCCTAAAGTTATGCTCAGTGAGTAATGAATGCCCTTGTATAATCTGCTGCACTAGAGTGTGGGTTTACTTGTGATTTCTTAACTTGTCAAATTTGACAAAGACAACAGAGTGAATCTCCCGTGATGATGTTACACTATGTGACTCCAATTCAGCCACGTGCAGCAGACATGCTCTCCTTCTGGCCTTGAAGAAGCAAACTGCCATGAAGCAGAAAGGGCCCCATGTTAGGGAACTGGGGATCTCCTCTATGACTACAAGGAACTGAATTCTGCCAACAAGCACATAAACTTGGAAGACAATCCTAAACCACAGAGGAGATTGTAGCCCCAGCTGGCACCTTAATTCCAGTCTGGTGAGACCCTTAGTAAAGGGCCCAGCCACGCCACATCCAGACTCCTGACCAACAGAAACTGAAATAATAAATGTGTTTTTTTAAGAAGTTTGTGGCACTTTTTATTATACAACATGGAAAACTAATTCTATGCATGCTCTGATTTAGGCAACATATCAAGGGATTTAAGTCAAGTACAGGGTCTCCAAAGTAAAAGCTGGCTGTAAAATTTATGACTTGGATGATAGGACAATAAACTATAGTGCCAAGTGCTAGATAAGTTAATAGGTCATTCTTCAAATATATCAGAATCCAGGATATACATTCAGTCTGTATTAGCACAAAGAAATTCATCGATAACAAGATATAGATATGTCAGTTGAGTCCCATATCAATTACACATGAACCCAAAATGCATTTGTATCTTTAACTTGCACTTGGAACATGGCAACTGAAAGAATCATAAGTTAATCAAATCAGAGCCTGAAAAAATTTTCATGAGAACAGGTTAAGCATGCATCACTCCTTGTGCTCAATGCAGGCATTTTCATAAAATGGAGTCTTTTTATGCTATTTCAATGATTGGCAATGAGTATAAAATCAAGATAGAAATGCCCTAATTTAGAAAGTATGCTTTTAAATGATCACATTGTCATTTTTAAATTTTTACTTGATTTTCTAGATATCCTACCTTCACAGTAAGCAATTGCTCCTGCAAAATAATGCTGATAACCAGTTATAATTCTACAGGTTTACAAATTAAAATCAACTTAATGAGACCAAGATATGTTAAGAAATGTAAAGGCATTTAATTTTGGGGGATGTTTAAAACACTATTCTCTTTGCAAATTCTCCTAGAAACAGTGTTTGTATTATTTTATCATATATAATAAGCTTTATATAAATAGCAATACTAAGAGGGTTTTTGTATATATGCGTATTTCTGTATAGAAATATTTTGGTTAACCAGAGAAATCACAGTACCATAAAATACAAAGCCCACATTTGATGTAATGTCATGCAACTTAAAAAAATAAAAAATAGTCTTACACGAAAAATATTCAGATATATTTAGTTTTTTTAAAAATATTCCTATAAAGATTGATGGAAGTAGAAGACACAAAGTGATACTATTAAAAATTCGGTATATTTGAGCACACCTCACTAATTGTATGATTGGGTTAACAGAGCAGATCTGTGATTTTACAAGACTTGTGGATCACATCTAAAGAAGCCCTAGGACCAAGAGTCACGGACTTCATTTACAATAAACTTTATCTAAGTTCCTGGGGTCTCAGTAGAATTTAAGCTTCTTAATATTCCCACTGGGAATAAGAATTCCATATCTGAAAAACGGGTACTATACCAGAAAATTTAAGTCTACACTGGGCATTATCCTCATGGGTGCAATATTTTCAAGTTTAAGTAGACATAATTACATAGGCTTCACTAATCATAATATCAAGGAATTTCTGGGTTTCTTAAATAACAAATTCAAAAAATTAAAATAACAAGCAAGACAGAAAATAAATTGAAAGAATAGGGGAAGAACTAGGCATTTTCAATAAAATATATCTGTAAGTAACTTGAAAATGACAATTAATATGTTGAATATTAGAGGGGGGCTCATCCACCAGTAAGAGAAAAATTTATCTGTAGTCCAAACCTTATGCATCTTAATGTCCTTCTTAGTGATTACCATAAAGTGGACATTCATTGGAAATAAACTCTATGACTAAATAGCATTTAATTTTTTTCTTTATATTACATTTATTATTGTTATCATTATTATTTTATAATACTACCAGGGGTGATTTGGCTATGTCTGGTGACAGTTTTGACGGCAGTTATAACGGCAGAAGCTACTGTCATCTAGTGGAGGTCAGAAATGCTGCTAAACACTTTACAGAGCATAGAATTGTCCTCCATCTAAAAATTTATCCAGACCAAAATGCCATGGCTGGGAAACTCTGCTGTAAAGAAAGGGAAGTGTGAAATTATGTAATTGCTTCTAAGAGATAGGCAGGATTAGTGCAAAATATTTACTAGATGATGATAAAGGAGCATTTAGTTTATCAGGGATCCTTTCCTTGAATCAGACAATTTCATATCAATGCTGCTTGATTTCCTCAACTGTTCCTGAATCTGTTCTGCTGTAGGTATAACATCTCAAAAGGAAGACTAAATGTAAGGATGATGACAATGTAGTAGAAATGGAGAATATATTGGCAAATCTTCTAATTTTAGAATGACAAAACCATTCTGATTGCTCTGAGGAGAGATTAATTGAAAATGATTTGCGTTAGAAAAATAAGATAATTTATTGATATGAATATGGTAATATGAATAATTTGGTATTCACAGCAATAATTTTAGTGCTGTGGCTTTTATGCTGAAAGTTTCCCATTATAATGTGAACCTACAATTTTAAATGACTTATAATGTAGCAGGAACTCATGACTACATGCCACAGATAAACTATTCTCAGGAGTCTTTTCAGGGATTCCAAATAAAATTAGATTCAGCAGGATCAAAGCTAGACATTTGATTAGAAATATAAACAGTGCACCACAAACTCCTTTGATTTTAAATAGTTTCATAGTATTACACATCCGTGAAACAGTTCTACTTAGTTATAGTCATGATACATAAAAGAAATTCCAATATTAGTGTGCTCCAGTCTTCTAAGGACAGCATTCAAAATACAGATTTAAACACCCACTTCTTATTTCTATTTTCTCTTATTTTAAAAAAGGAAATACTAATTTCACATTCAATAGTTCATCTGAAACATACATTGCTGCAATTTGAATGTTAAGATAAGGTTATCTTGAAATCAGAGATTTGTTACTTGTTATTTTATCCCCAGTTCTTAGCACAGTGCCTGGCTCATCATAGGTGCTCAGTAAATGTTCAAATTACTAAAGATGATCATACTCATTCTGTATACCACTGTAAAGACTAACTTGTAACTGATTATCTATGTTACATTTAATACATTTAAAGATTTTTTTAAATTTTGTTTTTATTTGTTTAATGCATCCACTGTAGGTTTAGCCATGATCGATACTGTTTGTGCTTCCTCCTTGGTTTAGTGTAGGCCAAAGCCAGCATTTTATTGCCTGTGTGGCTCCTTTATTCCATGAGTTTCTTGTAAGATATGCATGGTAGGCCAATCTATAATAAACAGATGCCCAATAATTCTGTTTCAGGGTTAAATGCACACTGTGTAGTCATTTCTGTTATATACTTTATAGAATGTCAGGCATATTTCTAATATTCACGAATGTGAATATAAGTCAAATAATTCTGAATCAAAACAGAGCTCATTGTTATATCTAATGTTAGAGTGTTTCAAGTACAATTTCAATCAGAATATTTCACTGTCTAGTTCTTGGGACCAAATATCCAAATCAAAAGTTAAAACTACACTAGGACCATGAGAAGACTACCTGAGTGACTACCATTTGGAGTGAGTGGATGCTCTAGAAAGGAAGGCTGGAAAAAAAGTATGACAACTGGTATACCTCCTATTACTGACATACAAATATATACATTTATGAGGTAGATGAGAAAGCAATAAAATGGCTGAAAAAGTCATAGAAAGAAGGTTTATAATTGTTTACTCTATTATCTCCTTAAGTTTGCCAAAGAATAGAACATAGAGCAAACACATTGAAACGCCACTCCTTTCTGCACTCCCTCGTTTTAGGCAGAAACCTTAGACAATGCTAAATCACATTCAGACTTCATTTGAAGAATACATTAATGTTCTCCCTCTAGAGTCAGACACTTCACTCTGATATTTATTTCTAGTAAATGTTAATAATTCCCCCTAAATGGAAGGAGAAAATAGCCAGGTGAAGGTCATAATTGAGGAACAGTAGAGAGATTGGTGCATTCCAATGACAGGACACACACTAGATACTTTGGAACCCACAGGGCCCAAAAGAGAAGACAAAAATTAACTATGTATTGCATGATATTTCAAAGGAGAGATGGTAGTATTACAACATCAGAATTGAGAATGAGCTGGCACAATTAAGCCACCAGCCAACAATGATACAAGAGATCCACATCAGAAAAGTTCTGTCACTAGGAGAGTTGGAGTCTATAAGATGTTCTGGAACTACAGACACCAGGTGAAGAGGGATGGTTAACTTTAAATGCACTGGACATTGTCCCCTTTTGATCTTATCCTCCCATAAAGAGTGCTTTGTATATTTAGAGCAAAAGGAAATTATGGAGAGGGGAATTTCTTTGCAGTCCAGTGCCTAAGTGAAGACTGAAGTTAATGCTGATAGGGAAGAGTTGGGTAATTATATTTATAATTTCACCATCCCCACACCCTGATGATAAATTGTCTTCTGTACCTGTCACTTACGTTAAAAAGCTCTTGGAAGTACTTTGATACCTTGAAACTATGGGATAAAAAAAAAAAAAAGCAAACAAAACATTAATATATACTTATAACATATAAACATGATATTAAAATTTGTAGATGTCTTTACAGTCCTATCATCTTCTGGAATATGGATGTGTAAATGAAAGTGGATTCAAAGGTCACGGTAAAAAATAATGTTTAATACAGGTTGAAAAATTGAAAGGGCAGCTGCTCTTTTTAAGTCAACCACAATGCCTAGAAATCTGTAACCAGCTACTTAGAAAAAAACTTTTTCTGTAGAAAAATGAACCGAAAGATGAACGATATGAAAGGAGAGTAACCTCTTTTGAACTGGGCTGGGTTTAGGCCAGTAAGAAGGCATTTCAAGGGAGTTTCTAGACAATAGACACAGGGAAAGAGAAAAAAAAAAAAACCTTATTAATGGTAGCTATAAGGAGTGCAGTCTCAACCTTGAGCCGTAGCAGATACACCTGGGAAGAATACCAGGATGGACTTTGTTTCATCAGTGGCCAATACAGCAAAAGGATGGTGCTAACTTCAACGGGGGTTGGACGCAAAGGTGAACTCAGTAAGTAAAACTTTAAACCCCTGATCCATGTGTGTAGTAGAGTCAACTTGAAAATGTAACATGATCATGAATTTTTAAGTGTGTTATACTTCCCAATGTAGCAGAAGAGTTGCTCTCTAACCTAAATGGTTTTGCTAGAAACACTGCCAATGAAAGATACGGAATAAAAGGTAACAGAGAAAGGCCCTAGTCCCACTGTAAGATCCTTACCGTTAGATGAGAGACTTGCAAGCTTCTGGGGCTGATAATAGACTAATACTACTATTGCTGTAACAACAGCAACCTTAATTGATGATTTCCTAGGTTTCATGCCTTGTGTTAATTGTATTACATGAATTATCTTATTAAATCATAACTACAAGGAATTGCATTTCTATTTGATATATGAAAAGATAAAGGCTTAAAGCAATGAAGTATTACCCCAAAATCCCAAATATTTTTGATCACAGAGACCGGATTCAAACCAGGGTACATATTCTTAAATTATGTACTACACTGCGTGTTGCTGAGTCATATGGTTTTGAGTCATTCAGGTTTGCTTTGGTATAAAAACCACCAAGGAGCTACATGTACACCATTGTGGATAACATTTAGTCCATTTGTGTAGTTAGAATCTCTACTTGACCTATAAGCTCTAAACATAGAGAATTTGCAGAACAAAAATAAGTGTGATGTAAATATAACATAAGACATCAAAAACAAACAAACAACAAAAAACCTAGAGTCACTAATAAAGTAATATAAGTATAGTATTATATTTTTTTTTTAAATCATCATTAGTGTATTGCACGTGAAAATATATGAAGTGCAGAATAATACACTGGAAAGAAAATATTTAGGGGAAGACTTGTAAACTAGTCTCTTCTTTTACCAGGTAACATTCCTTAGAAAGAAAGAAGGCAGGGAACCTCATCAAGTCTCCTTGTACACATGTCAAAATCAGACCTCCTGGTGTTTTATGTCTTGGCCTTAATTTATAATTATGACTGAGTGACAGAAAGGTCAATGCCATTGAAAAAAGATTAATGTTACAGGTCCCGTAGAAATGACAGGCTCACCACACAGGACTGCAGGAAGAACAACAGGTTTGAGCCAGGAAGCACAACAGGAGTGAGGGAAGTGCTTAGGCCATGGTGTTTATTGGGGTTCCATCAAGAAAGACAAATCAAGGCAAGGTGAATAGTTTAGGACTGGGTAGTATGAAAATATTGACTATCTTTGGGTTTTAAAGTGGTCTTTAGTTTCCTGGTGCCTGGCCCCTGGATGATTAAATTAAGGGACAAGGATATTGACTCCTGGGGTATATAAACCAGATAGAGGAGGCATGGATTGGATTGTTTAGTTTTAATATCAAGGTATGCTCCGGGCTGAGTCCCTTGCTATCACTAAGTATTGGCTAGCCCAGAAGAGACAGTCTCTCCCCAGTCAGAAAGTTTTTTAAAGATGTCAAAACATCATAATATGCCATATATATATACATATATGTATATATATATATATACACACATATATATATATGTGTGTATATATATATACACACACATATATATATATATATGTGTATATATATATATACATATACATATATATATGTATACACACACACACACACACACATACCAGAGGTGCCAAAAGATGTATACACCTGACTTGTATTCATCTTTTGTTATCAGTATATATTGAGCATTATAATTTGAACATGGTCCCTTGCTATCACTAAGTATTGGCTAGCCCAGAAGAGACAGTCTCTCCCCAGTCAGAAAGTTTTTTAAAGATGTCAAAACATCATAATATGCCATATATATATACATATATATATATATATATACACACACACATATATATATATATATATATATATATATATATACATATACATATATATACGTATACACACACACACACACACACACATACCAGAGGTGCCAAAAGATGTATACACCTGACTTGTATTCATCTTTTGTTATCAGTATATATTGAGCATTATAATTTGAACATGGTTTTTTCCTTTCTTAAAATGAATATACATATTTTGGCATCCTCTTTCCCAAACTGTAGACAGATATGTCTCCCTGAAAATAGGCCTTAGATAAGGACTCTCCTGCTAGAAAATACCATTAGTTCATTTGCTAAATATTGTGTATGTACACACACACACACACACACACACAATATTTAGCAAATGAACTAATATATATATACACATATATATAAACAATATTTAGCAAATGAACTAATATATATAAACAATATTTAGCAAATGAATATATATATATTCATTTATATATATATATAGTATAATAAATTCATATATAAATATATTCATATATAAATAAATTCATATATAAATAAATTCATATATAAATAAATTCATATATATATATAGTATAATATTTAACAAATGAACTAATGGTATTTTCTAGCAGGAGAGTCCTTATCTAAGGCCTATTTTTAGGAAGACATATCTGTCTACAATTGCCCATGCAGGGGCTGGACAACAATGACCAAGAGTTAAAAATGTGTTACATTTTTTAAGTGTTGTAAAGATAGAAAGCAAATATTAACAAAGACCACCAAGATGGCCCACCGAGTCTAAGATATTTACTGTCTGGACTTTTACAGGAAAAAAATAAATAAATCTCCAACACCTGACTTACTGTAACCCAACTTGAAATCATGGATTTATGGTGAAACACAAATTTTCTAGAAACCATGATGTCGATAAGTAAAACTGTTTTGCTACTAAATTAGGAGGTATAAAATACTAAAAACGCATGATCATGTTACATTTTTCACTTTGACTCAGCTGTACACACTGATCAAGGATTTCATGTTCTACTTATTGAATTTGTCTATGGCTTTTTTGTTGAAAATATCACCTAAGCAATACCTATCACAACATAAAATGGAGGTTGTTTGGGACCAAATCAACTCCCTCTGTACAACTGATGTGATCAGATATGGACCTTAGAGACCTTTTATGTTGACCAGGGTCAGAGAATGCCCTAATGTGGCAAGAAAAGACCTGGGGAGCTGCATTTGTGCTCTTATGCCTGGTATGTTTTGCCAGTACCACAGTTAATTGTATCCTTGATATTGTTACTGGGTAAGATCCCTGATTTTCTACCTCTCTAATGATCTGATCTTTGGTATTAACTCACACAGTTTATGTTCCATAGTCTTCATATATGAAAATGTAATGGTGTGATGTTTTTATAGAAACACTAAAAAATGAGAAAGGAAAAGGACAAACCTGAGCACTTAAGATTGTGTTGTGGACTGAGTGTGAAAGCTTCAGATTCATTATGTTTAGCTTTAATCTCCACTGCGATAGTATTTGGAGGTGGACTTTTGGGAGGCAATTGGGGTTATAGGAGGTCATGAGCATGGGGCCCTTATGATGGGATGGGTGTCCTAAGAAGAGACACCAGACATTGTGTTATCTCTCACCCCCATATGAGGATGCAGGAAATAGGTGGCCATCGGTAAGCTAGAAAGAGAGTTCTCATCAGAACCCAAATGTGCTGGAACCCTGATCTCAGACCTTCAGCCTTCAGGATTGTGAGAAAATCAATTTCTGTTGTTTAAACAATCCAGTCTATAGTATTTTGTTATGGTATCCCAAGCCGACTGAGACAGATTTCATTCAGGATACTCTTGCTGGTGAAGAAATGACAATGTAGCAAAAATGACTATGCCAGTGCTGATTCAGACATAATGCGTGATGATCATGATGACTAGAATTGCATCCGCCAAGTGAACACCGAACAAATGAAGATGGATATCATACACATTGCCATAATTGGTATTATTTTTCCTCTGACTTCACATGTTAGATGGAAGTTACATCCTCAGTATTTGATGTCAGTCTAAGAGGCAGTGAACCATCAGCCTTAGAAGTCAGAGACTTAGGTGTGGTGGTTAACTCTACCTCATCGTGAAGAAATTTTATATAGACCTTGATGCTGGTGATTGTCATTTATTTTAAAAAAATGGTAACAGGTAACCATCATGTATTTTGAGCTGCTTATAATTTTCCTGAAAAAATATTGAAGGTTTCTTAATATTGGCTGGCATTTCCTATATGACATTTTATAATTTTCTATAAATAGAATCCTAAAAGTTTACTTATCTCATTGTTAATGTTTTACTTTCACCTGCAAATAATCAATTTCTTTTTTCAGGATGTTGATTAAGCTATCACAGCCCATTATTCTATCTACTTGCTTATTTTTTTTTAATCTTTATATATTGTTAGATTCATTCAAATATTATTTATATGGCTTTCGCCAAAATTCTTTAAATTATTCTGATTTGGCTTTCTTCATTTTTTAAAAAGTATAATGATGCAAAGATCAATATTTAAGTACTGGAAGTAGTCTATTATTTTCAGATCCATACAATAATAATGCAGAACGTGGAAAATGTAATCCATAAATATGATTTTGAAAGTTCAAATCAGCCCTAGTTAGAGAAACACAAGGTGGAGGTGGTCATTTCCAGCTAGATATAGAAAGAAGTTACCTATGTCATTATGTGCAAATTGTATTTCCTCAGGGGGGCAGAAGCATTGCATATGACTGGTGACATTTTAAACTGCAATTATTTCTTTTCTAAGGTATCAATTTCTCTTCAGAATGAGACACTTGTGGCACTGATATAGATGTAAGGCTGTTGTCAACAGAGTTGTTTTTTTAACCACCATTTTTGGAATGACTGAATAATTTATTTTTTTATGTATTTATTTTGGGGGCACATATAGTAATATTTGAATGAGTAAAATGATATGATTTTATAGAAAAAATATATATATGCTTTTCTTAAAATAATTTTGCATATTATTTTCTTTTCCTTTAGGTAAAATGTTCAGTGATTTTTCTAACGCTATACTACACAATTATTTGTCTGCAACACGGTTGAATTTCACATGTTCAGATAATTAAATGAGTTGTCCCTTAAGGACAGAAAACATGAAATACTGTCACACTGCTTCATTAAACTCCTAACCAAATAGTGAAGGAAAAATAATTTGAAACAATAAGAGATTACCTTATTAAAACTATCCAAGTCAACTTCAGACAAATGAATGCACTAAAACAATTTAAATATCAATAGCATTTTCATCATTCAATATGGGTAGAATTGTAAAAGCTGCCTATTAAAGAAATGGTGATTGTCATTGGATACTTTCTTTTACATTTGGGTAGGCAGTCTTAGGCTTAGTTTTAGTTTTTAGTTTTGGGGTTTTAAAATATCTATTTTAAAGTCCATAAAGTTCTAATGCTAATTGAATATTCGTATTTTCACATTTTCGATATACATTTACTGAGAACTATTGTAAGTCAGGAAATTAGGCTTGGTAATAATATCAAAAGTTGAGTATAATAACGCACAGCATTGGCTACGTTCTGTTGCAATGTTCTGCAGGTACTAACTCATTCCTGTGTTCCACCAACCTGTACAGGTAAATGGTATTATAACCACATTTTAACTGATTATCAGAAAAGTTAAATTTCATGTTCAAGGGCACAGTAAGAGATTAACAAAGACTCAAAAACCCATGCATATTAGAACTTTATTCTTAACCAGTGAGTAAAACAGACTTATTAGAAGATGGCTCCAAAATAAAATAATACATAAGATATAAAAACAGTGCCTGAGACCTCAAAAGAACAATCAACTCTGGTAGAGAAGGCTTCCAGAGAGGTAATAATTGAATAAACCAAATAAGTAGGAGTTTGCCACAGGAAGAAAGTAAGATATTCTAGACAGAAAAAACTAAATGCATGCAAGTACAAGGCCACGTAAGACAACTGGGCATGACTACAAAAGTTGGGAATTATGAGGGAAGAATGGCTGAACTGAAGAGAGTGTGTGTGGGTCAAAGCTGGAAGATAAGTTAATTGTTCCTGTGATGATGTAGCTGAGATAAACTGTATGATGTCTTTCTCATACGCTAAACACTAGGTGCCCTGATGGGAGAAAATATTTCTGTATCATTTACTCCATCCCCAGCATCTATCTCAATGCCTCATGCTTCTCAATAAATATATATGAATGATTAAATGAATAATGAATGAAACATATACATATATATATGTGTGTGTATATATATATATATATGTATATGTTTCATATATATATAGAGCTTGATAGATGGATTGAAATTAGATTCCATAAGGCCAAGAAGGTTCTTAGACTGTTTATGAAGAAGAGTGACAGAATTTCATTTTTCTGTTTGTTTCTGAGACATGTAACTCTGAAAGTAGTTTTGAGGGAGACTTTGCAGGTAGCCCCTCATGGAGACAAGTGATAATTTATATATAAATATATGTTTCTGTAGTACTTCTGTTGAGTAAGTTATGAAAACTCTATTTCCCCGTCTGGAAGATGTGGGTATGAGGCTATTAGGCCATCCTGCCAAGCAAGTGAGTGACATGTGTTAGAGCGTGAGATCACGACACAATTTTACAATGGTGAGACTTGCACTGCAGAGCACCCATGGCTAAAGACTGGGAAGAACGGAAGGTTGAGGCAGAAGTCATTTATGATTAAAACACACACACACACACACACACACACACACACACACACACACACACACACACTTCAGAGTGTTACACCTGGCTTATTCCCAGATTGGGGTAGGGAGAAGAATTTTCCTGAGGAAAAGTGTCATTAACCAACTAAAATCTTTGAAAATAGAATTCATAGTCTGGGCTATAGGTTTCTTTATTCCATCAATGTACTCATATACTGCAAAAATATCCTGTTTTGTCCAAGTGGCAAACCTATTCTATCCCAACTCACAATTATTTTAATAAAAGCTAAAGAGATTATGGTCTCCAGAAGAGGGTAGAGGACCCAGCAGCAGAATAATTCCAAATGCTTTCAACTATGCGAGTTCGAAGGTGATGATTTTTATGATTCAAAGCATATACTTTTTTCCAAAAAGAAATCCTTCTCTTAAATTAAAATTACAGTTTAAAACAGTCAATTCCTCTCTTCTAAATATGTAAGAAAATAAATTAATGTGTAAAACTGATAATAATATTAATTTTAGAATAGTGTTATATACTTTATAAAGCACTGGCTCTTATATTACTCTCACAGACAACCTGCTACTAGGCTGGCCTGTATTCTTTTTCTCATTGTATGAAAAGATTAAACCGAAGGAAACAGTAATTTTTAAGTGATTTGCCCCAAGTTAAAGATCACAACAAATTTTAGAACTAAATGCCAAATTTAATTTAAAGAACCGGAGTATCATTTTCTGTGTCGTAACTCTTCTACTTGTCACCAGTACACATCTTAAATGTTGTTACTCTCCTGGAGTTATGATACTACATACTTCGAGTGTGAAATCTTTTTGGCACTGCTCACAGAACCAGCAGCTGGAGTTCCTCTGGCTCGATGCATCTCAGCAGCTGCTTTCAAAATTATTGAAGCCAGACTCCTTTCCCTCTCTAATTCTGCTCTTCTTGGGAACTGTTGATGTCATGTTATCTTTTCTGCAAAAGCTGCTATGCAACTTTCCATAAATAATGCATTTATGGTAACACTTCAAGTTAACTTTTCCTTAACCTTTTTGTTTTGTTTTGTTTTGTTTTGTTTTCTTCTCCTTCCCCAGTGACACCTAGTGGTCTTGTATTTAATTCCATTTTGTTTTCCAAAATTGTATCTTTATCTTGATAATACAGACCATTATCACTTCCTAGTATCTATTCATTTTTCATTAGTGCATTTAGCATAGCATTAGTTTCTTACTTGAGGTGAACAAAATGATTTATTGTGCCTTTTTTTTTTCCTTTTATAAACCTGTACTAGCCAAATGCTGAGGCCTTATTTTCTCTGCAATCTTTCATCATAGACTTGGAACTACAGAGCAAGTAATTTTTTAGAAACTAATGTATGCACAGCAAATGAGATGTGTCATAATGGTGGTTGCACGGACAAGTTTCCAGGAGAATTCATATGAGTGGCAGATAACTTGGGCCTAGTGTATTCAAGGAAGGCTTGGAAAAGTAGCAGTATAAATCAGCCTTGGATATCACGCTAAGTGAAATAAGTCTGAGAGAAGATGTTGAGAACCATATGATTTCACTCATATGTGGGATATAAAACCAAAAGCAACAAATGATCAAGACAAACAAGCAAAATCTCATAGATACAGATACAATCTAGTGGTTACCAGAGGGTAAGGGGGAAAAGAGGGGTGGTAAAGAGTGTAAAGGGGGAAAAACATATGTGGTGATGAAAGGAGATTTGACTTTGGGTGGTGAATACACAATACAGATGATGTATTACAGAATTGTACACCTAAAAACCTACATAATGTTATCAATCAATGTCATCCCAATAGATTTAATTTAAAAAATGATCTTTAATACAATTATAAGTGTGCTGTTCATCAGAAACATAATGGGGTAGATATCAATTTAAAGAGTCTGAAAAATTAATATTATTTTATTCCACAGAACCTGAGAAATTTCTGATAGAGTACTATGATGCATTCAATGCAGAATAAATATTTGCTGATTAAATGACTCTACGAATACAGTTCAATTTGGTTCTTTTTTAATAGAATAGGAAACATAATTTTGTATAGGAAACCATGGTTCAGATAAGACCACTGCTACTGAGGAGTGGAAATAAAAATAAGGAAGAGTCATTTTTTAAAACAAAAGACTATATAAAAAAAAAAAACAGTCTATGACGAGTGGGTTATACTATCCACAGAAATCTTCTCGTTCAGAAATGCTTTGTAATACATAATTTACTTTTAGTCATCATTTACTATTTGCCAGATATTGTGCCAAGGTTTTCACATGCATTTTTTATTAATGTTCATAACAATCTTATATGGATACCACCTAGACACCCTAATGTACAAATTAAGAAACACACTTGATCCATGCCAGAAATGTATGCAACCTTCACTGTTAATCTCATGACTAATACACTTTGAAGAAGGTAGTGCCTGGAATATAACCAAAACAACAACAACAACTTTGTTATTTTCAGCTTTGTTCCTGCTCATCTGAAAAGAAGCAAGGAAGCCTGTGTTCAGCAGAGAAAAAAATGGAGATTGGCAAGTAAGTTCTTACTAACATTTATCTGTGTGTCTATTTTAATTCTACCATGATTTTTATGATTTCCTTTCTAAAGTTTTATTTCCTTTTTCTATAGTTTTCCTTTCTATAGTTTTTTCTGCAAACAACTGCAAGGTAAATTATTTTACCAAAAGTTGACTAAGTGTCAAGTTAGATGCTTAGCTACTTCATATGCCACTATTTTTATTTTCTCATAAATAAGCAGATTTAAACTGGCATACAATAACAATATAGTTTCCATCCATAAGTTTTGAGGAGCAGTATTTTAAAAATATTGAATTATGAATATTTTCTAATTTCAAGTATGGGTTCTTTCTCATTTGATATAAATTATTTGTTAGTGTGCTGTAAATGGCAAAAATACATTTAAAAAATTAACTTGTAGATGTGGTTTTCTAACATAATAGCATTGTATTAAAAAAACATAGGTTGAATCACAACATAGATGATTCTCACAAATGTAACGTGGAATAAAGCCATACAGGCACAAAGAATACATAGCTATGACTCAATTTGCATAAAATTAAAAGACATATACAACTACTGTTTATTCTTAGGGAGCATGTGGACTAGGTGGGAGCATAGGGAGGTTTTGAAAATGCTGGTAATATTTTCTGTCTTGATTTAAGTTCTAGTTACAAGGCTGTTGGTAGTTTGTAAAAATTCATCAAGCTGTATATATTTGTGATTCATGCACATTTTTGTATGTTTGTAGTACTTCAGTAAAAAGCTAGAAAATCTCACTGAATTTGTTTATAGCAGATCACACAGAACTGAAGACAGAATTAGTAGAATAAAATATAAATTTAAGTAATTTATGAGTTTATAGCACAGAGATTCAAAGAGAGAAAATTATAAAGAGGTTATAAGATATGAAGAAGAGAGTGAGAATTCTTCTATTACAATTCTCCTTTCTAATGTGTCTTTATCACTTCTCACATCATGACACAGGGTCTAGTTCCTCACTGCTTGAATCTGGGATACCCTTGGGATAGGCTTTAACCAACAAAATGTGGCAACAGTGAATCTGTTTTACTTCCAAGCTTATTATTTGTAGTGCCTTGCAATCAGGTTGTCTGTAAACTGCCAGCAATTGCTGGGTAAATTCATCACAAATCTACAGATTTAGTCTGTTAGGAAACAAACAGACCAAATGGTTTTAGACACTTCATAACTTCTGGGATAGCAGGTAGCTTGGACTTCATGATCTCATTGACTTCTCTTGCCCCTCAAGTCCCCTAGGGGTGATTCATTGACCCTCAGTGAATTCTGAGCACACAGCTAATCTGTGTCCTGCTTTGGAACACCTAGGTAAGGAAACCTTTAATCTCATAAAGGGGATGCCAAAAAACCTCCCCAAACTGTGTTACCAAGGAGACGTATTTATTACTCTGGAATGTAAGAAAGTACTCGCTAATAAGAAAATACCATCTTGTTATATCTCCTTACACAAACATTCTTAAATTGGCCAAAAATGCCCATCCATGTAGAAATGTGAGGGATTCATGGAGAACTGTCTCTCAATAGCAACTTCTGACTGGTTCTATAGTCATGTAAGAAGGACTCATCTAGCCTCTGGAAGACAGAACATGTGAGAAAAATCAGGAGCCATTCTATCATAGGACCCTTATACACGTACAAGTAGAAGAAACTCTCCATTGAATTCAGTTCAAATGGCTGACTCACATATTGTGAGTAAATAAGAAACTAAGTTTTTGGATGATTTGTTACACATTAGATAACTGAAACAAACATCTCGAGTTAAGAATAATAAAAAGAAAATATCTCAAAGCACAGCTGGCTACTTACAAGAATAGTCAAGAATTGTTTGGTACAGAATGATTCTCAATAATCTCATTCTTCTAGAGCAATTTTTGTAAAGATACTTTCCAGAATCAATATGGGAAAATATATTTCTGTAAATAAAATATTTTACATTCTGATTAGCCAATGGATCTTTATTATCAGGGTTACAATCTAACTATAATATATATACATACATATATACATACACACACACACATATATATATTATATACTACACAGTATATATATAATATATATAATATAAATATATCTATACACACATATATAATATATTAATACTAACAGTATATATAATATATAGTATATAATACATATAATGCCATACATACAGAGGGTGCCAAAACTGCATACACATTTTAAGGAAAAAACTGTATTTAAATTGTAATAATCTACACCAATAACAAGAGTACAAATCACGTTTTGACTTCTGCAATTATAAGTGCTCACAGTGGTTACTATCAGTGTAATTTCAATACAGATTTATCTTTCTTAAAATGTGTATTGGTTTTTTTGGCACCCTCTGCATATGATATATATGGTATATGCCATATATTATATGGTATGCAATTAGTATATAGTGTATGATATATAATTAGTATATAGTACTGTGTTTCCCCGAAAATAAGACCTAACTGGAAAATAAGCTCTAGAGTGATTTTTCAGGATGACATACCCTGAACATAAATCCTAATGCATCTTTTGGAGCAAAAATTAATATAAGACCCGGTCCTATTTTCGAGGAAACATGGTATATGGTATATGGTACATAATTAGTATATAGTATATGGTATGTAACTAGTATATAATATACGGTATATGGTATACAGTATACAGTATATTATATGTGATATATTATACATATTATATATAATATAATTTTATGTAATTATATGTATATAATATATAAGATACTAGGGGTGCCAAAAGAATGTACACAAGTGGACACTTTGGTCAATGTTGCTCAAGCAGCAGTTCACCATAATCAGAAGTTTCTGGACACTGATGGTAACCACTTTGAGCAACTCTTGTAATTGCTGAAGCCAAACGTGACTTGTATTCATCTTTTGTTATTGGTATATATTGAGTATTACAATTTTAATAGTTTTTCTTTTCTTTCTTAACGTGTGTGTGTATATATTTTGGTACCCTCTGCATATAATGCTATATATATAATTTTTAACCAGTGAGCTGTGGCATAATACTATTCCTACCAAGCAATGAAAATGATTGTTAATAGCACCTGCTTTTGTTTGATTGTGGATCTGGTGAATCCAACTGTGAGGTTTTCTTTTGGCTTGTGTGGATTGAAGTGGAATACTTTAATCTTGTCATTGGAGATATGTTTCTTTCATACATGCAACAACTATACATTGTTCACAGTAAGTTACACTAAAATGAAAAGTGAATAGCCACAAGACCCTCGCCTACCTCTATGGTTTTCCTTTGTTATAGCCCCTCAGTATCACCCCCACTATGTTTGCCTCCTTACTTAGTGAGATAAGGTTGTCACTTTTCCCTGAAATGTTCTTCTTCAGTATAACTGTATGTCAGGCTTTTATTCTAATTTAATACATATTGGAACATTTATGTATTTTCTTATTAAATTTATTGGGGTAACATTAGTTAGTAACATAAATTTCAGTTGTACAACATTATAATATGACGTCTGTATACTCTACTGTGTGCTCATCACCCAAAGTCTAGTTTGCTTCTGTCACCTTGTATTTCACCCCCTTTCAACCCATCTTCTTCTATCTTTCTCTTATCTTTCAGCTGTATTTTATCTTTCAGCTCTTTGGTCAAATATAATTGTATCAGAAACTCACTCCTTGACAACACAGATTAATCTCCATCACTCCCTATTACAATTTAATGCCCCCACCCAGAGCACCTTACCATCCTTAACAGCCAATTGTTTTATTTAAAAAAAAAAAAAAAAGTTTTGTTCAAAATTTTTCTTCATTATCTGTCTTTCTTCCTGAAAACAAGCTTCAAAAAGGCATTAGTTTTTGGGTTTTTTTTCCACTGTGATGTTCTTAGTGCTTAGTCCTAATTCATAGCAGGCACTCAAAAATGCCTGGTGAATGAATAAATACATGAACTAATGGTGTAGAATCAGCCCCGGGGTTTTAAAAGGAAACCCTAACCATAGTGGCTTATAATAAAGGGTTTTTGTTTGTTTGTTTTTTTATCACAATGGCTAGGGCGTCTGATCCACGTCTTCTCATTTCAGAAGCTGACGAAGCTCCCCATCAGACACATTGCCTGTCAATGTGGCAAGGAAACAGGGATTAAAGAAAACTCACACTAGTTCTTAAACTTTCCCACTCGGAATGATAAACAGAAAATCCAGTCATATTTCTCTGTTCACAGTAGACAGGTTATGTTGCCATGTGCCACAAGAAGACAGGGTGTGATAAGAGCAGAGATGGTATTTGTATAGGGTAGTTAGAGAAGGACCCTCTGAGAGAGTAGTGTTTGAACTGAGCTTTGATTTCTTTGTGGAAGCCAACAGCTCTAGTGTGCTAAGAAATAATTTAGATCTCATGTTGATGTGATCTGTCAAAAATGAATAAAACTGTCCTTAGCTCCTAGTGCTTCTGTATTAAACGAGACAATTCATATGGAGCACTTAAATTAGTAAATGCTCAAAATGTTGTCTACTATCAATATAATTACTACTGTCATTTGAAAATATTTTGAATGAAATGGAAAGTCTTCCTTAAAACAATGAAATATGAAAGCATATCTAAAGGGAGTGGATTAATGCTAAGTGGATTCTGAAATAAAAATGACCATCCAAGATTGTAGGACCATCTCATAAAAGGTAAGTTTTACATCATGTTCGGCTGAAGCACTGTCTACTCATTGTTTGTCATGTGAGATAGGCAATGCTCTTGAAATCAGGGCATTGATGAGAGAATACATTAGGTATTTTCATGCAAGTGAGTTCTCAAAGATCGAGCAACTAGGCCCTGCCGGAAGTACAGGGTCAAATTTGTATTCATAATTTATATTTTAAAACCCACCTACTACATATGGTTGCTTGAGGTATTAGTAGTAATATATTGCTCAGTAATAACAGTTAATGCTAGGATACAGAAGTTAAACAAAGCATTATCTTTTATTATTTTGAGGTGGATTATAAATTTTGAAAAGATGGTCAAGCATGGGCATATGCTATAAATTGAAATGTTTTGAAATTATTAATATAGCAATATCAATAATTTTATAATACCAAAATATTGACTATCAAGGAGGAGAAAAAAATCACTGGTATTGGATTACAGGAAGAAATTACAGGAGGAAAACCCTGTAATGATATTTTGGAGAAAATTTTAACAGGATTCATTTACTGTAGAGAAAGGTGATGATGAATTTATATGCAAAAGTAAATAAAAGAAGTAAAAGTGACACTCTCTATAACATTCTGTGCCTGCTACATTGTTTTAACCTCAATAATAAATGTTTAAATCTTTAGGTATGTTGGTTAAACACATACTACTCATTAATAGAGTAATTATCATAGATTTGCACAGTAAGATGAGAGTGTATATCTTAATACCTGATTTATTATGCACGGATATTAAATTGCTTAACTCCTTGTTGCAAATTATGAGCATTGCTAGAATTTAGCTCATAGAATTACTGGAAAGCCTACTAGAAGTTCTGTTGTACAAAGAAGAGTTAAGAAGATAGAGGAATAAAACCCAGTGTGATTGCTCATAATCATATGATACCAATTAGTGTTTCACTAACACTGAATAATAAGGAGCACAGTGTGACTTACATTTCCATTTTGATTTAACACATTTTATCTAGGTGTTTAGTTTTTCATGTGTATTGAAAATTTATTTTGCCATTCACCGAGATCTCAGTTGTAACTGTAGTATTCGTGACTTATCTGAGATTTTTCCACCTCCAGTTTAAGAAAAAAAAAATATCATTCCTCAAGGCACTAAATTACTTTTAGTATTACAATTTCTAGTCCTTTGTCTCTCCTTGATCCTCTGACATTTTTTTCATGTCTCCTCTTGTAGTGCACTTAAGCAGAGCTATTTTGATTAAATAACTCCCCAGAGGACTGAGATTATAATACAATAGTCTTCCAAACAGGTTATTCTTGAGTACATATTGCCATTATGCCGTGCTGCTATAAAATCAGTATTTCATAAATGCATGTTTCTATGAAATCTGCCACATAGATGAATATCTCTTTCATTGTTCCTGATATCATTGAATTATAAATAATAAAGTGAAGCTTAAATTGTTTATTTACAATGGAACAGTTCTGAGAAAAATTTCAGTTATCAATGATATAGCAACCTCAAGCAAAAGATAGTAACTTTAAAATTACAGTGAACACTATCTATAATAATTTCCCTTAAATTGGGCAATTGCTCAGAATTGCCATAAATCAATTCTCCCAATCCAATAGAGTTAAAATGAGTGGTGAGTACATTCTTATTCAATTCATTTGTTTTAGATTTAATCTGCTTCATGTTTTGGAGTTAAAATGGCATTAGATTGGCAAAGTAATTATTAATTAGCATGGTTTCACCACAGCAAAGCCCTTCACTACTAGTCAGATTCTTCACTCTTCTGAGAAATTAGTTTTCACCTTGTTAAAACAACTCCCAGGAAAAGCACTCTTCCCATATATGTCAAAAGATCACTACCATTATATTCTTGGAAATGTTTCAAACAATAAAATAAAACTTGGCACAATTAATAAATCTTCAGAATTGTGCATTTTAAGTAAAATAAACCCCAAAATAAAAATTTATCAGTGTTGCAAATTACTAGTCTCCATGTTTCACGTAGTTAGCCTTTTAATAAAGACCATTTTATGTTAACTCTTTAGCCCATAAAAGGCCAATTAAACCTGATTTTGGTATTAAAGTTCCCATTCGTACAGTGGTCTTACTCTGCTAGTCTCAGAAACAATTGAAAATTACTGACAGAAAAGGAAGCAAAGCTACAATGTTTCAGTTATGCAAGACATGTAAGTTCTGTATATCTAATGTATAACAATGTGACTATGATTACTAATATTGTACTGTATAATTGAAATTTGCTAAGAAGGTAGATCTTAAGTGTTATCACCACAGAAAGAAAAGAAAAGGAAAATAACTGTGAGATGATGCATATGTTAATTAGATCTATAGTGGTGAACATTATACAATATATATGTATATCAAGTCATTAAGTGGCATACCTGAAATTTATGCAATTTTAAACTGTCAGTTATATTTCAATAAAGCTGGAAAAAAATTTAAAAAGTAAAGCAGTAAATCACTAATGAACTACAAAAGCATCCTTCTTTGAAGAACGTATCACTCAGAAACTCTTCTGTGATGTATTTTTTTTCTTAAAGTGCTTTTTCTGAAAAACAAAAGTCCACTTTAAAAAAAAATATTAATTTGAGCATGACCTGGCTGCTAATTTTGAAAGCTTGAATACACGTGGTAAGAGGTTAGGAATTTAGATTTGTTTATTTTATATCTCTTAGGATTAAGACTAACAACACAAACAAAAGAGAATTATAGCAGAACTGTAGGTCTAGTCAAAGGAACTTTAAAATTGTTCTTTCTACATAGCCTATTAAAGCTAGAAATAAAATTTGAATGTCTATTTTATTTTACTTAAAACTTACAATTTAATCATCTTTGGGAATCTAGTTTTTTTTTCACAGAGAAGGATATAATTATTAAATAATGTATTTGCATTTTTTTTTTGCTTTTAATACATTATGATTTTCTTTTTCTTTAATTAAAGTTTATTGGGGTTACAATGGTTACTAAAGTTACATAGGTATCAGTGCACAATTCTGTAATGCATCATCTGTATATCACATTGTGTGTTCACCACCCAGTCCGTTCTCCTTCCATCACTAGAATATATTGGATCCCATTTACCCTCATCTATCATGGGCCTCCCCTCTTACCCTCCGGTAACCACTAAACTATTGTCTATGTCTATGGATTTTTGTTTCTTTATTTGTTTGTCTTGTTCCTTTGTTGTTTTCAGTTTTATATCCCACATGTCAGTGAAATCATATGATCCTTGACTTTTTCTGTCTGACTTATTTCACATAGCACAATAATCTCAACATCCATCCCATTCAAGTTGTCACAAATGTCACTACTTCGCCTCTTATGGCAATTTTTTTTACCAAATTTCAGGGAGGAGGAAGGGCACAAAACATTCTGATTTCCCACCGAAATATATGACAAAATGTTGTTTAACAGTTTGAAATGTACACTTAGAAATGTATGCTTTGAAATGTACACTTAAAGAACATTTGAAATGTACACTTAGTTTCTAGGATTTCCTGAGCTATAATTCTGTATTACCAATGAATAAGATCAATAGTAAGGAGGAGAGAGCATTTCCTTCAAGGATACAATTATTTTTTGGGCAGCGGTAAAGGAAATATTAACTGAAAGACTGCTGTATCCTGATTCATCTCCACTGACAGGCCAATACCAAAACCGATTTACTTGACTTGTACCGATCCTTCATCATTTTCTCTATGATCCCACAGCTATTACAGTCTCTTTTGACTAGACAAAACAAGAACACTGAAAAAGAACATTTACTGTGTATCTAAATTAATGAAACCAGGGGTAGGAAAGAAGACCTTTGCTACTTGAGATATTTTTGCCCTCGTAAAAGATAGAGGAGCATGAGTCAAGAGCACATTTGGTTATAACTTTCAAGATTCTAGCAGTAAGAAAAAAATGTTCTACATTTTACTATACTTTTAAAAATCCTTCTTTTCTTCTGTTTTACTATTCTATTTGTGGCACGCTTGAAAATACAATAGACATCCACGCCAGCATTTGTTGTTTGTTGATTTATTGATGGAGAAAAGGGAACGCTAGTGCACTGTTGGTGGGATTGCAGATTAGTGCAGCCACTATGGAAAACAGTATGGAGGTATCTCAGGAATCTGAAAATGGAACTACCCTATGATCCAGTAATTCCACTCCTAGGCATCTACCCGGAGAAATACAAAACTCCAATTCAAAAATCTGTATGCACTCCTATGTTTATTGCAGCACTTTACACAATAGCCAAGATATGGAAACAACCGAAATGCCCATCGGTAGATGACTGGATTAAGAAGCTGTGGTACATTTATACAATGGAGTATTACGCAGCCATAAAGAAGAAAGAAATCTTATCATTTGCAGCAACATGGATGGATCTAGAGAACATAATGTTAAGTGAAATAAGTCAGAAAGAGAAAGACAAGTACCATATGATCTCACTTATATATGGAATCTAAAGAAAAGACTATGTGAATGAACTAATCAGAAACAGTTTTGGGGACACAAAGAAAAAACCGAGAGTTGTTAGATGGGTGTGGGGGGGGTTGGGGATAAGGGGAAAGGTGAAGGGATTTGGAAGCAGCTGGTAACCACAAGATGGCCTCAGGGTTTTTTTGAAAATTAATTTGGGGAAGGTATTCAATAATGTTGTAAAGATTTTGTTGGGTATCCGATGGACATGCGTCCTATTTGGGAGACCACCTCAGGGATACTGTGGATACCTGATCATGGCATTGTACACCAGAAGGTAAACATTAATGAATGCCCACTATAATTTTATATATATAATGTGATGGTTCAGTGTGAGGTCGGAGGGATAGTGGATGGGGGGAGGGGGGTTCACAGTGTGAGGGATATAAATGATGAACGTCTAAGTATTACCTTGTCTTGTACACCTGAAACTAATAAAAAAAATACAATAGACACAAAAAAATCAACTTTCACTTTTCTCTTGGCTGAATATAAAAATTCTGAATATTTTCACATGTATCTCATCATTTTTTATTTTCCTGTCAGTCTTGGTAAATTAATATTTAAAATGTTGTACATGATAATATCTGTTTTAAGTATATTTTACACTTTTATTTTTACCTTAAAATGATTTTTTTCACTAATTTATTTCATATTAATATTGAAATATGTCAAGATAATAACAAGGTATAGAGAACATTAACATTTGTATAAGATTGAGATATTTATCACTTTATAGTACCATTGTTATTTTTAATTCCATGTTCTTTTAGTGTTAGATGGAATTATATGTAATACAATTCTGTTCTTCCATATGAAATATGTTAATAGCATTAATTTTATGGCAGGATTGTTTTAGTATACTAATATTGCAAATATAGTGTGTTTAAAATAATTTATTCCAAAGCTGTGACTAAGACTTTTATCTATTCTTGATTCAAAATCTCTGGACCTTCAAATATTACTATGAATATACTATGAAGTTAAAAGTGAAAATTATGATGTAAAATAGAATATAAATGTACTAAAATTTACCCAAATTTCCACTGTTATAGATAAATTTGAGATTATAATGTCACTTCTTAGTGAACATAATTCAATTATGTAATGTGCTTAATATCACTACTATTATTAATAATTATTATTCAATGCACTTCATTTCATTGTTATAATTACATTCTTAATATCAAGAATATCATTTTGATAAGGTTACTAATTGTTAGTTTTTTTCTTCCTCCTCTCCATCTTCCTACTTTTTTTATTCTAAATGCATGCCATGTATTCAGTTACAGTTGTATGAAACAATCCACTTTTCAAAAGACTTGTTGGCTCACAAATGACAATATTTATTTTTTGCTGACACAATCAGAATTTTTCCTCATATGTGAATACCCCTAGCATGCAAAAATATTTAGTAAAACAACCAACTTTTTCAATATTATTATTATTATTGTCATTATTAAAAAACTATAATAATAATGAAATACACTTAAAAATCAAGAAAAGCAATCCATATATGTCTGCATTCTGAGCAAAATAACATTCATTTTCCCAGTCATTTGCTTTCCTACTCTGCCCACAGGCATGCATTTTTTACATTGTTGCTTCTAACCAATGCTTTCACTTTATATTTGACCACAATCCGATTTTTTCTGTTTTCCAATTCCTATTCTTGGCATACCAATCTTACAGCACTGAGACTACTACTGACTAGTTGAGCTCTTCCCATTGTGATAATTCATGACTCTCTGACCAGGCTCAGGGCAGCAGAATTTTCTCCCCTGTGTAAGTGACTATTGACACGCTCTACTGCTTTCCAGTAGAGAGTAAACTTGGGCACATTGATGGGTAGCAAAATATGCCACTTTGGTATATTGATAATTTTGAGGTATAAGCAATTACAAACAGCAAATATAAGAAGAGGTTTTCTCTGAACTCCCCTTATCTGCCTAAAGACACAGCCTCCAAAAGGAACTTAATTTTCATAATTTCCCTCCTGGGAATTTCATCAACAGGGAAGATCGACTCTTATCAATCTGTTAGTGACATCATACCCAGACACATTTTGTCACAAACTATTATGTCTCCCATCTAGTCTTCTAGGAGACCGTTTATCTTTCCTAAAAATCATTAACTCTCCCCTAAGAAGCTTATGTTTCTCCTCTCCTTTCACTGTTAAGACAATATTTAAGCCTGAGTTCTAAGCCACCTCTTTCAGTTAGTTACTCACTTTTCCCTAGGTATCTCCCAGGTGCACATGAGGTATACATGTTAATAAACTTCTGTTTGTTTTTCTTTTGTTAATCTGTCTTTTTACTTAAAAGAGAACTCAGAGGGTAGAGAAAATGAAAAATGTTCTTACTCATTTATGTCTGTGTAAAATCACTATATCACTTCCTCAAATATCCTATATAATCACAGTGTTCTGGCATTACTTTCAATAAAATATATACAAATCAAACATATTTTTTTTATTTATTATAACAATAAAATCTCTTAAATTGAATTTAATAATACCATTTACAATAGCATCAACACTATGAAATACTTAAGGATAAAACTGGTAAAAGATGTTTATAAATATGGATGACCTACACACTGAACAACTATGAAGCACTGATGAGAGAAATTAAAATAAATGGGAAAACAACTTTTTTCATGGGTTGGAAGACTGAATATCGTTAAGAGAATTATCCCCAGATTTACCTGAAGATAGATTTCCCAATTAAAATCCCAAAAGTCATTTTTTGTAGATTGATAAGCTGATTCTAAAATTTGGAAGCAGCCAAAATACAAAAAAGTATTTTCTAATATAGCCAAAAGGACTTTTAAATAGAATAAAGTTGGTGCACTAGCAATTCAGTTTAATTTTTAGACATATTATAAAGCTGCAATAATCAGGACAGTGTGATACTGATGTAAAGATAAACAAATAAATCAATGGTACAAACAGCTGAAACATAGACCAACACAGGTATATTTTAGTTAAAAAAAAACATTGAAAATTGATTTTTGTCAAAGGTGAAATGGCAATTCATTGAGTCTAGCCTTTTCAACAAATAATGCTCAAACATTTGGATAATCCTTTGCAAAAATATGAACTTCAATCCATATTTCACACTCTATACACAATTAACTCGAGATGGATTATAGACCTAAATATAAAACCGAAAGCTATAAAACTTCTAGAAAATTACAGGATAAAAATCTTTGTGGTTTTGATTATGGAAAGTTTTCTAACTACGACACCAGAAGCATAATCCATTTTAAAAATATGAGAAATTAAGAATGACTGCTCTTTGAAAAACACTGTTAAAAGAATGAAAAGGCCAACGACTGAATAGGATAAAATGTTTGCAAACTATATATTAGATACATAGATTGTATCTAGCATGTATAAAAACTTTAAACACTAAACAACAAACAATAAAAATGGCAATATAACACACACACACACACACACATACTGGGGTGCCCAAAAAAAGTACACAATGAACACTTTGGTCAACGTTGCTCAAGCAGTAGTTCGCCATAACCAAAAGTGTCTGGACACTGATGGTAACCACTTTGAGCATCTCTTGTAATTGCAGAAGACAAACGTGACTTGTATTCATTTTTTGTTATTGGTATATATTGAGTATTACAATTTTAATACATTTTTCCTTTCTTAAAACCTGTATTTTTGGGGCACCCTCTCTCTATATACTTATTAGATTGGTGAAAAAGTAATTGCGATTTAAAAGGTTAAAAAATAATTGCAAAAATTGCAACTACTTTTGCACCAACCTAATTGATAGATAGGTATAGACATTATTTAATTTCATATTTATTTCATATTTAAAATTTCATATTTATCATAATTATTATGTAATTTCATAACAGTAACTTCAAAGAAAATTTCTTGTGTATTGGTTTAGAGTTTAATCAGAAAAGCAGGACACAATATTCAGGGGCATTCAGGCGTTTTTTCATTGTTTTTCTGTCATTTATATCTAAAAATTTAAACATAATTCTATTTATTTTTTTTTGAACCATAAAAGAGAGCTGAGACAGGCAGACTCGTTTTCAAATTGGTTAAAATTGGTAACTTGGTTAAAAAAGATCTAGCTCTTTAGTTAATAAGAGCTTACCAAAATTTTAATTTATATAAAATATCTGCAGTGCTATTAAGCATTTTTGGTGACTATGGTTAGTTTGAGAAAATAAAATAAAACTTGGATTTTTTTAAAATCACTACCATATTTACATTTGTTTAACAGCTTAATTACTCTTATTTAGTTTTACTTTCAATAAGCACTTTTATTTTGCAGTGGCCAAACATAAAGTAAGATGTTTAACAAAGTTAGCAAGTATGGAAATATTTGTTGTCAAAACTTGATATTTGATCAAAAGCCCTTTAAATTGAAACTGATTTTTAAGATTGCCATTATTTCTTTTTTTTATCAATTGTGCTTGAATACATTTTAGTCATTAAGGAACACAAAATTTTATTCAGCACAGACCTTAAGCTTCCGGGAAGGATTTTATTTTCTTATTTCAGATATAATCATATTGATGCTATTTGTCATGGACCAAAAGTGGACAGCTTAGTATTTTAAAGCCAGCCCTTCCTATCAATCATTTCTGAAAGAGCAATGACATTAGCACTACAGGCTTCACAATATTGATTATTCTTAAAGTTATAACTCCAAAAGTTCAATATGATAACATAACCCTATTTCACCAATGAAATGGTTGAAGAAGAAAGGTCAACACTTTTATCAACTCAACAAACTAATCTTTGGCACAGCCAAACGGAATATGTTAATTCAAAATACTGTTTTTCAAATTTATTCAAATACATCTTGGGACTGGAAATCTATTAAAATTTTAATTTTATTTAATTTTCTTTTCCAATGAAAAAAACTATTCTTTATATAATATAGTAACAAGAACATGTATCATAATGCTACTTTTTTTTTATTGCTATGAGATCATCAAACTTTATCACAAAATGTTAAGTATTGGACCTCTAAGCCATGGTCCCCAGAAAACACTGAATTAGTGGCATGATAAATGAATTATGTCAACCTTTCTTTCTAATTTATCCCCCTTTCACATACAATGTGAAATCTGGAGAACTACTTTCCAGGTACTTTTATTATTATTAATAAAATTTTAGTGTTCCCTAACCACAATAATACTGTGTTGTCCAGTTGTAATACAAGAATTATGAAACATGATCATTGAACACATATATGCAATTAAAGGTTTTTTCTCCAACATTTTAATATCAAAAAACATTTTCAGAAAAAAATTTAAAAGACCAACATAAGTTACCATCTTATCCTTTAAAATTGTGTAGAAGACATTAAATCATACAAACAAAAGTAATAGTGTTATGTGGGTCAAAGGGTTTGAAGTTCCATTTATAAGATGAATAAGTTCTGGGGAATCTAATGCACAGCATAGTGACTATAGTTAGCAATACTATATTACATACTTGAAAGTTGCTAAGAGAGTAGATATTGAATGTTCTCATCACACAGAATTAAGTAAATATATGAGTATATGAGGTGATAGGGTTCTTAATTAACCTTATTCTGGGTATCATTTTGCTGCATATATATACAATCAAATAATTAGGTATGCAACTTAAACGTTCTTACACAACGTTATATTTCAATTATATCTTAATGAAGCTTGGGGGGAAAGCAATGGGAAAATTTTAAAACAAAATAGTGGAAGAATATAATAGTAGGAATAAAAGTAAATTATTTTAAGATTCACCTCATTGTCTTTATTCATATTTCTAAGCATACCAAAACAAATAAATGGAAACAAAGGAACAAATTAACAAATATATGGCCACTGATTAGCACTAGCTTTTAGACTAGCAAATAAAACCATCAATAGTCCTAAATTTACCCTCTGTTGATAGTTTACAGAATGAAATTGAAGCCTGATTCAGGTAAGTCTCCCTATGGCCCTCCTTTTTCAGATTCTAGCTTGCACTGGTGTCCATTGTAAAATTATATTATATGACTCTATTGATTTAATTTGATTTTCATTGAATGCTTTTAGGTTCGCATAAGTAAGAACAGTTGACCCTTGAACAACACAGGTTTGAACTGCTTGGGTCTATTTATATGCAGATATTTTTCAATAAAATGTACCATACTGATTATGTATTTTCTCTTCCTCATGATTTTCTTAATGATAGTTTTCTTTAGCTTATTTTATTGTGTTACTATAATACATAATGCACACAAAATCAAAATTTGTATTCACAAACTGTTTATGTTACTGGTAAGGCTTCAGGTCAACATGAAGCTGTCAGAAGTTGAATTTTGGGGGAGCCAAAATTTATCTGTGGATTTTTGATTTGCAAGATGGTCAGCAGCTCTAAATCTCGTGTTCTTCAAGGGTCAACTGTACTCATCTTTTCCATGTCAGACAACCTTGATCTGTTCCTTTAGTTTGCATTATTTAGAACAGATAGAGGGGAAAAAAAACAAAACACACACATTAAAAAAAAAAAAAAAAAACGAAAAAAAGCAAAAATGAGAAAATATAGAAACTCACTTCTCTAAACTATAATTAAAATATACATTATGCATTATATCATCTTAATTCCTAACTCCACTTCTAATTCCTACTTTTATATTTTGATTATAGTTGATAATAACACTTCCTCTGTGATTTGCATTTATGAGAACATCCATTGTGAGTATAAGACATTCTTCTGTGACTTTTCTACTTTAGAACTAGAAGGAACTTTATAAACATTAAATAATTAATTCTAACAACATTCAAGGCAAAGTTTAATAATCTCACTTTATAACCAGGGAGATGAGAACAGAATGCTAAAGTTACTTGCTGTATGCATTAGATAAAGTGCCTTTCAGGCCTAGGATGAGAACTTGTAGTGTGAGTCCAGATTTGTAGATGCTGTAAAAGAAACCAATTGTCGGAAGGATTGAAGAATATTATTTGCAATTAAGAAACTCAGAGTTCTTGAGAAGATTACATCTTGTTCTTTGTTATAAGCTGCTGAGTAAAATGGCCTAACTTTTTGAAGGAATCGGAACATTGGTAAATTTCATCATTAGGTGATACAAACCAAGAGGCCTTTTCATTTCATTTGACTCTCTCCCTGTATTTTTGGCACAAATATACGATTTTTGAGTGGAATTTCCCATTTCACTGAATTCCACATTCCGTGATTCATACTTTACTTTTCACACTCACAGGAATAACTTAAATTACTTGAATAAACCTCATGAAAGGGATAGAATGAAAATATACTATAATATACCAATATTTGTGGTAAAGTTAATATTTGTGGTTAGAAAGGGACACATTTCCTTATAAAACTGATTTTCTTTCTACTTAATGTAGCTATGGTTCTAGGGGGGAAGTTCTCTTAAAAGTGTGAAATATTTCAAAAACAGTCTACTTGATGCTGGTTTATGCAGATTAAAACACTACTTTAAATGAGAAGCTAATATAGAAATGTGAAGTTAACAATTTCTTAATTTTTTTTTTTTTTTTATATTTCACATTGCTGATCAAGGAGAACTAAAACACAAAGAAGGGTAATTATTTTTAAAAAGCTAGATTTTAAATCCCAGGTGGCCTGTATGCCTGAGTTTTCTCACACAAAGTCAAAGCACTCCTTATTTCATACCGTTTTCTTCTTCTATCCATTCTATAATATAGGAATGGAATGAAGAAGTCTTGGATGTCAGAGAAAATAAAATGTCAGCTGAATTTTTGATTCCAAACTTTGAAGAAAATTACCTATTTTTCTTGCATTTCTAAATCTCCCATTTTTTTCTGCGACATAATGTCTTCCTCCTGATGACTGTAGACATATTTAGGTTATAATATATTAATCTAATTTATGCACAAAAATTTAAGAACGGACCTTTGCAGGCATTGTCTGATATTTCAAAGCTAAACAAGGACATTTTTTTTCTCAGTTATAGCAAACTTGTTTACACGAAGGAGAGCCTTATTTTCTTTATTGCCTTTGCCTCAGATTCAGTACACTTGCTGCCACTTCACTTTAAAAAGCATTTGAGAGTTTTTGTAGAGTTTTATTCTTTCATTCTTGCTTTTCTTTTTTTCCTGTTAATCTCTAAGTCTGTGCTACTTTGTTACATGAACATGGATCTTAGAAGAGCAGAGAAATAAAATTTCAAATCGAAGAGACTGATTTTGAAAATAAATAATTGCCCAAAGGAAGTTTATTATGATTTGCAGAGAAAAATGGCTCAATTCTTTTCCTGACCTTTGGTTGGATTTCTACATTATTTTATTGGTGCTCACAAATTCAGATTATCTCAAGAATCATATAATAGAAACTTTCTGCCTCTTATATAATGAGCATTTTTTAAAAAGCAAAAATCCTTTAACGTTACTGACATTCAGAGGTAAAATCACATATTCAAAACTTTATTCCAACTAGAAGAATGGGAAAGCAATGGGAGAATATACATTGTTTTATAATCTTATGCTATGAAGCTTATTTTCTATCCCCACCTTCTGGAACAATAAGTAAAAGTATGTCTACAATAGCTGTAATTTAGATTAGATAAGTGGTCAAGTGTGGACTGTAAATAAGAGGCAAACTGTCTTCGAAATGTATTTACTCTAAAACGCCTAATCAGCAAAAAATCCCATTTTCTGAAATGTTTTCCAAAGGCATTATAATAATTTAATTTGTTATTTTAAAATTAATCCTAAATTGTGAATTCAAGAACATATTAAGAAATCATATATGGCATAATTAGCTACTCATCATAGAGTAAATACACTTATCCAGTTTGTGTAAAACAGCACCTGAATTTTTGTCTAATAAATTTAACCTCATTGAGTATTCAAGTATCGTTTTCAAATTCTACTTTAAAGAACTTAGAAATCTGCATTACATGAAAGGAATTGAAGATACATCTGCCATGTGTAATTTTAGAGGCCACACAATTTTCCATGATGGCTGGGAGATTAAAAAATTAATTAATAACAATTTAAATATCTTTCTTCTCTAGCTTACATTAGCTGCTGATAATGAACAAACTACATCTTATGAGATACATAATAATTATGTTTATTAATACACAATTTTCAATTCAGAAAAATTTTACTAATAGTTAATTTGGTAAAATAATGAGTAAAAACATTTGTTTTCCCTCGTGAAATACTTGTAGATAAAATAGGTAGTTGATAAAATAAGTAATTGATGTATTTTAAACTATCCTAGATAAACTGTATCTCATATTCTATTCCCAGTGTATTTTCTGGAACCATTATTTTGAGAAATAAAAACTACCCTACTCTACATGACAGAATACTAGATAGATGTGCTATCTTTCCAAAGTAAAAGAAGGAAATTCATGACATATGAATCATACGTACGCTATGTCAAACTTAAGAATCAATCTAAGTAGTATACACTCGAAGAGTTAATGATTAACAAAAGAAGCTATAATACTCCTCCAAATGGCATCTTATATTGCTTGTATATTAAAACTTGTCAAATAAGACATTGATGTTTAACAAATAATTATATGTCCTATGAGTGCATATTCAATAGTATACATTTAATTTCTGGTTTCCCAACAATAGTTAACTGCAAAATTCATGTTATTCTTCTGCCTCTAAAAATAAACCAGTTGGCAAACTATGGGGGAGGTGCTGCTAAGAATGAAGAAGTTCTTTTTAGATTTTTTCTACAAAATAAAGGAACAGAATTCTGGGACACATTGGTTTATACATTTACGTACAGATGATATTAAGAGTAAGTATGACCTGTTTTTATCAATTTAATTTAGTTGTATTTACTATACATGATTAATCATAGGGAAAAGCATCTATTTGTGGTAGATCTATATGAAATAAAAAAAAAATAACTCCTTAAGCCATACATTAAGCAGCCTCCATTAGTGACCTGTTATGAGCTCATTCCCATTAAACCTTTGTAACATATTTCCAATGGTCTAGGATCTGACAAATCCATTACAAGTTAATTCAGTATGCAATATTTTTGCAAATGCATACAACTTCTCTTATTTTCAGGAATTAAAAGTCATTCATAAAAGTAGTTTACATAAACCAAGTTTAATTAAGTAATTTGTTCACTCCCCTGTGACAATCTTTACACATGATTGAAGATACATGCTGAAAAGCATCATCAGTTTTAATAATTTCAACATGTTCTGCTAAATGCGAAAATAAACCAGTTGTAATTAGGAAAGAAATATAATAAAAGTATCTGCCACATAAGTGTTATTGAAATATGCTATTAAAAATGAAGTACATACTTGATGGTTGACACTAGATAGCCACACTTCTTAGTTTAAAACTACGGTCAATAAAAGAACAAAGTACTCAGGTTGTGTGAGCATTGATTACTGTGAGTTTGTCATAAAAGGCTCCTGATTTCACAAAGGCAATAATTACAGTCACCTGGACAAATTAAACGCATATTGGAGGGAATAAAATGACAAAGATGACTTTTTACAATATCTTTGACTATTAAGAACTTATAATTGAAGACTCCAGAGGGAAAATATTAGCTACACATTTTCCAGACAATCTAAACATGCAAGAATTAAGATATACTACATATCTTAAAGTTAAATTAATGTACAGTTATACAATTAAGCAAATAATTTAAATATTAATGTACAAGTTCTTTCTGGTCTCATGCCACTGGTTCTTAGAGCCAGTATTCTACTATGTAATAATATTTTGAAGTGGTGAGAAAACTATCCTCGTTTCAGATATAGTTTCCCCACAATTTATCATTACTCTCCCACAATTCTGTCAGGAGTTATGCCCTTTTGAAAAGTTCTCAATTCTCAGATGTTTTACTTAGTATTTAAAAAATTATTATAGTAAATACTAGAAAAATATAGTAAGCATGAATGAGTTTGCCAGTTTGATGGAAGAGTTGGAAGGAAACACAAGAACACTGGGTCAATGCAAACAAGTTTAGACAACTTGATATATCTTTCTGGGGCAAAGCTGCTTACTTGTAGCCTACATTTCCAACTGCTTAAATATTTATTGCACTTGGCAACTTTCTTTCCAGAAAATTAAAGATTATACTGTATTTCTCTGAAATTTATGACTTTCAGTAATGAAAATGCTTTTTTAATATAATAATATTTATAGTCTTGCTCTAAAACACATGGTTCAAAATTTCCCCCTAGATGACGAAAGATCTTAGATGAATAAAGTAACTTAGACAAAGTAGTACTATGCTGCTGAGGTTTTTATGAATAATAATAAAGACCATCGACTAAGGTCTTCTGTATACCAAGCTCTGGATAAAGGTTTTTGTATATCTCTTGTAATTATCCCCATTGTTTTATATCATGGAGAATTTACCACAATTTTCTGTATTTGGAAACTGACTCAGAAAGACCATTAGCCAAAGTCATAGAATTAGCAAATTAAAAGGCAGATATTTGTACATAGGTCTAATGAGCTTGAACATAATTTTAAAGCATCATATTCAAGTTCCACGAGACCCATACTGCTTTTTGTTGACCTGATACAAGTTTCTTTATTTCTCAAAAACTAGAATAGAAAATTAAATATCGAGGTCTCAACTAAGTTAATTGAAATCACATATGCTGTGAAATAATATTTTCATTATAATGGACCTTGACATTTTAATTTAAAAACTAAAACTAGGAAGTATATATCAAATCAGGGTTCAATATTTTAAGGACATACCTATCTATATTTAATTTGTTAATTATTTTCACAGCCTGATATTATTAAATATATTTCATGTTTATATAGAAATCATTCTATATACCACATATCATAATCTGAGTCTCATTTTGATACAAAAACATGCTCTCAAAGATCGATGGGGAACTAGAAATTGCACATTTTAAGCGATTAGGTAATAATAATGTAAATCCAGATCCTATGTGTGTAAACTACATCATATGGGATACAAAAATTTCGAAGCCCTAGCAGACATCTATTGATGTAGTTATAGGATGTAGGATGTGGAGGTAGGATGATTGTGTCCCACAGCAATTCAAGGAATGGGAATTTCATATATGGTCTTTAAACTAATATATATTATGGCAAATTTAATCTATGAAAAGTGATGCCTCGATACAAGAGTGCAAATGACTGCTATACACAAGAACATAAATAATTTGCCAGAAATAATATTGAGTAAAAGAATATAGACTCAAAAGGGCACATGCTGTATGTGTTCATTATATTAAATTCAAAACAAAGAAAAATAAATCTAGATTGTAGATAGAAGAAGATTTTTGCCTGGAAAAGGGCCATGAATGAGCTTGTTGAGATACTAAAAGAAATTAGATATTTTGACCTATGTGATGGCGCTTTGTATACATAGTTTTTAAAATTGTCAACCTGTATGTTTAAATTTGTGTGTTTTATTGTACTAAGCATTACTTCAATAATACAATAAAATTAAAACAGTAGATACTGTAAGCAATTATATTTCAAATAATATTAAATATATAATATATATAATTTGAAATATATATGAAAGATAAAACTTCACAAACTTACTTAAACTTACCAAACACGACATAAAAATAGAAAACATCAATATTCTATCATAATTTATATCAATATTCTACCAACTTTGCATCATAACCAAATGAATTCTCAATTATGAAACTGGAACAGATGGATTTACTGGTGAGAACATAATAAACTTTTAGTTAACGGCTTTAATCATATAAATTTCTTTCCAGTATCAAAAGTGTATACATTTTCTTTCAAATCACTAAAATTTAGTACACCTTATTACCAGAACAAAAAGTGAAATTACACAACAATCTACTTCATAAACATGAATTAAAAAAATGTGAATTTCTTATTAATAAACCAACAAAGTTAAGTCAATTAAAAATAACATATTATACATATATTATGATAATCAAGTTAGGTTTATGTCCAAAATGGAATGTTATTTTAACTTTAGAAGATCAATTTTTCAGTCTACCAAATTCACAATTAAATAGAAATTTTGTATGATAATCTCAATAGATTCAGAATAATTATTTGATGCGATTCAACATTCATTCTTGATAAAACCTATTAGCAATCCGATAACACAGGGACTTTTATACACTGATAGAGATGTTTTCATAAAGAAAGCTAATGCAAAGCATCTCAAAAATTTAGTTATCACAAAATACATTGGTTCTTGAATATACAATAGTTTGGTATATCAGGCTCCTTATTTATGGGACTTTTCCGGGAGGCTCTAGTCAAAGAAGTGATTCAGGGACCCCACTCTCTTTCATTATATTTCTCAAATAAATTCTATGGCATTTAACTTCAATAGCTAGAATTAGAAACAAAAAATGATCATGCGTTTCTTATGCCAACAGAATGGAGTACTTCACCTATTCCTGTAACTATCTGGACAATAGTCCTAACTTCAAGTAAAACTGGTAAATGTACAATAGCTCTGTGCTCATACAATTTTGTTAATGCCTAACAATTTCAGCTACAAAGTAGATCTGCAACATAGAGAAAATATGTTTACGTATAAAATATTTAAACTTTCCTTTTGAGATGAAAACAAGACATGGACGTATGTCATCAACATTTCTATTCGACATCAGGTTGGAGGTTTTAACTAGGGCAGTAAGTCATGAAAAGAGAAATAATGGATATAAGATCTGGAAAGGAAGGAATGTCCAGTTATTACTTCACAGAAAAAAATATCTTACTAAATTTAATTTGATTTCAATAGTATCTCAAAGAAAAAAAAAACATTTCTGAGTAAATATGGACAAGTTACTTATATTGAAATTGATAGTAAAGGATAGCAAAGACACTGTTGAAGTAAAGCAAATAAGTGAGGAATTCTGCTATCAGATACCAAGGCTATAGATATAAAGCTATAAAAATTATAGAGTGATATTGGAGCTGGAAGTGAAACAAATGAATAGAGTAAAACAAACAAAAAACACCCATAAATATACAGCCCTTGAATGATGAAAAGGTGGAGGAAAACTACTCTTTCCAATAGTTTGTAATGGGTCATTTATATACCTAATGATACCTCTACCTCACATCATAAATAAGCAAAAGGTTAAGCATATACAATATTTTACTAGTATGATTAATAACCCTGAATATATGGATGTGTCTTGTCACCATGTAACAAAATATACCTACAACATTGACAGATATTGAATAAACACTATTTCTAAGTTAAATCATTATGAGCTTCAAGAACTTAAGATAACACAGACACCATGTTTCCTGACCAAAATGGAAATAAATGTCAACTTAATAATAACAGCATATATATTTAATTAATATATTGAAATATGTATTAAATTAAATATATTTTATATATTAAATAATGTATATTAAAATACTTAAAATACATAAAATATGTACTTATAGTAAAATAATTAAAAATTAAATATGTATCACCACCTCTTATTTCCAGGTATATATTATCATGCAATGTTGTTCAAGAATACTAAAAGATAAAGATAGCACATGAAAATTTTAATGCACCCTTATTGAGATATTAATTTATTCTTACTTGGTTGAAAATGAAATTAAAAATGGAAAATAGGTTTGCTTTCATTAAACTTTGATTGAATATATGGGTGAAGAGGACATTTAGGTTGAAATAAAAAGCTTATATTTATCCATGTAATTTTATCCATTTTGGGGGAAAGAGAGTCATTATAATAGTCAATTCTTGTGTGTTAGTAATGCCAGACTAGCTTCTATTGATTTCATTATCCCCTAAAGTAAACACTGAATATTCTACTCCTCATCATAAGTCACCTTATGTTGCGTGCCTTTTTTTTTAATTGATGGACTTATTTTTTAGAAATGTTTTAGATTTACAGAAAAATTGAACAAAAATGCAAATATTTCCCATGTACTCCCAAAACTCCACCCATAATTTCCCCATTATTAACGTATGACATAGGTGTGGTATACTTGTTACAATTGATAAACAATGTTGATACATTATTACCAACTAAAGTCCACAGTTTATATAGCATTCAAGTTTACTTTTTATATTGAACAATTGAGTTTTTGACAAATGCATAATGTCATGTATTCACCATTACAGTATCATACAGAAAAGTTTTACAGCTCTAAAAATCCCTATGCTATACCTATTACTCCTTTTCTCCGTCCTCCCATCCCTGGCAACCACTGATATTTTTACTATTTATAGTTTTGCCTTTTCCAGAAGGTCATATAGTTGAAATTATACACTATGTAGCCTTTTCAGATTGGCTTCTTTCTCTTAGCAAAAAGTATTTAAGTGTCTAGCATGTAGTTTTGTGATTTAATATCTCATTTCTTTTTTGTTGCTGAATAACATTGCATCACATGAACATGCCACAGTTTGTTTATTCATTCACCTATTAAAGGACATCTTTCGTGCTTTCAACTTTTGCCAATTATCAATAAAGTTTTATAAAAATTCGTGAAAAGCTTTCTGTGAAGACATATATTTTCAACTCTCTTGGGTATATGTTTAGAACAGTAATTGCTAAACTGTATGATTAGCTTATGTCTCGCTTAATAAGAAACTGCCAAATTGTCTTCCAAAGCGGTTATACCAATATGTGTTCCCACCAGCAATGAATAAGTATTTCTGTTGCTCTGCAAATTCACCTGCAATTGGTATTTTCAGCTTCGTTTTGTTTTGCTTGTTTGTTTGTGTTTTGCCAGGCTAATAGTTATCACATTATTGTTTTAATTTGCAATTCCCTAATCACATAGGGTGAGCATCTTTTCATTTGCTTATTTTTCATCTGTATATCTCCTTGGATGATGTGTGCATTCATATATGTTACCCACTATTTACTTGGGTTGTTTTCTTAATGTTAAGTTTTAAGAGTTCTTTGTATATTTTGAATACACGTCCTTTATCAAATATGTTACATCCTGTAATTGTCCCAAGTTTCTTGGATATGCAGTTCCATATTTTCCCTTTTTTTTGTCTTTGCATTTCAATTTTGCAAATTTCTATTGACATATTTTCAAGCCCACTGATTATTTCCTCGGCCATGCCCAGTCTACTGATGAGCCTATCAAAGGCATTCTTCATTTCTGTTACAGAGTATTTTATTTCTAGCATGTCATTTTTACTCTTTCTTAGTTTTAATCTCCCTGATTACATTACCCATCTGTTCTTACTTGGTGTCTACTTTTTCATTAGAGCCCTTGGCTTATTAATCATAGTAATTTCAAAAATTCTTTCCATAGCTGAGTCTGGTTCTGATGCTTGCCCTGTTTCTCCACACTGTACTTTTGCGTTTTAGCATGACTTGTTATTTTTTGTTGCTAGTCAGACACGATATAAAAGGTAGATAGGTCCTTCGGGTGAGAGTTTTGCTTAACTTGGCAAGAAGTTAGGCTGTGTTTACTGTTTGCTTTACATGTAGGGATTAGAGTCTAAAATTTCCTTTACTATTTTTGTTTTCATCTCTTTTTAAGCATTTTCCTAGAAACTCCTTAAATAAGGTTTTGAGACTTAGCATTTTATTTATTTATTTTTAAATCTGTGGTCCCCTTTTGTTATATAGGATCCCACCGATGATGGTAACGTGTTAGGAGAGGGGAAGTGTTCTAAAGTTCTACGATTAGGCCTCAATCTTCTATTGAGCCTAAGATGAGTATTTTCCTTTCTCCACATCAAAGGCTGAACTAGGATTTTTCTCTTCTACAGGTTGGTTAGGCTTTGGTAAAATCCCATTTGGTTAAGCTCATGTAAAAGAGTTCCCTTTAAGGTCATGCCTTGCTAAGGAGAACAGAGAGCATTATATATTCCAAAATGGATGCTTTTCCCTTTTCTCTGCTGGAACTTAAGGATTTTTCTCATGTCTTCAAAGTGAGAACCTGGTTGCTCTTCTAGTGGTAAAAAAAAACTCGTAAAAGTTGGGGAACTTTCCAAGACTGGGCCCGGGAAGTTTTTAAGTCACAAGCTAGTCTATACTAACCCTCCAGCAATGTATCACTTAGAATTTAAAGTAGTCCTCCTGATATTGGATTTACCTGTGGGCTTCTGCTTCTGGGCTTCTCCTTTTATAAGCTTTGATTGTCTGTATGTACCTGTGTGTCTCCAATTTTCATTGTAGTAGTTTACCCTGGAACCTCAATTCTCTGATGGATTGGCAGAACAAGCGGTTGATTTTTATTTATTTAGCTTTTTCTTATTGACTAGCTGGAAGTGATGACTTCCAAGTTCTTTATATGACAGACTGAAGTTTGGTAGATTTTTTAGATAGAAATAACACATTACCTTTTTCTATACATTATTCTTTTGCAATGAAATTTTATGCCACTTTCCTTCTTCTAGATTTCATTGGGAATGGAACTTTGGAATTATATAGCATTGTATTGCTTTATTTGCTAAACATAATGACTCTATTTTGATTGACCTCAGATCTAGTTTGAAATAATTCAATGAACACTGTTTTGTGGATTCACAGAAGTGTACGTCCAGAGAAAATATTATGCAAAATGATGTGTGCGTGAGTATGAGAGTGTGAGCGTTTGTGTTTTGTGCTTCTTTTTGAATAAAAAAGTTAGCTATTTAGGAAAAAATTAAATCTATGATAAGACCTTTCACAAAGTTTTTATACGGGTGCATGTATTTTAATATATGACTAAATATTTAAAAATGCATGAAAAATAACTGATATTACCAATTTTCACTTAGATTACTAATATGTAGAAATATTTTTTTTCTTGTTCTGCTATGGGGTTTTTATGTTTCTAAACCCTTTAAATGTTGAAGTCACATATCTTCCTATAACATATTTTCAATTAAAAGGAAGTTTCTCTAAACTATATTTTCACGAATGGAGTTGAAGAAGAGTTGATTTTATAACAAAAAAACCGACAAGAATGAACATAGAATGCTGACTTCAGTTTGAGAACAAAGTGAAAAACCAATGTAATATGATCCTGGAACATAAAATAGAGGGAATAAAGACAGCTGAGTTGTGCCCTTCACAACTAAGATTGAAAGAACAAAAACTAGACTTGGAAAAAGTCCTGGAAGTACACACTGTTCCCCAATAAAGCCATGTTCCTTTTCCCCAATAAAATCTTAAAGAGAGACAGACAGAGAGAGAGAGAGAGAGAGAGAGAGAGAGAGAGAGAGAGAGAGAGAGAGAGAGAGAGATGGCAAAAAGTATCAAAGCATCAAATGTTAAAGGAGGACTAAATAGCCGCAGTGGTGGTTCCAGGAGAATGTGATCCTGGCTGAGAGCAGGTCAAGGAAATGTTTTCTGGAGTGAATAATGTTTGACTTTAAGCTTGGTTTCACTGAAAAGAGGATTAAGAACAGTCCAGGCCAAAATAACAGAGTCTCTAAGGTTGAGGGAAAAAAAAGAAAAACTGGGCACTGAGGAATGGCACACATGAGACTCTGGGAGTTGTCGAAGAGGCAGGAGTGCTGATGATCTATGATTTATCAGAAATGCCTCTGAAATGTTGCTACGTAAGGAAAACACTCTAAGGTGCCTCTCCCAAACAGCTGCAAATACCCCCAAATGTAGCTGATGGCCACATAGCCCTGACCATGATTTGATAGCCAGAGGCGACCCCCAGCTCCTGACTTCCCGTGCAAACCAACTACAGTGACGTTCCTCCCTCCATTCTCAGTTGTAGTCAGAGAAGAATACTTTATCATCCTAGAGGAGCAAAATCAGACTTTACCAAAATTAAAACATCTGCTTTTTGAAAGACACCATTTAAAAAATAATTAGGCAAGCAGCAGACTGAGAGAAACGTTTATAACACATGTCTCTGAATTCCAGAGTATGGGTTAAAAAGACACACCAGGAAAACACCACCACCACCAACAACAACAATAAATCCCCAAAGAAACACTTCATCGAGAAAAATGGCAAATTGGTAAATAAGCACATGAAAAAGTGGTCAAAATCCTCAGGGAAATGCAATTAAACCCATAATAAGATAACAGGACCCATCCAACTGAGTGTTGGTGAGGATATGTAAAAACCAGAACTCTCCTATGTTGCCAGAGGAATATGAAACAATCATTTTAGAAAACAATATAGTAACTTCCAATAAAGTTAAAAAAAATACCTTCCTTATCACTCAGCTTTTCTGCTGCTAAGTGTTTATCCAATAGAAATGAAATCATATGCCAATATAAAGGCGTACACAAGAATGTTCCTTAGCCAATTCATTCATAATTTCCAAAAACCAGAAGACAATCAAAAGGTCCATCATCAGATGCAGATAAATAAATTTTATATATTCATACAATGGACTACCAATCTACAATAAAAAGGACAAATTACTGATTCATGCAATAAACTGTATAAATCCCAAGGCATT
Organism: Rhinolophus hipposideros; assembly: GCF_964194185.1. Taxonomy (NCBI): domain Eukaryota; kingdom Metazoa; phylum Chordata; class Mammalia; order Chiroptera; family Rhinolophidae; genus Rhinolophus; species Rhinolophus hipposideros. The sequence goes on along the minus strand of NC_138047.1, from coordinate 88,867,871 downwards.
AAGCTGCATAAAAGAAGCGATAAGCAGAATAATTCATATTTTATTTATAGGAAGAGTTCATATTTTGTTTATATGAAGTTTAAAACCGACAAAGCTGTTAAATGGTGAAACAAAGCAGGACAGAAGTTGCTTCTAGGGATTTGGTGAGAATGGGAAGATTACTGACTGGGAAATGAGACAAACGTAGCGATGTCTCTATTTTTAATAAAACTGCACTTTACATGGATGAATGCATTTGTCAAAACCTACAGTACTTGTGTTTAAAATATGTTAATTTCAAAGTATATAAATTATACCTTGAAAAATAAAGGCATTGGAAGACATTATTGCTATATATATAATATTACCACATATTATATATTATCATGGGATATGTGTGTGTATACATATATATATATGAGAGAGAGAGATTATTACAATTTTAATATTTTTTTTCCTTTCTTAAAATATGTATACATTTTTTTGGCACCCAGGGTATATCAATTATCTTATAAAAATTGGTGGCAACACTTAGCATCAGGGGAAATTCTTTTTTTTTAACACTAACTCCCTAAAATGAAATATGAAATAATTTTTATTGCAAATTGAATAACATTTTTAAAAATGAAATTATTCCCCGATCAGGAAAAAAGTGGCAGAAAGGTTGAAATATTTATGATCTCTTCCACAGCCAGGCATCCGAGCAACATAGATAGAATAGGTAGATTTGCTAAGGGTTACAATATTACACCTGTCTGAGAGGTAAACACTGGAAATTTCCTTTTTCCTTAGAAAGAATGAAAAAAACAACACAATAAAATCAGGCTAGGTATGATAGTGTCTTGTGGCCCAGTTATGACTTTGGCCCTTCTAATCTCAATGCTACGTTTCCAATATGTTATGTTTGTATGATAATGGTATTCATTTGAAGGCAATAGATAGCATTGTGGTGATTTTAAGTAGGCTGGATTTCTTTATCCCTGACACATTATTTTTTCCTACATGCTGTTAAGCTACACGAGATAAATGGCTTATAGAAGTAATCATCAAGATTCTTTGATGAACTACAGTCAAAAAATCAGTATCCCGCAACAAACTGAAAAACTAGAGAGAAGTTTCAAATCCTTGGCCCAAAGGAACAAAGATACTTGTAACCTCTGTTATTCAAAGCAACTTGGAAATAAAAAGAAACAACAACAATATAAATCCAATCTATAAAGCTTTGTATAATTTATCTGAGTTTTCCGAAGAATAGCTAGGTTAACATTTTAATAATTTTTAGATTTTCTTAAAGCAATCATTTATTACTTAAAGCAATACAATATTGTTGAATCCTTTCTGAGCTTATTTCCACTCGGTAAATGCTTATTTATAATGTATTTTTATCATCAGACATGAAAGTGTCTACAATCCATAATGGAGTCCATCACTACTCTTGAGTGTAATGACAGTGTGTATCACATACTTTATTTTAGGACACTTTCAACATATACAATTGCCACCTTCCCCAATAGTACATTGTTGAAACACTGTAAAGTCTTTCTTATCGTTGAAGCAAGAAGTAAGGAACAAGAAATTGTCTTATTACTTAGTTTTGTACCTCTGATGTGTCCTGTGACTACTGGAACATTTAGAATTGTTTTTTGTTTGTTTCTTTTGTTTTGTTTTCATAAAGAATTTAGTTAAGATAGGCAGCTGAACCATAACAAATTGTGGTGATGGGTTAGTTCTATGCCAAAATATGACATGAAGGAGAAGCATATGATATATTTCCTGAGTGCCACCCAAATTCTTCCTTGTTCCCTAGGATGGTTAACTTTATATGTCAAGTAGACTGTTCCAAGGTGCGCAGATATCTGGTTAAACATTATTCTGGATGTTTCTGTGAAGATGTTTTTGAATAACATTAACATTTAAGTCAGTGGACTTTGAATTGAATGCATTACCCTCCATAATGTGGATGGACCTCATCAAATCAGCTAAAGGCTTTGGTAGAATAAAGACTCACCTCTCTAAAGCTAAAAGGGATTATATCAGTAGATGACTGCCTTTGGACTCTCACTGCTGCTCTCCCTAGGTCTCCAGCCTGCTGGCTTACCTTGCTGATATTAGACTACTGAACTCCCATAAGCACATATTCTAATTCCTTAAAATCTCTCTCTCTCTCTCTCTCTCTCTCTCTCTCTCTCTCTCTCTCTCTCTCCAGCCCCCCTCTTTCCCCCCAAACATATAGAATGCATAAAACCAAGAATGAACCCAGATCTACTCTACAAATTCTTGGGGGTTATGATGTGTCATACTTTTATCAATGATAACAAATGCACTATAGTCTGGTTGGGGTATTAATAATGGTAGAGGCCTTCCATGTGTAGTCACAAGAGGTCTATGATAAATTTCTGTACCTTACCTTCAAATTTGCTCTGAACCTAAAATTGCTCTAAACAAGGAGTCTCTCTCTTTTTTTTTTTTAACTGTGATAATGGTGATTGAGAATGAAGAATGATGGCACATACATTTCATTCTTAGAGTGGGAAGATAAGAAACTATTGTTTTTTTCTTGCATTTCATATTATGTCGAGACAAAAACTGAAATGATCAAGCACAATTTCAAAATATTTTATAATTGTTAGCTTTTCAACTTGCATACATATATTACCTGGGTTGTTTAGAAGATTACAGTTATATTTGCTACCCCTGCTTTTGATTGTATTTTGTACAGGTCCCTTATAGTTTACCACGTATTTGATAGCTAAAACAGTTTTTGTCTCCTCAATATTTGTTTTTCTCATTGATCAGTGCAATCAAACATATATTGAAAATTAAAGCCTTACATTAATTATTTCCTGAATAGAATTTTGATAATTATTCCTGCATAAGTAAGTAAAGGACAGAATGTTCTTCCTTTTGCAACCAAATGATTAAACGTGTTAAGAGATGGTAAGGACATTTTGGGCCTCTCTTGCGCTTACATGTCAAACAATTTCCGAAAGATAAAATGCTTTCATCTGAGGGACTCTTCAGTTTTAGTTACAGGTCAGACTCAAAGAGAGGTAAATTGCTTTGTCCAGATAAGAGTTTTTGGAGACTTGGATTCTTAAACAATCTGACTTTACTTAAATGCGTTACGAACTCTCAAATTCTTTGAGATACCTGCAGCAACATTATGAGCTTTAGGTTAGGAAGTACCTAAGGCATGGAGGAGTTACAGTGAATAGCAGAAGTTTTACTGGCCTACCATTCAGCTTGTGTTTCTTTGTTGTCAGCTACAGAAAACAGGATGGATCTGTTATGTATCGATGTTGATACTCTTCAGAGAGTCTGACAGAGATGAAGAAATAAATGGTTTGAGATGGTACATAAAAGTGACTCTCATGTTGGCATAACCATTTTATGGTTTTAACGAAGAACTGTCTGTACCCAGTTAAAAAAATCTCATCTTATCTTGACTCCCCTGCATTGTTGAACGAAACATAAAGAGTCTTTTGGAACAAAGCTGTGCATACGGTTTTGACTGTGTCTTTGATGTGATAGAGCTCAGTCAGGTAGGTTGGGAATTCATTAAGTAAATTGGCAGTGAAACTGATTGTGTTTCTATTGAAGAAGAAGAAAACACTGGAATGAAAATTCTGTGAAATACTGGTATCTTTTTTTTTTCTTTTTCGAAAGTTTTTCAAGTAAAGCTGTGAAAGAACATAAATTAAAAGTGAATTATTGTCTCCAAATATTGAATCCCTTAAATTTAGGGTTTGCTTCCAGACAATTGAAAATTTTCTGGCAATTTTAAACCAATAAAGAGTTTTATTACCAAGTATTAGGAGGATACAAAATCATGGGAATTATATCAAAAAAGGTCCTGCCACACTTCCAGCAATCATTTCACTTTCTAAATAAAACAGTCTGTGCCATGATTACAGCCTCCATTGCAGAAAAACAACAACAACAACAAAACCCTCAGAATCAGAAAGTAGAGATGACATAGCTTCATGGTCTCTGTCCTAATCTGTGTCAGCACGATAAATATGTCAGTTTCTACCTCCCTCGTCTCTTAATTTAGTTCTGAATTTATTTCACGTGCATTTATCTGATTGACCAAATCCAAAGTGCATTGAAAACCTAGCTGCAAGGGTTACTACAAAATACAATTGTTTTAGATTTTCAAACTCTCCTACATATGGATGCAGGCTAAAAGGAAATTCAAATGAAATTTGAGCATCAATTTATATTACATATTTGACACATTTTTAAAGATACTTTTTGTACAGTTTACTGTAAATTGAAATTATGTATATAAGGTCCTGGCTTCCATTTAGTTACATGATTAAAGATTCTATCAGGAACAGAAAAAAATCAATATCAAATTTTATACTATATGGGACAGACATTCCCTGTTGCTCTAATTTCCTAATGCTTTTATTTTTGAGTTAATGTAATTATCTTTGTTCTTTCTATAACATATAAAAGTAGGGGGGAAAATCACTGCCCTGAATTTTTGTTAATTTTATTTTAATTGACTTAATGGTATTAAAGTTTTCATTGAAATAGTAACCAGGACCTAGGACTTTCATTAACCAAGATTTAATTTGTAAGTACAATAAAAATGAATATTATTGTACTATAATATTCTTTCCCTCACCTATGGTGAGGTCCCTAACATCACCCCTCAGGCTTCTTAATTTGCTAGAAGCACTTACCAGTCTTAAATATGTCATTATGCCATGGCTATGGTTTATGACAGCAAAAGGACACAGTTCAAAATCAGCAATGTGAAAAAGTACATTTGGTAAATTCTAGAGAAACCAGGTGAGACATTTCAGGTGTCCCTGACCACAGAGTCATATAATCATGCACTTACTTCTCCCAGCAAAAATGTGTGATAACACATGTGAAGTGCTACCATGTAACTGATTTCAGCTTCTCGGACTCTAGCCACCTCTTACTCCAAAGCATAAAAAGGCATTCACCATGAGTCACATTATTATAAAATTACCCAGTCAAACCAGTAGAGCACTGCACAAGGCTTCAGGAATACAAACAAACAAACTACTAATAGAAGCAGAATATCCTAACAGCTAATAGATTTTCCCCCCTCAGGAGCCAGCCAAAGGCCAGTTCTGATGATGTGTCTTTCTTTGGAATATGGAGTGTTTTAGCCAGATCTGCTGAGTTGACTCTCTCCTCCTGCCCACTATCCTTAATTAGTGTGGCTTTTTCCCCCCCAATAAATGTGATGAGATGCTCCCGGTTCAAAAGCTAAACGATGTTCTTAAAACCATGGAAATCTCCAGCACTCAATTTTATTTATTTAAATAAATGATCCATTTAATCTTATTCTAAAATTTCATTTGTTTCAATATAATGTTACATTTTTCCATGATTACATAGTTTTGGCTGAAGGGTAGTTTACTGCTTCTTTCTCCTAAAAGATTCTTTGGCTTACATTTCCTAATGTTGGAGACACATCCATCACCACTTAGTATAGTGTTCTAGAACGTGCACTGAAACACTGTAATGGCGGGCTTGAGTGTGCCAGGATCTTCAGATCAAAATAAGTTAGAGACATCTATCTCTTCAAGAGTGAACGGTTCATAAAGGAACCAGTGATGGCTGAATTGGAACAACTTAGACATGTGGCTATTATTGGAATTTCTAAGCTCTGAAGTCATAGAATTAAGAAACATGCCCTTGTCTGCCTGTGAAGCAAAAGATTTGCTTTTATTATTGCCTTAACCTGATTAGTACCAAAAAGTTTATCCTTGAGAAAATGAAACACAAGATTGACAATCTGAAACAAGTGAATAGACAATTTTAAAGCTAAGTGGTAGGAAGGAATGCAAGAGAAGTTATAGTAATGTGTTACAAACAAAGAAACGGAATCAGAGAATATCAGAGAGCAGAAAGTGAATCGTATTCACTTTAAAAGAGTGCTAATAATAAAGTTTTAAAAACAGAATAGAAATGTACCCAGAATTAATGAGCTGCCTGTTCCTAATTTTTATGGTTCTTTGGTAATCCAAGCTGCTGAGTAAAATATTATGTCTGTAAATATCATCTGAACCTGGGATAAATTTCCTGACTCACACAGGTTTCATAACAAAAATATTTGACATTTTATTCATTGAAATACCATAAATGTTATGCATGAAAAACCTTAAATGTACTCCGAGTCACGTGTTAGTTTCCTATTGCTACTTTCAAAAATTACCACAAAATTAATGGTTTACACAATACAAATGTAGTATCTTAAGTTCTGGTGGTTGGAAATTCATAAATGTGCCTCATCAGGCTAAACTCAAGGTGTGGGAAGGCTTACATTCTTTCTTGAAGTCTAGAGGATAATCCATTTTCTTGACTTATTCAGTTTCCTGAAACTGCCCTCATGACTCAACTAATGGCCGATCTCTTTTCTGCATCTTCAAAACCAGCAACGTTGGGCCAATTTCTGCTCATGTGGCAATCTCTGGTTTGCCTCTGCCTGCCTCTTCTATTTTTAAGGACCATTGCGATTATGCTGCTCCCATGTGAGGAATTCAAAATAATCTCATTTTAAGGCCAGCTGAATAGCAACATCAATTCCATCCACAATCTTCAGTCATTTTCTTTTGTCATATATAACCTTACACATTCACAGATTCCAGGACTTAGAAACATCTAAGCCTCTTTGGGGACCGTCATTTGTGGACATCTTTGGGGGCTGTTATTCTACCTACTACAGGGTAATAGTCACATGCTGTAAGATTGTGTTTGAAATGTACCCAGTGATATTTTAAGAACCTAAAATACATTTTCTAATGCTGAAATAAAAAATAAATAAATAAATTCATGATGAGGGACATTTTTTAAGAAGTCAATATTTTGAATACTTAGAAGAGTTTAATTGACTGGAATCTAGGCTAAACTGATCCTTTCTCTGTAAAAATATTAATGTGGACATATTGATATAAAATAAAGGCAGACATCATTATATTTATAATTCTTTAATTTGTTAGTCTACAGTTCACCTATGATATTTTATTAAGTGATGAAACCATGAAGACAATCAAACTAGTGATATTCTTGCAAACAAAAAATAAAAATATTTGGCTACCATGATTTTATATATATATATATATATATATATATATATATATATATATATATATATATATATATATATAACCATATGTATATAAAAACATATATATTAATATTTATTGTTAATCATTATTATCAACATTTTACTTCTACCATTGCAAGATAGTAATTCAAGAAAAAACTTTTTCAAAGAGGGTTGGGACTAAATTTCAAGAAATTTCTTTAACTCTATGCATTTATGAGTTCTGACAATTTGTCAACTCCACTTATGCTGAAGGTACACACTGCAAATATTTGTCATGACATGCACAGAAGAAAATGCTTAGTGATACATTTTCCATATAAATTTAATATCATTTTTCAAGAGAGGAAAATTTGCAAGTTAAATGTCTAGAAGTGTAATCTCAGACTTTTTAAAAGACATACTAATTTTCCAAAATTCATTGCATTTAATTAATTATGTCCAATGGGGTTAGGGCAGAAGAAACGTTTTTAAATGTAAATGCAATCATCAATGTGTAGAAAATAGTAAAAAATCTATATTGAAAAATGTATTCCTAGCCACTAGCAATTTTTTAAGCTTAAGATTTCTGTTCAGACCTGATTAAGAATCCTCTGAAAATTTTGAAAATTTAACATTTAAAGACACATAAAATGAAACTAATGAATGCAAATGTAATCATTGCTAGTGTGTTTTAGATTGACCAAATTAACAATATTAGTAGATCAGCAAGTAAACTGGTGATGGAAGTATATGCTACTTAATTTTAATCAGAAATTATGCTCTCCAGACGTTAGTGAACAAGTATTTTGAAAGTGAATGCATTTAAGGCAACATATTTTATAAACTTTATCTCAAGTTTATAGATTTATATATATGTTTTCAAAAATAGTACCCTCATCTATGCCCCAATATATAAAAGATTATCCATCGACTCTAAGACACCTCTCTACAGTGCTCACTGGAGTGCTTGTAGAAAATATTCCTAAATTGTCCATTAGAGGTTAATATGTGCATATCCTATAACACAGTTATAGGTTATATAAATTAATTAATCCCAGTGAAACATGGAGGCTTGTAATAGAATGTTACAAGAGTGAAAAAGTGAGGGAAGGGGAACTAAACTCACATCAGTAGAACAGGTAATATTGCAGAATATTCATGCAGTAGAATAGTAGACTGAGGACAAAAGGAAAAAAAAAAAACTATTGCCATATTTATCAACATAAATAAATATAACAAATTTGGAGTAAAGAAAGCAAGTTTAACATAAAGATTAGATTATAAAATGTAAAGAGCACATAATAAACAAGGACATATTAAAATAAATTTGTTAGTGATGCATTTAAATGTAATAAAACAGAAAGATATGCATGAAAATGCATGGGAATGAGGGTAGTGGTTAGCGCTTGATCAATAGGCAAATTTGTTCAGGAAAGGGACCTATAGGACTTTAAATATATTTGTAATGTGTAAATTTTCATGTTGAGTGTTGGCTACATCAGGGCTTTTCAATTTTTTCAACACATTTTGATTGCGTAAATTATTTCATAAAACACCTCCTGTTGCAAAAGTATGATATGCTAGTTCATGCTTTCTGTGGTGTTATTTTTCCATGTATTACAAGAAAACTCTGCTAAGCAAAATAAGTCAGACAGTAAAAGTTAAGAACTATATGATTTCACTGATATGTGGTATATAAATCTGAAAACAACAAAAGAACAAGACAACCAAGAGAAGAAACAAAACTCATAGACACAGACAATAGTTTAATTGTTCCCAGAGGTCAAGGGGGAGGAAGGTGGTAGATGAAGATAAAGGGGATCCAACATATGGTGATGGATGGAGAACTGACTCTGGGTGATAAATTCACAATACAATATATAGAATATGTATTACAGAATTGTACACCTAAAATTTATGTAATTTTACTAACAATTGTCACCCCAATATACTTTAATTGAAAAACGAAAAAAATCCTTAAATTTCCCCTCCAAAAAGCAAAAGACAGCTCTGGAAAACATTATTAACAGAGATACTCTTTTCCAAAGACTTTGGCCTCAAGAAAACACTCTAAAAGTCTTGATACAGCTTGTAGAGTGATTTCCTTTAGAAATCATGCCAACTTCCACCTCCATCTCCCTTAGCTGTTGTGGAGGAAATGTGGCCAGCAGTACTCTCAGGAAATGGAAAAAGATCTTGCGTGCTAGCTGTCCCTTAACTATTGGCAGTCTGCCCTCTCTGAGATAGACAGTAGCCTCTCAGAACACTAGAACCTCTTACTCACTCATCTGCAATCAAGTAATTTGGACACAAAAATTTTCACTCAAAAATGTAACATTGGAAATCAATGACCTAAAAGATTCTTACCAGAGAGTTTGATTGAGGTCTTGGTAGACTCCTTCCCTAAATAGCAGCTGCGCTTCTATTACAAGGCATATTGTCAGTATAGTGCTCAATTCTTTGTGTCCCACCATTATCTTATATTCATGTAAAATATATACTTTTTGTATTTATAACTTATATCAAGTGTGCATAATAAATATAAGTTGAATAAATAAGAATCTATAGGGTAAAATCATACAATTTTTGTTCTGATGTATTTCACTTAGCATAATACTCTTAAGATACATTCATGCTGTGGCAAACGGCAATATTTCATCTTTCACGTCTGAGCAGTATTCTATTTATATATACTGGGAGTGCCAAAAAAAAGTACACACACAACTTGTGTTCATCTTTTGTTATTGGTATATATTGAGTATTACAATTTTAATACAGTTTTTTCCCCTTTTTAAAAATGTGTATACGTTTTTTTTGCACCCTATGTATATAAAACATATTCTTCATCAAATCCCAATGCTTCGGTGAACATAGGAGTACATATATCTTTACAAATAGGTGTTTTCATATTTTAGGGATAAATACTCACAATAAAAACTGCTGTATTGTTTGGTAGTTCTATTTTTTAAAATTTTTTGGGAACCCTCCATACTGTTTTCCATAGTGGCTGCACTAATTACATTCTCATCAGCAGTGTATAAGGGTTCCCTTTTCTCCACATACTTTCCAATACTTGTTATTTCTTGTTTTTTTGTTTGTTTGTTTTTCTATTTTTTATAATAATCATTCTAACAGGTATGAGATAGTATCTCATTGTGGTTTTGATTTGCATTTTCCTAATAACTAGTAATATTGATCATCCTTTTCATGTCTGTTGGCCATTTGTATGTCTCCCTTGGAGAAGTGTATGATTTCACTCATATGTGGAATATAAAACAGAACGTAAAAACCAAAATAACAAAATAATCAAAAACACACTCACAGATACAACAATGTTTACCAGTTAGGAAAGAGGGTAAAGGAAATGTAAAGAGGGTTAAATATATGGTATTTGAAGAAAACTAGACTTTAGATAGTTAGCAAGCAATAGAGTACACAGATATTGTATTATATAATCTTATACATGTGAAAATTACGTAATGATATTAACCAATGTTACACCAAGAAATTTAATTTTAAAAAATAAACTCTCTCTCTCTCTCTCTCTCTCTCTCTCTCTCTCTCTCTCTCTCTCTCTTTCTCTCTCTCTCTCTCTCTCTCTCTCTCTCTCTCTCTCTCTCTCTCTCTCTCACACACACACACACACACACACACACACACACACACACACACAAAACCTACGGAGAAGAAGCTAGTCTACCTTGAGAATACCAGGATCCTAAATTTGATGTAGTCACTAGATTCTGTTTTGAGGTGAGCTTCAAAAGGAGGAATAAAACTGTCTTTATCCATTTGGACTGCTATAACAGAATACCACAAACTGGCTAGCTTATAAACAACTAAATTTCACTCTTTGCAGTAATGAAGGACAGAAGTCCAAAAAAATTTGTGCCAATATGGTTGGATTATGGTGAAGGCCCTTTTTGGGTTATAGCCTGACTTCTCTCTGTGTCCCCATATGGTTGAACGGGGCAAGGGACCTCTGTGGGGTCTCTTTTATAAAAACACTAATCCCATCCATGGGTGCTCCACTCTCATTTACCTAAGCAGCTCCCAAACGCTCCACCTCCTAATAACATCACATTGAACATTAAGATCTTAACATTTTGGGGGGACACAAATATTCAAACCATAGCACCTGGTATCTTCATGTGAAGATACCAGCAGTCATTAATCTCACTGTAGAATCACACATCATTTTATATTTCTGAAATCATTAGCTCAAACCCATTGTCAATCTCTCAAATTTTGTCCTTATAGTCATCACACAGTTACACACACTATAGTATATTTTCCATTTTGGATTGCATCTTAAAACAATCTAAGTAGGGTATGGTAAACCTTAACGTTTAGGCTATTGCTATAAATAGCTTCACAGTACAAAATATTTTATGTGGTGATATTATTTCAAATTCTATCTACTCTAGGACATAACTCTGCCAAAGTATAATTGATACGGTAATAGTATATGGTATTTTTTCTTATTGTCATTAATCAAAGACACAAAGCAATTTGCACTAATAATACTAATAATAATCTTTCATTTACTTGGGCTTTAAGGCAGTAATTCAGTCAAGTAAAACAAAAGATTATCAAAGATTTATTTCATGTTTTATTTGTGTTTGGTTATAAATATTTGAAAAAGGAAATAGAATATAATATGGAAATAGCCACATTTTTATATAAAGATATGTTACGAAAAATGGGATCTTTTTATTCTCCTTGAATCAACCAAGTTATAACTGAGAACTAATTTAAAATTACTTTTCACTGTAATAATGTTTTCTCAAGATAATTAAAATTCACTGCTATATTATGTACAATATTATACTTTCCTAAATTCCATAGGACAGATAGAAAGTTTAATACATGGGCTAGAAAAGTCAAATTCATAGCTGTCAAAAAGGAAAATCCAATTTCATATTCTAACAGCATTTGTTGAAAAACACAGCAATGATTTCTTAAAAACTAATCCTGGGATGACTACAGTCACCCAAATTCCATTCTGAAAAGGCTATATAGTACTTGTTCCTTGACATTTCCAAAGTTCATGTGATCCTGAGACATGATCAAAGGTTATTGCTAGAGCATACTACTGATGACAGTTTTTCTACTTTGCTACCTAGTTCCTAGGAAAGAATGTGTTGTTTTATTTTTTTTATTTTTTTGTTGCAATTCCATCCCTTAAGTCACAATTTAAGACATTATTTGTTTCCCAAGCTGATGTAGAGTTTTATGTACCCCAACACAGTATATCACTGATAGTGATATAAACACATAGTTTGAGTCTTAAGAAATTCTTTTATTTCTATCATTCCCTTTGATTTTGTTCCATCTGAATGGTATATTATTCATTTATTACAAATTAAGAAAAAAATGTAATTTATTACTAATAATCTTATTAATCTATTACTAACAGACTAGTAAATCTATTACTAATACTAATCTAACTACTGTAATGTACTACTAATACTTTTTGTTTTATATAATGGCTATATAAGATACGAGCAATGGAATATTTCTAAATTTGAGATGTTTGCATTCTTAACATGTGTTTTTATTCTTATCTAAAATTAAGTTTGACTTATAAGCTCATTTAAAAAAAATCATGATAAATGCAGGTAAAACTCATTTATTATTCTAAGTTTTAAACTAAGTAACTTTAACTGTAAATGTAAATGTGAATAGAATTTCTAAAGTTTTCTTCTTCACCCCAGTAGATGAAATAGTCCCTACTTGAGAAACTAGTAATCAAAAATCTTGTCAATATGCAACCATTAATTATTGTTGAATCCATCCCTAGGTCTCATGCTCTCTTTGATTAATAATTTATATATATATATATATTATGTATATATATGTATATATGTATATATATATTAATTCTTTCTCTGTCTTTCATACTTTCATATGTGAATTTTCAGGAATAAGAGTCTTTCTCTGTTGCCCATGAAAATATTGTGGCAATATTTCATTACATAGCAAATTCAACAGGCAGTTTTCCAAACTTTCCATACTCAAGCACCTACATATATATATATATATATATATATATATATATATATATATATATATATATATTCATTCTTGTTCTCTTTTATTTTACACTTCTCTTTGTTCTAGGAGGCACACTTTTTAATTGTTCCTCATTTACAGATGATACAACTGAGGCAGAGTGAAACTAACTGTTCTGCCCATTTTGCACAGTCAGTAAGTGGCAGAACTGCTATGTATGAGTACCCATGATGGAGAACGGATAAAGTTGACATGTGGTTTCTTCCATTAAAGAAGTTAAAATCTACTTTGTGAGATTGGTGTCTACACATGAACTGTATCACAGTGAGATAAATTTGAGGGGAGAATTGTAAAACACAATAATTAAGAGCTTTTGAGTCCAAGTTGAGAATTCATCCCATCTCTAACAGGAAGTAGTTTGTTGTTCTTAAATATCATACTTATCTTTTCTTGCTTCAATTCATTTAGCTATAAAGCAAGGTAATTATATTGATAATACAAATGTATTGTGATAATTAATTAAGCTGAAGCAGATAAATTATCAAGTACAGCTTCCCACAAACAGGTAGTATTCAATAAAGAAAAATCATTATTATAAATTGTTAGGAAAACAGTGCAACAACCAGTTATAAAAATACAAACTCATGCTGAAGCCAATTTAATGATACATAAGAAATACAGTATATTCCATCTGGTCTATTATTTATTTAACTGTCACATATTACCTATTTTTAACTTATCTTATTTTGCATTCAGTCATTGGATGAACAATTGCACTAGATAATTTGTAAGGTCCTCCTAAACTACAATATCAAATGAAATAAATAAAGGTTGATAGAAGGCCAAATATTTGGGTCAACTTAATTACCTCTACTCAGACTACGTTGAAAGTATTTCATAATAATGAAATCCTTTTCCCTTTTGTTTACATAACTGGAGGTCTTAAAACTCACAAGTAGCACTTCCTTTAAATTGTAATTTTAAATGATACTGTCTGAAAGCTTCCTAAGATTGGTCAAAATTTATATCAGGATTACATATCATCATTTATTGTTTCCCAAAAAAAAAAAAACACAATTGTATGAGATTTTGAAAGTGTTTAAAGGACTTACAATAGTGGGTAGAGATAAAAACCAGAGTGTCAGAGATTATAAGTGAGACTGTAAACCATTTTATATCCTCAAGCTGCTGTGAACTGAAACATAAATGAAGGCCACAGATTGCCTACATTGTAGTAAGCATTGGAATAGATACCATGTCCTCTCAAATATATTGGCAAACTATTTTCAGCACAAAGCCATAAATGAAGTTTCAGCAATAGCAACATAAAATAGATCTTACTAAAGCATAGCGACTTAAACATTACGTTTTACATGAACCAATGACAGAGAAGGAGCACTTCTCTTACCCAGGTACATAAGTGGTTAATGCACTGAAGTGTGATATTTAATTACCTTTTTTATTTTGCACTTTATTATTTTAACATTCATAGCTACACATGTTACACTGGCCATAAAATTATATAGCCCATTTTAAGGTGCAGCTACATATTTTTCTGGTTGATTTTTCTGATGAAGAGTAGTTTGCTTGTGGTCACCACACCATGGGAAGTTTTTCTTTCAATCAGTTCCAAATTTATAGCCCTAAAATTTTAGCCGTGTCATGACATTAAACAGGGGAGTCTGTATCCGTGCCATCAATTAGAAACCTTCTCTAAGTTCCAGCCTCCTCCATTTGCTCACTCTACCTGCCAAGATGACAATATTAATCTCAATTGCCAATGTCACATCATACAAAATACTCTGAACATTACACAAATTCTATTATATAGCAGATCCTTTCAAAACGAGAAAGTAAACAAACTTGTAGGGAAATAGAGAAGAGGTTGATTGCAGAATAGTCATACACCCTGGAAGTGTATCCACGGTGGGAAGCATTAAAATATATATATATTTTATTTGTAAAATTTGCAAATGCATCTTTGAAAGTTCTTCAATGGAAAAAAAAGGTTGTTTGATATAGGGCTATTATTTAGTTTTCCTAATTTCAAGCACAGAAAACAATACCTGAAACACATGAAATACACAGTATAAATTACTGAAAATTCAGAGATTTTATGGTTGCCTTTTAGTTATCTAAAATATCTAAATGTTTAGAAATACCATTTAATGTAATACATTGTTTTAAAATCAAAGATTCTTATTAGACAGTAGACATCTCCCTGTCTCTCCCCATATATAGGAAAACAGTTAAACAAATTAGCCAAATTCTAACATTTCAATATTTTATAGCTTCATGCAAGCTAACAGAATATGAACATATTCTTTCTTTTTAAAGCATACTTATGCATGGCAATGGTACCTCCAAATGTGAATCATATATATTTATACACACACACATACACACACACACACACACACACACACACACACACACACACTTGTTACACACATACATCTACCTATTTCTCTGTGTATTTGTTTATGTATTTATATATTTATTTTGAAAAAAAATGAATGTATCAGAGTATTAAATCCAGAAACCATTTTGGCATATTCCCAACTTCTATCGAATTACAATATACTAATAACGAGTCACTAATACAAATGTTGAAAAACTTCTCTCTTATACCAACATGGCAATAGGTGAAAGAGAATATAATGGTATTTGTTCACTACTTTATTTTCAGGCATAGAACAATTCCTGGGAAGTAATTACTGATATTTGTTGAATGAAAATAATGACTCATGAATATTTACTCATTTGTTTTATTAAATAAAGCTTTACTTAGCATCTACAATTTGGTAAGCACATAACAAGATTTTAGTGATTCTGAGTTAAAAATTACTCTGTGCTCAATAAAATTCCAACCAAATGGAATATTAGCCTATTAATACATAATAAAAATTCTATGTAAGGATTGTCATAATCCACAGATAATATTGAACAATTTCTTACCAATGCTGTTGGAAAACCTATGTAAATCTTAGCTGCTAACCGGAATGAAGTACTTCCTGGATTCTTTACTGTTCAGGAACAGTCAATTCATAGTATTTCTCATCTCTGTTGGCCTAGAATGCTATACCAAATGCAATTCAGTAATTACGTCAATTTTCTATTCTTAAAACTTTCATCTTTTCTCCTCTTTCTTTGTATGTTTGCCTCTCTATTGACCCATTTCACTGTCCTTTAAAAACTCCTTTTGGAGAAATAAATAAAAACATTTCTTTACAGAATGCCCATTTCACCTTCTTCCTTAAGTGAAACCTGACTGCTCTTTCAGCTGACTTCCCCTCCTTCAGTTTGCTGCCTTTGGACCTCACTACCCAATTATATTTCTTGGCAGCTTGACAGCAGTTCTATTATTCTCCTATTGCATTTGTTTCATTACAACTTTGACCAAAATTTGGCAAAAATCCTTCTTTAATAATGTTAATGACAGCCAACCCATCGCTTAATCAAATTTCGAGATATTAACTGAGTTCATACACTTCCCATGTCTTTGTTAACACAAGAACTCTTTCTTAATACATGGAAGGCAAGCTTTGGATTAGAAAAGCGATTACACTTGATAGACAGAAAACAGATTCAAAGTCTTCTGTTTAAAGTTATAAAACAGGCTCTCGATAACCACAACAATGTAAATAACCTTCCCATTTCTTTAAATATGTTGGGGTTCTCTAGGGTAGGTAAGGACAATATTGTATCACTGGTAAGGGGGAACTAGTAATCTAAGACAGATAATTTAGCACACAATTTTGTTGTAGAAGAAAAGTAGGTTAGGCGGCTACTTAAATACTGGCTCTCGTGATGAAGGCAGTGTTCACATACCGTGTTTCCCCAAAAATAAGACCTAGCCAGACAATCATCTCTAATGCATCTTTTGGAGCAAATATTATTATAAGACCCAGTCTACATTATATTATATTTATCATATTATATTATATTTATCATATTATATTATATTTATCATATATCATATATATCATATCATATCATATCATATCATATTATACCTGGTTTCATATTTTCATAAAATAAGACCGGGTCTTATATTAATTTTTGCTCCAAAAGATGCAGTAGGGCTGATGATCCGGCTAGGTCTTATTTTTGGGGAAACACGGTAGTTATGGGAAAATATAAAGAACAATATGAACTGGAGTGTCTGGAGTTTTCAGTGCTGTGGACATTAAAAACTACTCCTATGGCTCGCATGACCTGAAAAGACAGACTGTGACCATTGCAATCCACATTTCTTTAACAGTGAAGAATGTTTAACATGATGTGAAATAAATCCTTGCACAACACTGCTACTTTATGTGAAATTACATTTTCTTGTGGACTTAGCATCTTGTCATGAAGACATGGATCCTCTATCTAGGGTAGCAAATTTTTTTGATAGGTATTCATAGAGTGGAGATCTCACATAACAGGTTTTTCTGCAGACACCTAGAGAATCTCAATCTCTTCTTTCTTGATTACTGCAACAAACTGTGGTGTGTCATTAATCATTCATAATTCCACCCCAACCTCTGTTTCATTTTCTAATAACTGCTGGAATAATCCTTTTAAAATTGGTCTGATTAAATTAATTATCTATCAAAAACGTTCAGATTTGAAACTATTCTCCATCTTTTCATACAGAGACGTTCTTCTCCATTTGATTTTTTAACCTAATTTCCATGTTTACCACCCCATACTATAATCTATTTCCCACAAGCAATATAGAGACATTTTATATTTCCTTTTCTAGAATTTGCCATTTATGCCATTCCATCTCAGGCTTGTTGCACAAATTGCTCCATTTACCTGGATCGACATTGCAAGCATGCATGCGTACACATATACAGACACACATTCATCCATGCATGTACGCATAGGGTATTTATGCTTTTTCTTAAGACTTCAGTTTAAGAGATACCATCTTCAGCAAGCATATTTTACCCATAGTGGAGAATGAGAGTCTCTTCAGTACTTCTGCTTTTTGCATCTTATTTTTCTCATCACCATACTTTTTGCCACACAGTATTTTAATGCCATATTAACACCCCTTATGCTCTCATTAGGGATCATATATATTGCGAGTAAGAATTTTGTATGCATATGTCATCAGCTCCTATTGTATTGCCTTGATCACAGTAGATGATCAATAAAAAAATTAATGAGTGACAAACACAATCACTGAGTTATATTTTTATAATGACAATTAAGGTAGATAAAAGTACGCCTCCCTACCCCAAAGATGTTCACATCCTTGTCCCTAAACCTGTGAAAATTACATGGAAAGGGGGAATTAACAGATTAAGTCAAGGAAGCTAATCAATTGATTTCAAAATAGATTATTTTAGATGATCTGTATTTGCTATACTGAATCCAATCTAGTGAAGTGGTGTGTAGGAGGAACACCCTGCTGTGCCCTATGTGCAAATACAGGTTTTAAGCATATACTATCCCATTTTATATAAACAACTTTAGTGTCCACAAATTTTGGTATCCATTGGGGTCCTGGAACCAATTCCACACAGATACCAAGGGACAACATCGAAAAAAACACAAACAAACAAAACACCTAAGTGTAAAACAATAAAATTAACAGTAAGACTTTATAAGATTATCTTTGTGATAAAGATCAATTAGAGATGATAAAATCAGGGGGAGTAGAAAAGACTTACTATGAAACTATCTTAGATTCTATAACCTTACTCTAGCCGTGTACCTATCACTGATGGTTTTTAACTTGTAAACCCCATTAGACAACTTAATGTAGTAAAGGAGGTAATGCGGGAAAGTCTTAATTTGATAATTATATAACTGGACAGGTCCTGTTGTGAGTTTCCGTTTGAACTACAGCCTATTAACATCTATTAGGAGTCATATACACTTGAAATTATTGTTTTCATTGTATACTTCATATATTCACTGCTTTTGAGTATTCATCACTGTCAAAGTGCTAAAATTATGGTAATAAGCAAACTCCTAATTAGTTTTTCTTCTCAAATTTAACTTGCATTTGAACTTTATCTAATTTTATGTTCTAAAATTGTCACAACAAAATGATAAAGGCTTCTAGGATTTTTACTATATATTTCTACTCTATAATATCACCTGCATTTTCTGTATAAATAAATGCTTAATAATTGAACAAAAAGATGTGTCAGTAAACAAATAAATATGGCAATATAAGTTCATTTTATAGTGCTTTACACAGTAAATTATAATGTTATATCACTGGTATATAAATGACCTATTCTGAAACTATCGTATTCACGTATTCATTTGGGAGCTTTCAGCAGAAAAATCATCCTACCTGATGATAGCATATAGACCACAGAAATGTACAAAACTGTCCTGGGATAGAAATTCAAATCCAAGAATCCACAAGGTCTTGAGTATGGAATGTTCTATATGTACCTTGTGGGACAATAGCAAATATTATATATAATAGGTTTATATTTAATGTGCATAGTTTCATGTATTTCACAAATGCAATATGAATTTGAGAGTCAGAGAAGATTTGAAGGGTCTATAAAGTTTTTGTCCTTTTTTAACAAATATGGTAGATTTAAAATGTTGATCTGCATGGCACTGTACACCAGAAGCTAAACAATAATGAAAGCCAACTATGATTTTATGTATATCATGTGATGGCTGGGTGTGAGGTCAGAGGGATAGTGGATGGGGAGGGGGGTTCACAGTGTGAGGGATATAAATGATGAACGTCTAAGTACTACCTTGTCTTGTACACCTGAAACTAATACATTAAAATAAAAAAAAATAAAAATACATTAAATTAAATAAAATGTTGATCTGAAAAGAGTTCATTGAACACATGCAGATATATATTCAGACTTTAAATATATAAAATAAATAATTTATATATTTGTTTATATAAATTATGAATATAAATATAAATATAAATACAAATATAGCCAATTAGTAAAACACCTTTACCTATCAATCACAGGGGTCATCTTTAAGTGCTAAGTATATGAAATATGGGGAAAATATAAGTGATAAGCCATGATTCATATATATGTATATATGATTTATATATATATATATATATGATTCACATATATAATATATAATACTTATATCATTTATATATGATTTACATATATGTATTTCATATATATGATTTATTTATATAAATCATACATATATATAAATAAATATAAATATATTTATAAATATATATATAAATAAACATATATATTTTAGCCAATTAGTAAAATACCTTTACCTATCAATCACAGGGGTCATCTTTAAGTGCTAAGTATATGAAATATGTGGAAAAATATAAGTGATAAGCCATGATTTAAAGAGCAATGTGTGATAATTAATGAAATATGCTAGATTTATGAAAACAAATACTATTTAAACTTAAAAACTTCCATGATGAAGTAATGGCCATTTCAAATTTGTTATTAGCCGTGCTGCAGTTTTTCTTGCCTTTGCTGCCCTTCCTCAGAAAATCATTAAGAATTTCTGTGAATGTCCTTATGTTTAATCTCATTCACGGAGTTGGCTGCCTCTCACTAAACAAAGCCAAAAAGAGAAGTGCCACTGCAAATGGAACTCCCTACACAAGCAATACATTCATAAATAATTCAAATGTCCTCTACTTCACATGATTACCCTTTAAGCTAATAATTCCAGTGAGGAACTGAGGTCACTTTAGCTGCGCTTTTAACAGAACACAGGTCAGAAAACTTCACAGTGTTGATATTTTGTTTTGTATTACTGTTTTCACTTTAAAAAAAAAATCAATAAAGATTAAATCTTAAAAGCAATTTGTCTCATTTGCCTCTGAATTTTCTTTGTTATTTTAAAAATTAGTAAAAAAAAAAATCAAAAACAAAAAAAGGTAGTAACAAACATATTTTAATTTAAATGGTGAAAAAAAACAACTGTTTTGAGTGCCAAGCATAAATTTTGTAAATATCTGAATTCAATGGATTTATACTTGAATTAAATTATTTTTAAATTTATGCTTATAAATAAATGATTTAAATTAGTGGCTTCTAAATACTACCTCATCTCTTGGGTAAGAAAATTGAAGATGGGGATTCATATTAAGGAAGTGACAGTCTGGCTGCTAAGTTGAATATATGATTTGATAAGAGGAAGATGAAGAAGAGGGGAAGAAGTGAAAGGTGAAAGAAAGCTCAGAAGCTAGCATGAAAGTAACATTAATTATATAAATAAAATCTATTATATATTCCTAAAGGGTGCTTTAAAAAGAGCTGGAAATAGCTCTTAAAAAACTCCCCTGACATTTACTGGATTCCAGAACTTTTTAACAATATTTGGTCCTTCGCATTCTCTAACCAGCCAGTATTCAACTCATGTAATCCAAGTGACATCCTTCAATATTTTCCCAAATGGGGAACCTTAAAGTGTGTTTGTTGGCAGACAATTTTCCTTTGCTCACTTATGATTCCACACTTATGATTTGTTCTAGATTGTCTGATGAAGGACATTTGTATGTGAACAGACTTGGAAGACAGAGACAGTATCCACCTTCTAGGCAAAGTGCAAGCATGCTTTCCTCTTTTTTAATGGAACTCATTCTATCTGCTGATATTATCTGCATCTCTTTTGCATCTTCATGTGGGAATTGGGGCTCAGAGAACTGACATATTTGTCCCCCCACCCCCAACACATACACAAATATTGCTAATACTCTGGCTATTGCTCTTGCTATAAATAATAAACTTTCTTTTTCTTCTTTTTTTTTTTTTTTTCTTCCAGAAGTCTGTGCTTTCTATCTGTACCATGAAGCCATGACAGATTCATTTGTTAGCTGGTAAGTAAGGGAGAAAAATCTCAGACCCTTTATGATTTTTGACAGTGTTATCAAGCTACAAACATATGAGCAAACACAAGTAAAGCTGGAGGTATGGCTACAGAGAGCTGCCTTTGTGGAAGGACTTTGCATTCATTTGTACACAAAAGGTAAAAGTACTGGTCTCATTCTTTTTTTTCCTCATGGGCTCCATTCCATATCTCATACTGTTGCTCAAATTGGATGAAGGCTAGGGTCCATATCATTTAGGAACTTTTTCTTTAATAACTCAAAACAGAGAGAGCTTAAAGGGAATAAAGAAAATTCTAGCCAAAAGTTATAAGATCATACCAGAAAAGATAATTTCATCCAGTATTTATCTCACTCATTCCCTCATTTGTAAATTAAATTAATTACAAAATTTTGACTGAATTCCTATTATGACCCAGAATCTGGGCTACAAACTGGGTGGTAAATAGCAACAAGAGAGGGTTCTCTCTTTTCTTTGGTTTAAAATTTATTTGCATGGGTACCATTAGTTAGGGGAAAGGTAGATAGGTGGATACTCTTAGGCTATGGCCATAACACTTTTAGTAAATAAAACAAAATAGACCATAAAGTAAAACTCCTGTGAAGTGTTAATTTTTTTTTGTTATTTTGGTTGGTCTTCCTCTATGGCATTGGTGAAACAGTGTTTTCCAGGCAGATACTTTTTTTCTTTTCTCTCTTATCTCCTCCACTTCTACACCAATGGAAAACATAAGGCTCAGAAAAGTCCTAAATCACATGACTAGGAGATAAGGCCTGGGATCCAGGTCTGACTGCCACGGTGTGCGCTATTTGACTCTGACCACTGCCTAGTCCTATCACACTGTTCAATATCAATGCTCTCAAATTAAATTGCCAAGTGTTGCTTTTTTTCCCTCCTTCCCTCTCTTCCTTTTTCCTCTTTCTTGCTTTCCATTAAAATAGTTCTTCATGGATAGAAACTCTAGAATGCTTTAAAAACACTGGGATGAAACATGTGGACAAATTTTGATGAAAACAGGAACCTACGACAGGCTTAAACACAGTTACTATACCTGCATCTCCTGTTCAGTTTCTCCTTCAGGTGACTGATCTTAAAGAACACCAGGTTTGGAACCAGAAGATATGGATGCTAATCCTGGTTCTGTTACTAACTTACAGCTTTCAGCAAGTCAGTTTCTCTGCCTGTGCAATGGAGATAATCATTGTGTACCACCTCCCTCACTCGCAAGCTTGAGATGAGAATTCCACATTTTAATTGAACTCTTCTAGTGTAAACACTAAGGCTCCACTTCCAGTTGCCAATCTAAGATAGCCTTGGAGTTTAAATGGTCTCTCCAACAGGAATAACCCAATGCATCCACCTATTTACTTGTTATTCTCTCAGGTAAAGACTCTGTGGGGAAGAGAAGGCTTAAACTACACCCTAAAATAGTGACCTATTTGTATCAAGAACTTAGAATTCATTTCCCTTTGCCATCCATGGAGTTTAGAGAGAGCACACATATACGTGCACTTGCATTACTTTTCTCCAATTGCTATTCCAAAGTCACCTCTCTTTCCATTGGAGATAGAAAACTTTCTGGCTAGCTTCAGCTGAGTTGGTGAAGGCATTTTGACTAACCAGAAACAGTCTGTATCAGGTTTTAAAAAGTACTTAATAAAGATTTGGTATTCAGTATTCTGCGCCCTGTCCCCCCAATGAGTTTGCTTTATGAGGTTCCAGTTACCTACAGTCAACTGTGGTCCCAAAATATTAAATGGAAAATTCCAGAAATTAACCAATCACAAATTTTACATTATAGATCATTCTGAGTGTGTGATAAAATCTCTTGTAGGTCTGCTCTACACCTAACATCTCTTCTGGGACATGAATAATGTCTTTATCCAGTGTTTTCATACTGTATATGTTACCTGCCTGTTTAGTCACTTAGTAGCCATCTTGGTTATCAAATCAACTGTTGCAGTATCACAGTGCTTGTGTTCAAGTAACCCTTATTTTATTTAATAGTGGCTCCAAATGCACTCACGTAACTTTTATTACAGTATGCTATTAAAATTGTTCTATTTTATTATTAGTTATTGTTGTCAATCTATTACTGAGCCTAATTTATGAATTAAACTCTATTATAGATATGTATGTAACAGAAAAAGAAAACATAATATATGTAGGATTCAGTATTATCCTCAGTTTCAGGCATCTGTTGGGGGTCTTGGAGCATATCCCCCTGTGGATAAGTGGGACTACTTTATATTAACATTGCAGCCACTTCCACTTCATCAATATGTCCACAATAGACCATGTATGATTTCTATTCATTTCTGTATTGTGGCCAAAAGATTGTCTGATATCGTCCTATATTTATGCATATTGATGCCTAAACTACAGCTCTCTTGTTTATTTGTTTGTCCCTGATCACTGTGTTTGAAAGATCTACTGCATCAAGGATGACTATTAAAGATGTTATTAGTGTTTGATACACTGATAAAATAGGTAAATCAATTCATAACTTGTTAATTAAATTAGAATAGAGAAAATCCCTTTGGGTTGTTCTTTGTTAGGAGTTTTCAAGGAAAAAATAATGTTTTTTTTTGTTGTTTTGTTTTTGTTTTGTGAAATATCTACCACATACTTCAGCCCCTAAATTTAAAAGTACAAGAGTTATCAGAATGAGTTTAGGAAATTATAATTTTGAGAAATGTTTTTGAGACCTGTTGTATCGTATTATCTTGAGAAATATGGGAAGGTATTTCTATTACTGGTTCCCACTTTCTACATGCCTTTACTGATGTCATGTTTTGGTTTTTTTTTTCTTTCCTTATACTGTGTTTCCCCAAAAATAATACCTAGCCAGACAATCAACTCTAATGTGTCTTTTGGAGCAAAAATTAATATAAGACCAGGTATTATATTATATTATTATATTATATTATATTATATTATATTATATTATATTATATTATATTATATTATATATTATTATATATTATATTATATTATATTATATAATATATATATTATATTATATTATATATATTATATTATATTACAATATAATATAGTATATTGTAAGACCCAGTCTTATAGTAAAATAAGTCTGGGTATTATATTACATTATTTTATATTGTATTGTATTGTATTGTATTATATTATATTATGTTATGTTATGTTATGTTATGTTATGTTATGTTATGCTATATTATACCCGGTCTTATAGTAAAATAAGACCAGGTTTTATATCAACTTTTGCTCCAAAAGATGCATTAGAGCTGATTGTCTGGCTAGGTCTTAGTTTCAGGGAAACAGGGTAATTATTGTTATATCCTTCACTATCAATAACAACCAATGAAATTTTATAATATAACTCCACTTTTGAAACAGTATTTTAGCATGAACCCATGGTCAGAAATTTCAGCTCTTGTTTATCTGGTGGGTAAGAATATCAATGTCCCTGAAATTTCAAACAGAGTTTATTCACTGTCTTATTGAATGTTATGTTTCTGAACTTGGAGGTGTACAATTCACTTTAAAATGTATTTTGAATGGAAAACAAGATCTCATTGACGTCCAGTCATTTCAAGTTATGTTAGGCCTCCAGTGCATTCTAATTTATTTATAGAAGATAAGGTATATTTGAATGTCACTTTTTCTGCTCTATTCATACTAAAGACTCAACTAATCCAAGGTGTCAGTTCTGAAAATCACTACCATTTCATAATTTCTATGTTTTCTAGGATGAATGGATATCCAACTTTAATAAAATTATCCAATAGTTTTCAAATACCAACATGAATTTTAAGCAGTTATTATTCCTTAAAAATTAAGTATTAAAATGTACAAACAAGAAAATCTCTTGCAAATTGTACATGAAATGAACTCACACAGATGTAAATGAAATGAACCCACACAAACTGTTCTTAAAACTTTTTAATGTAAATCATTTGATATGACTGCCTAAGGTAGCAGATTCACTGTGTGCAATATACTTGGTAGGAGAGAATAACGTGGGCTCTGAGTCACTTTTTGCCTAAGGCTGACCTAATAGTGCTTCTGGCAGTTTTTGTTTGTTTGTTTTTTTGAAAATACTTCACTGGATATTATTCAAAAAGTACAGAGTTTGAAAAGCTATATCAGTTAAAGATGATCTTTTTGTATGTTTGTCTTTTCTACATCAAATTAATGCAGTGGGACAGAATTTCACTAAAGACTATGATAGGAATTATGCAAAGCAGTGCTACTCAAAATAGTTGCTCTTTGAATTATGGCTTATTGGTCTAGGATAAGATAAGGAGCTTGAGAGGAAATGTAAATCATTGCTTCCTTCCTTGAGAAAGTCTTGGTATGAAAATAACTACTACTACTACTACTACTACTACTACTACTACTACTACTACTACTACTACTACTACTACTAATACCTGCTTAAATAAAGTAGGTTTATGACAAATTGACTTTTATTTTGGTACAAGCTCCTTATCTCCTTGAGAATCATAACAAATTTCATGAACCATTATTGATTTTTTTGTATGTTTTGTTACATTGCTGTAAGGTTCTTCAGAGATCCAAAGTTAAACCTGTAGAAGTGCTACAGTTGAGATGAAATACCATGAATTTAAAATTACAATTATGGTGGACATATGCATTTATTAAGACAAAATGGAGGGGAAAAATGACCATTTTGAATATAAGTCTCGACTTAAAAAAAAATATTGTGATTCAACCTAAATTATAGGCCACAATCAGTGACTGACCACTTCTTACATGGGTAACTTGATGTAATGCATTCAAGTGTAACTTACACAGATTTTTTTCTTTTTCTTTTAGCCTATGCTTGATTAGTCTGTCTAGCAATTCAGATGCAGAGAAGTTTAGGTACTTTTAAACCAACTCAGGATAATTTTTGCTACTACAAATTTAAGATTTGTTAAATTTTATAGTTACATACATATATTTAGATTTATATTTTTTAAAATGTTCACAAACTACATTAAATATAAATTATGTGTATACTTTGGAAAAATTATACATCAGTTGTGTCAAGTAATTTATAAGGTCTCCACTGCATCATAAATCAATTAATTTGTTGGAATGAGTGGTAATATTCATGTTTCTAAATAAGGATTTGGTTTATGAGTGTGCCTGACACTATATTCTTGCTAAATGGTTGCATGGTCAAATTAAAGGAGCTCAGAATATTACTCATCAAAATAATATGGTGTGATGACATACTATGCAGGTGATAAATAAATTACACAAAGGGCATTTGCATCTTTGCAAATCCTTATAAAGAAGCATCATTGAGAGAAAGCAATTTTCATAAGTTATCATTGATTAGTCCTAAGTGTTGGGAGGGAGAAGGGTACAGAGATAATACCTTAGGGAGCTAATCTCTTGGTAAAATTTTAAAGGCCCTACCTATTCCAGTCTTTTGCACAGTCTTGATATCCTTTTGTTATTTGGGCTGATTTCTGCAGTAAGAGGGTCAGTTAAAACCTGTCCAGAAGGCAGAAACAGAACTTAAATCAGTTGAAGAGAATGTTGAGTTTTCTCAAGAATTTTTCAGTGCTTATTTTTTTTGTGTGTCTCAAGCACATTTTTCTTTCTGACTTGCAAAATTTCTCCAAAATTGACTTGAAAGTAAGTATTGAGAAGCTCAATCTAATTCAATATTTGGCAAGAACAAAAATCCTGAAAAACAGTATCATCGTACTAATTATCAATTTCTATTCGTTGACATAACCCAATACAAATAACATAAACAATTGTTCTTTATCAAAACTTTCAAGATCAAATATATGCCACATTTTTTTCTTATTTTTCAATAAATTTTACATTGTGTGGATTGGTTAGATATACAATTTATAAAATTATATTCAAAATTGTTTTTTAAATATAGGCAAATATTTTCATTTAAATGCAATTTTGAAAGACATATACTTCTCCAAACTTTTTTCCTGCATTTCTTTTTTTAAATCTTGTTGACAACTGATAAATTGTTTATCTAGATTATGAATGTTAGATTTAAAAATGATTAATAAATATAGGTTCAAATTATTATGTTCTATTAAAAATGATTTTGTTCTTGATGAACATCTATTTGGTAATACGTTGTATTCAGATATAGTAAATTAATGACGTATATAAAATTATAGGGTAGTGACACCTTCAGTTTCATTATGAGCAGAGCTTTCAAAATGCTATTAGTCACCACCTGTCATTCTGTCATTATATAGCATTATGTAGCACTCAAAAGATGCATACCCTTCATTTGACGTTCTTTAGAAATCTAAAATATGACTTTCTATGGCTTGTGGCTCTATAACCCTTTATTGACAATACGAACAAAATCATATGGTTTGATTCAAGAAGGTAAAAAATATCCCTTATTTGGAAAATCTCACCCTGAGTAGGTGGTTTAATTTTAGCACATTTCAGAGTTATAATTTCCTGTTCACTAAAAACATTTATTATGACAGCTGAAGATCTTATGTATAGCTGAACAATACTTTTATTAAATTATTTGCCCCCCAAAAAGCTTTAATTTTTTGTATTTCATTCCTTTGAGGGGATATTTTAGGATCTTTAGAGAGGAATAAGAAGTGTAGGAGTATGTTGTTTTTCAATAGTTATGAATTGGTAATTTATGTGGTTGTTTCTTAAAGGTTCATGTATACTACACATTTTATGCTATAAAGTATTGTCAAAGTAAATCTAAGCTATGTTTTACATACTTTATTTTTTGCAGGGAAAATTAGGTCAAAATGATTTATAAAATTAAGCATTCTTTCAACATTAGTTTATTCTGGAACTTATAAATGTCTATTGAGAACCTAGTGCATGCCAGATACTACTTTAGATTACACAGGTTAAAAAACAAACAAACAAACAAACAAACAAAAACACACCTAGCTTTGTGGACCTTTTATTTTTAATGAGAGAGACACATTAAATAAAAACTACAAACTTAAATAAGGAAATTACATAGTATGTTCCATGAGTCTGACAGTGAAGTCCATGAACTAATCCTAAAAAAACTGTTACATACCTCATTGCTGAATATCACCACAGTCACCTTCTAAGCACTCCCTTTGGGAAGCTATGCACTGATGCCAGTGCCTAGTCCCACCTTCAGATCAATTTTGGAACTCTTTCTGGAATGCCCATCAGAGATGTTGTCCTATTACCCTTAATGTCCTAAATGTCACCAAAATCTTCCTCCTTTCAATATTTCTTTTATTTTCAAGTGAAGAAAGAAGTCACTGGGGGCTAGATCAGGTGAGAAGCGAGGGTGTTCCAATACAGTTGTTTACTGGCTGAAAACTCCCTCACAGACAGTGCCCTGTGAGCTGGTATATTGCTGTGATGCAAGAGCCATAAATTGTTGGTGAAAATTTCAGGTCGTTTTCATCTACCTTTTCACACATCCTTTTCAACACTTCCAAATAGTAAACTTTGTTAACTGTTCGTCTAGTTGGAACAGATTCATAATGAATAATCTCTCTGATATCAAAAAACTTTAGCAATGTTATTTTGACTCTTGATTTGGACTGACAGAACTTTTTTTGGTTGTGGAGAATTGTCTGACTTCCATTTTACATCTTGATGCTTTGTTTCAGGGTCATATTGGTACACCTATGTTTCATCACCAGTAATAACATGGCCCAACATATCATCTTGCTTCCTGAAAGATCTTGGCAAACTTAGACTCTCCTTTGCTGTTCATTGGTGAGCTCCTTCAGGACCATTTTTGCACACACCTTCCTTATGCCAAGACTTCAGTTAAGATTTTCCTAACTGTTTCTCTATTGATGTTTACTTAGTCTGCTATGCTTCTCACAGTCAGCTTATCATTTCTATGCACAAATCAACAATGATTTTGATGCATAGTTCAATGAATTTTTGCAATGTTTTCGTCAGTTCTGCTAGTTACTGGCTACACTGACCTCTCTTCATCAGTAATACATTCTCTCCCCTCAGGAAAATGTTCAATCCATTTATACACAACTGTTTTCTTCATGGTATTATCCCCATAAACTTGGACTAACACATCCCTGCTTTCACTTCCACTCTTGCCAAGTTTAACAAGAAATTTAATGTTTGTTCATTGCTCTAATTCAAGCTCACATTCTTGTGAGGGGACACAAAAACACACAACAACAATACTGAATGCCACTAAGCAAGACACCACCACATGCTGACATCACATTGCTGTCAGACACTCGCATACCAAAGTTATGAAACCTTACTGAGCTCTTTGTATAGTGCTGCCAATGTATGAGGCCTGACAATTAAGTGCATAAACCTTTGCAACGATGTTGCTAATCTTTTTTTGATATCGGAGGGATTATTCATTATGAATTTGTACCAACTGGACAAACACTTAATCAAGTTTATTTTTTGGAAGTGTTGAAAAGGCTGTATGAAAAAGTTATAAGACCCGAAAATTTTGCCAAAAATTCATGGTTCTTGCATCATGACAATGCACAAGCTCACACGGCATTGTCTGTGAAGGAGTTTTTAACCAGTAAACAAATAACTGCGTTGGAACACTCTCCCTACTCACCTGATCTGGCCCCCAGTGACTTTTTCTTTATGTGACGATAAAGGAAATATTGAAAGGAAGACTTTTTGACAACATCCAGGACATCCACGGAAATAAGACGACAGCTCTAATGGCCATTCAAGAAAAAGAGTTCCAGAATTGATTTGAAGGGTGGAGTAGGCACTGGCATCCATGCATAACTTCCCAACGGGAGTACTTTGAAGGTGACCATGGTGATATTCAGCAATGAGCTATGTAGCACTTGTTCTAGATTGAGTTCGCAAATCTAATTGTCTGACCTCGTAAGCATAGTGGCAAGTTTGCTAACTTAATTGTCAGACCTGTAGGATGAAGAACATAATGCAAAAGAGAAAAATTAGATCAAGGTGAGAAAAATGAAGATTTCTAGGCAAGAATGGAAGTTAACATTTTAAATAGAAACTTGGTGTCGTTATAGCAAAGGTGACATTTGAGCAAAGACATAAAAAGTTGCAAGAGTTGGTTAAGAACTATCAGCAGTTGGGCGGCCAATTAGTTCAGTTGGTTAGAGCGCAGTGCTCTTAACAAGGTTGCTGGTTGGATCCCCACATGGGCCACTGTGAACTGCTCCCTCCACAACTAGATGGAAACAACTACTTGACTTGGAACTGATGGGTCCTGGAAAAAGACACCTAAATAAAGTTTAAAAAACAAAACAAAAACACTATCAGCAGTCAGACCACTCCAGACAAAGGGATTAGCTATTGCAAAGGCCTTAAGGTTGGATCCTGTCTTGAATGTCTGAGGAATTGCAAGGAGGCCACTGTGAATGAGTGAGTGGAGTTCCAGGGAAGGAGGTCATGAAGGTGAAATGAATGGCGAATCATGTAAAAGCTTAGATCATTGTAAAACTTTTGCTTTTATATTTGAAAACTTACTGTGTGATAGAATTTCTGTTATTAACTGGGAGTTCAAATGTCCATAACTTCAAGGATACTTATTCTAGTAAGATAGAATAAAAGAGCTCAGATTTCAACATAGAGTGACAAATGCTGTGAGATCCAAGTGTCGGAAATTATGGGGGCACAGAAGGCCTCCAAAAGCAGATTGCTATATTTGGTGCCTTTCTGTGACTGTACATGAGACGATGTTTTCTAGATTTTTACAGTAATGGAATTGTACAGTATATATTTTATTGTCAGGATTATTTTACTCAGCATAGTTATTTTGAGAACCATCCAAGTTGTGTATATCAATAGTTCATTTTAAATCTCTTATACAGATATATCATACATATGCATATTATGTAATTAAACTTTATTGAGGTGAAAATTATCAGGAAAGTTACATAGATTTCAGGTGTACAATTTTGTAATACATCCTCTATATATGACATTATGTGTTCACCACCCAGAGTCAGTTATCTTCCATCACCATATATTTGATCCCCTTTACCCTCATCTACTTCCCTCCTCCCCCCTACCCTCTGGTAACCACTAAACTATTGTCTGTGTCCATGAGTTTTTGTTTCTTCATTTGTTTGTCTTGTTCTTTTGTTATTTTCAGTTTTGCATACCACAAATCAGTGAAATCATCTGGTTCTCGATTTTTTCTGTCTGATTTATTTCGCTCAGCATAATAATCTCAAGATCCATCCATGTTGTCAAAAATGGTGCTATTTCATCTTTTCTTATGGCAGAATAGTATTCCATTGTGTATATATCCCACAACTTCTTTATCTAATCATCTATAATCATTATTGTGTTGATTGAATTTATATTGTTTCCAATTCTTAGTGATTAAAACTAAAGCTGCTAAGAAATTTGTTTACAAGTTAACCTCTGAATACGGGCTTGTTTTTTAGAGGGGAAAATGTCGAGGAGTAAAATGGCTTATGTTATTTAATCGGAACATATTTAACATTTTAAAATTTTCAAACTATTTTTCAAAGTGGTTGTATGATATTATATGCCATAGGCAATTTTTGAGATATCCTGTTGTTTCACAAACTTTTTCAGATTAGGTATAGTTGGAATTATTAATTGTAGCTATTTTAGTAGATGATTAAGCACATTATACTGTGATTTTAATTTGTACTTCTTTCTATCTAAATGTTGAAAATCTTTTCATGTGCTTGTAATCCACCCATATGCCTTTGGGGAAGTCTCTCTTCAAATATTTTCTCCAAATATAAAATTGGATACTCAATGTTTTGTCATTGCTTATTAATCAATTTATTTAATTTTATGGTTTAATAATCTGAATAGACATCCATTATTAGATATATGATATGCAAATCCTCCAAGTTTCTGGGTTTCTCTTTATAAAAAAACTTAAAAGTGTTTTCAAGAAAAAAATTTCTTAATTTGTATTAAGTCAAATTATTGTTACAATTTTTTGTTTTATGGATAATGCTTTTGGTGATCTGAATACTCTTTGCTAAACTGAAATTTTAAAAGGTTTTCTTTATCGTGTTTTCTCCTTCAGTTTTACACTTTTAGCTTTTATACTTTGATCTATGATCCATTATGTGATGATTTTGATGTCTGAAGTGTTTTGGATAGTTATTATTTTTTCAATATGGATATCTGATTGTCCCAGCCTTATTTTGGGGGAAGACTACCCCTTTCCCACAGAGATGCCTATGCATTTTGTCAAAAATCAATTAATTAAAAAATATCAATGGATCAAAGATGTGTGGATCTCTTTCTGGACTCTATTTTCTGTTGCATTGATTTGTTTATATGATACCATTTCCTCATTGTCTTAATTTATGTAGGTTTATAACAACTCTTAAAATTAGATGCTGTAAGTTCTCTATCTTTATTTTTTTTGAAAATTGTTTTAGCATTCTTTGTATATTTTTATTTTTCATATGGAATTTAGAATCACCTTGTTAATTTCACACACTAATAACAAAAGCCTGCTGGGATTTTTAATTGATGGATATTATATCTATTGGTCAATATGGGAGAAATCGGTATCTTACAATATTGAGTCTTCCGATCCATAAATAGAATATATCCCACAATTCACTTTTTTTCTTTTTATTTTACCTCGATAATCTTTTAAACTTTTCAGTGTAGTAGAAAAGTTTAAAAGATTATCAAGATAAAATAACTTTTTCAGTCTTGCACACTTTTTTCTCATATTGGTCCTTAAGAATGTCAATTTTTTTGATGTTGCTATAGATGATGTTTTTAATTTTGTTTGTTCATAGCAGATGGAAGACACATGATTGTTTATGTTGTTAGATTTTTGTAACCTTGCCAAATTTCACCATAGACATAAACAAATGTGATTTGTGAATAACATTTTACTTCTCTCTTCACAAACAATACTATTTCATTCCTTTTTTGCCTTGTACTGGCTAGAAATTTTAGTTCATTGTTGTTTTAATTATTCGAAATGGTAAGAGTGGACATCTTTGCTTTTTTTTCTTTACCTTAGTGAGGAAATAGTCAGTGTTTCACCATCAAGCATGATGTCAGATATTGGTGTTTGTTTCTGTTTTGTTTTGTTTTGTTTTGTCTTTGTAGATGTACATTATCATGAATGTGCTTCTTTCTATTTACAAGTTGCTAAGAGCTTTATAAAAAGTGGGACTTTGGCTTTTATCGAACAATATTTCTACACCTACTGAAAACAGCATACGGCTGCTCTTTTCTTAGCTGCTATACTTTTAAATGTTGAACTAAACTTGCATTTCTGCAATAAACATCACTTTGTCATCATGCATTAATTTTTAAATAAGTTTTTGGGTTCATTTTATTGAAATATGTTCAGACTTTTTAATCTATGTTCATGAATAATATTCTGCAGTTTTCTTGTTATTTTTTTGTTGTTTTGTTTGTTTTGTTTTGTTCTGTTTTGTTTTGTTTTGGTATGCTGGCCTTGAGGAAGAGTTAGAAAGTATTCTCCTCTCATCAATCTTCTGAAGAGTTTGTATAGAATTGGTGTTGTTTCTTCCTGAAATATTTGGCAGGATTTCACAGTGGAGAATCTCAGCCTGGAATTTTACTTGTGGGCATAATTTTAATTTCAAATACACTTTCTTGTAGGTCTATTCATATGTTCTGTTTCTTTTTGAGTGAACTTTAAGAGCTTGTGTCTTTCAAGGAGTATGCTATTTATCTCATTCCTGATGTTAGAAAGTAATCATCGATTTTTATAGAATTCACTGATTACTGTATGTGTATTCTGCTGAGGTAGGAAAATATTCTATAATATCAGTCATTTCTAGTTAGTTGATAATGTCATTCAAGTCTTTTATATCTTACTGATTTGCTGATTACTTGTATAAAATAAGATTGTTGAAATTTCCTAACATAAATGCCAATTTTTAAATGTCTCCTCTAAGGTATGAGCTTTGTTCCATGTATCCCAAATATCTGTTATTAGGTGTATAAAAGTCAATAATTCTTATACTGTCCTGATGAACTCACCCTTTCACGCATTTATATTTTTGAAATGACTTAATGCCTGATAATGTATTTCCCACCAAAATAAACTTTGTATCATGTTAATATAACCACCAATGATTTGTTTTGATCAGTGTTAATATAATATATTCTTTTACTTTAAAGACACTTCCACACTTAATCCGAATAAATAAGGAAGCACTTCTTAGCTTTAGAAGCATCTTTCTAGATTATTCTAAAAGCATTAAGCCACAAACTGGAAACTCCTAGGTCTCTGTCTAAGGTATAGTTTTCTCAGCTTTATATTTTATCATTGTTTTTTTTTTTTTTTTCCTAATTCTTATTTTCAGTATGATCTATTTTATTTCCTAGCCTTTCTCCTCTATTCTCTATATGACTTGTTTCATAGGAAACAATTATCTACCTATCAGAAAAACTGTTATTGATAAATACTTATATATCTTTGCTTTAATAGTAAT
This sequence comes from Rhinolophus hipposideros, assembly GCF_964194185.1. NCBI lineage: Eukaryota > Metazoa > Chordata > Mammalia > Chiroptera > Rhinolophidae > Rhinolophus > Rhinolophus hipposideros. The sequence continues at coordinate 88,832,565 of NC_138047.1, read as the reverse complement.
GAAAAAACTGGTTCTTCTATGATGATATTAATTCATCTGAGTTTTCTCAAAGTAGAGAGCAATCTTTCAAATGCTGTTGTCCTCAGGATGAGGAGTATGTTTCAGCCTCAAGTTCACTCTTCTTGAAATTCTCTATTAAAATTCTTACACCTCTTCTTAAAACCTCTGATTTTTAATGTTGCCTGTTATTCACATTTTCTACCTTCACTGCTCTTGGTTACTTTAATAACACATGTTTGATTACATGCTCTTCTTCACTGAAAACTGTAGCATTGGATTTAGAGTAGTCTTCTTTATGACACAACCTACCAGAACTCAGGTGGTATCATTTTTGATTCATTCACATAAACAGAAGGTACAACACAGCACTTTTTGATATCATAAATTCTTAATGCAGTATAATCTCGTATCTCTTAAGCATTGCACTTACTGTCCCATTCACTGCCTGACTAAATCCCAATAATCCCTGTGCTATTTCCTCAGAAAATACATCTCCACCCAAAGTTTTCTCCATACCAGGAAATGAAGATCCCATCCTTCTGTTTGTGCAGCTAAAATAATTTTTGACACATTCTGTCTTGCACATACCCCATCCCATTCATTAGAAAATTGTATTCATCACCCATCAAAATGTATTCAGAATAAATTATGTCTCACCACTTCCATTAACAGGAACTTGGTAAAAACACCATCATATGTTCTTGGATTATTGACCTGATTGGTTTCCCTACTTCCTCACTTGCTCCATTCCAGCCTCCTCTCCAGTCTGTTTTTGGCACAGAAACTTAACTTAAAAATAAAGTAGGTGCCTTCATTCTGCTGGTAAAAATGTTTCCAGTATCTTTCCCTTTCATACTAAGTAAAAATCCAAAACATTTCAATATACTGGAAGTTCATACATTACTACTTTCTTCCTCTTCATCTCTATGACCTCATTAGCTTCCTTCCTGTTCCTCAAATGCAACAGACGAGCTCTCACTCAAGGTCTATGTATCTGTTATTTCCTTTGCATGAAACATTTCTATTTTAAATAATATATATATATATATATATATATATATATATATATATATATATATATATATATATGACATCCTCCTTCACTTCCTGTGGTTTTCTTCTCAAATAACACATTGTAAGTGAGATACAACCACCCAATTATAATTATATTATTTTATATAAAATTAACCTCAAAAAATCTGACATATCCTATTGATATAACCTCAACCCAGACATACCCTATTGACATTTACCCTCTTTTATTTTTCTTTGTATTACTTATCACCATCAACCATACATTTGTTATACTACTATCTGGTTATATTTCTATTACACCTCAATAGAATGTAAGGTCTTTGCTGCCAGATATTTTATATGTCTTGTTAACTTCTGTATTCCCAGAAGGGTAGCTGACAGATTGGCAGACTATAAGGGATCCATAAATACTTGCTAAATATACGTTTGTATTGTTGTTGGAGTCCTTTGTAGGTTGTACCTCTTAGTCTGGAATAGTACCCATCATGTCTAAGCAGTAGGAATAGAGTCTTGATACATGTTTAAATGAGTAAAAACGTGTATTAAACAGCAAAGTTTGAAAGCTAAAAGAATGGCCCCATACTAATATATGGAGGAAAATGGAGCATATTTTCCACAGTTTAGTAGTGGAAATCTTTTATATAATTTTTTAGAAGCCTACACTAATGTACTATAATAGGCACTTGCACTTTGCAATTATACAAACACTTTGGTAATTTATATCCTCTTTGTGATTCATGACTGAATTTCACTTAATTCCTTAGGAACATTACAGCATTTCAAGTTTTCATGCATGTTCAATAAACCTATTGGGGTAACTACCTTTTTTATTCAAATGGAGAAATAGTCTTATATTTCATCTAAAGTTTTTTTTCTAGGAGTAATTTACGTTAGTTGCACTGTTTTGTTAAATTTCCAAATCAGTCACTGATTAAAGCTTTTTCATATAGAAATAATTTTATACAAAACACAAAAGTTATATAACATTCAATTGTTATACTATCCAAGTGTCTATCTTGCATTGTGATACTGTCCATATTAATTCTGTGCAATGCAAATCATTGCCAGACAATTTCCTAACACTTACTGTATGGATGGAATCTATTATGACTAAATGTCTTTTTGGGTTTTTTTATTTTTTATTTTACTGGTACATAAAACACATTAAAATATATTTTGATTTAAATATAATGTTTTAAGATTAATTTGGCAATTACAAAATATGTGTACTTCTATCTTACTGCCTAGACACATTAGTTCTACATAGTAATCACTAAAATACTTCAGTTTATTACCTAGACTTCAAAATGCTTATTAATAGAAAAGAATATAAGATTCTCCTGGGACAGTTAACTATGGACAACATACATTAAATCAGGTGTGTTAGAGTTAGGGCAATATGGCCAGGTTTATCTAGAGGGAGAGGTGAGATGGCCAATCGATGGAAGGTGGCTTGAAACACCTTCCTCAGGATGGATGGTGCCCAACACCCCATGTGTGACACAACATATAGGTACAGCTAAGCTTTTAGTCACCAAAGCTCTCATTCCTACTTCCCAGTAAAACTGGTATACATCAAGATGAAATGTTATACGTAACTTTAACATTTGAGAAAACAGTCATAGTTTTTTTCAGGACTCATAATTTGAACAAATCTACACATGCCTGCACACATAGGTGAAGGTACGACAATTAAGTTTGCGAACTCATCCTAGAAAAAGTGCTATATATCTCATTGCTGAATATCGCTATGGTCACCTTCTAAATGCTCCCCTTGGAAAGCTATGCACTGACACCAGTGCCTAGTTCACCCTTCAAGGCAATTTTGGAACTCTTTTTCTGGGATGGCTATCAGAGCTGTTGTCATATTACCCTTGATGTCCTGAATGTCATCAAATGTCTTCCTTTCAATGTTTCCTTTTACTTCAGGTAAAGAAAGAAGTCATTGGGGGCCAGGTCAGGTGAGTAGGGAGGGTGTTCCAATATAGTTATTTGTTTACTGGCTAAAAACTCCCTTACAGACAGTGCCATGTGTGCTGGTTCATTGTCATGATGTAAGAGCTATGAATTGTTGGCAAAAAGTTCAGGTCATCTAACTTTTTCATGCTTCCTTTTCAGAACTTCCAAATGGTTAACTGTTTGTCCAGGGGGTACAAATTCATAATGAATAATCCCTGTAATATAAAAAAAAGTTTAACAACATCATGGTCACAAGTTCGTGAACTTAATCACCAGATCTCATCTGAAAGTTTCTTGCTCTAATTGCAAATTATTCAATCTGGGATAATTCCCTTTCAAAATTCCACATTATAAAGTCTATAAAGACTTTACAAACTTTCAGAATTGTCTGTTACTAAAAAAGTAACTTGTGACTTTTTGTTTAGAAAAGAGAATGAAAATATATATTTAAGCATTATCATTAAAAGATGATTTACAATTTGTCTATTTTCTTATTTCAGATTAAATAAGACATTTAGTCAGTCAACTAATATTGAGTAACCTAGCTATATATATATCTCCTTTAAATGCTCAGATTTCCAACTGTGTTGAAATTATTAGTGCTGAGAAAATATCCCTGAAAATAAAGTTAAAATTTCCTTTGATAGTGGTATCTTAAAATAGAAATTTTATCTCTTTGGGGTAGTTTAGATGAATACAACTTTAAGGTTTGATAATGGAGTTACATGACTGCTCAAAGTTTTTAGCAATTTTATGAATTGATGAGAAAATAAGTGTTTTCAGCTTTCTAGCTTTTTCATTTTGAATTTTATTCATCGCAAAGTTATGTAAGTTAAAAGATACATACACACACACACACACACACACACACACATATATATATATATATATATATTTATAGATATAAATTATATTTATTCTGTGATTCTTATATTTAAGGTTCAGGAACTTCATGAATTCACAAAATGAAAGGGCTCTTCTTCTCAAAGTGTGCCAGACATCTAGTTTTAAACTCTTTCGAACATGAATAGTCAGGGAAAGATGAATAACTAAACTAATTGTTAGGAGAGTATTTTACACTAAGGAATATTATCTTGGTATTATACAGTTTTTCATGAACTATGATTTAGCATATAATAATAATAACAATTAAGTATTGACTAATTTATAGTGGCCAGAATGATAGCTGCTAATTTTTTACATTTGCTTACTTTTTTTAATTAAAGTGTATTGGGGTGACAATTGTTAGTAAAGTTACATAGGTTTCAGGTGTATAATTCTGTAATACATCATCTATATATCACATTGTGTGTTCACCACCCAGAGTCAATGATATAATATTTTCTTTAAAAACTTTATAAGTAATAAAACTGAATCAGTTTCTATAAATTATGAAATATTAATTAGAGCAGTTGTAAGTGAATATGTACATAAAAAGTTTAAGTTCACAGATGTAGCTTTAAGTTATTACATGGTAGAAGTTTTGTTTTGAACATTTAATGCTATACTTACCCAATCATGGAACCACAGAAACTCCAGGAAAAAATAAATTGATTCCATTAAAATAATCCTAAATTCTTTCAATACAAGATCTAAGCCAGTAAAGTGCGATAAGTATATTATGGAAATGAACTCCTTCAGTATTCACTTCAGTATTCATCAGCTGCCAACATGTTCCCCACTTTCTCAGTCACTCTCGGTACTTGCTCACCAATGATTGTGTCATGGCTGAATTCTGACGCTGTGATGGGGTTCGAGTTGGTTAATCTGGCTGCTGGAGTTGGTCTCATGGGCTACCTTGCCTGAAATATGTACCCTGAGATAATCCAGTTCTAGTTTTAAAGGTTCTTGAAGAGAGGTTTACAAATTGATTATAAGTTGACCTTTAAACAACATGAAGTCTAGGGGTACTGACCTCTGCATAGTTGAAAATTGGTGTATAAATTATGACTGTCCCAAAAGTTAACTACAGTTCCTCAGTGTCTGTGAAAGACGGATTTCAGGATGCCCACGGACACAAAATCCGCAGATGCTCAAGTCCCTTATATAAAAAACGGTAGAACAATGATTACAGTCAGTTCTGATTATAGTTTACATCTGCAAAGCTTTAATACACCCATACAAAACCCAGGGAGACGGAGAGCTGGTGTCTATTTCTTGAAAAACTATTTATGTATAAGTGGCCCCGGGAAGTTCAAACTCATGTTGTTCAAGGGTTAAATGTATATCAATACACAAGTACTAAGTTATATATGAGATGAAAAAGAGTAAGAAACTGGGATGAAAGTGATTCTCCTCTTTTGGACAATGAGTCCATTTTGACCAGTTTAACAGAATTCTGTGCCCCTGGTCCATTTATGAGCCTATAGTCTTGTGGTTTTGAATTTATAATGTCCATGATTAAGAGGCAAATCATAGGAGGGAGTCATGTGGTAAGTATTCACTTGACCTACATCTATGAAGATTGACACACAGCAATTTTCATTTATTCAAAAGCATATTTGGTAGATTCACAGCTATGTTTCTAGTTCCAAGGATTAAATTGAGGGAGAACACATTTTTATGGAAATTTGGAGAATAATGATTAATACATAATTAGATAGAAAATCACAATTAGGTTGGCTGATACCATGATATCAATAAATACCACATGGTTATGGTATATGATGTGCTTAGAAATATAAAAAAAGCAACTATATTGTTTATTTTTTATTCAAAAATATTTTAAAAAACACATAAATATACTAAGTAATATAACAAACATTTTCCAGAATCCTAAATTAACAAATCTGAGATTTGTATACATTTTTTCCAAATTTTCTTAGAAATTTTCTTTTTTATGAAATATATTTTAAAATGTATGTGTAAATCCAAAGTCCCCTTTGAATACAAAATACTTGAACTAATTCAACTTTTTAATGGTTGTGGTGGAAAATGTGATGTGTCTCCTAGTCCTGAGAAGTTAGAACATATAAATGCCGATTGTCTGCTGCCTCACCTTTAGACAACCACATGATTTTATCCAAGGTCGGTTTCCTCCCAGTGTGGCCAATATCCATTGACTGATGGAAGTGAACAAAGAAAGGCCAAGACATATTGACCAATACAGTACAACTCTGCTGGACCATTTTAGTTCCAGAGCTCCCTGCATGTCAGCTGAGGCATTCACTAGGCCAGCATCATAGATGAACTTTGCCCTCAGCGGAGTCCTCTCTCTCCTAAAGGTATTGGCTCCCACTAATTCCTTAAATAACATTACCCAACTAAACTCCATCTCAACGTCTGACTCTTCTAGGAAGCAACCTGTCACAATGGTCAACAAAGTTTTTCCTACAATAACATGACACCTATGCAGGGACACAAATGATGACTAAGAATTTGTCAGAAAGGAACCTGTGGGATTGTGCTTTCCAGAATAGAAATCATTCTTCCAAATTCCCTGCTGCTCAAGAGAAAATACACATGGAGTCTGAATTTATATGTTTACTTAGATGTTTGTATGGAATTTTGTGGTTGCAAGGAGGAGGAAAAAAATTAGAATCCAAGAGAAATTAGGAATGAAAAAATAAGATTATTTCACAAATGCAATAATAATGGGAAAGAAAATAAATAAATAATATGATTCTAATATAAAATGTAGACTTGAGGAGAGCCTCTTCAGAGGAATAGGCAAGTAGTTTTTGATATGTTAAGTTTGGTGAGATTTCATTTATGTATCAATATAAGTCCCCCAAACAAGTGGAAATATAACTATAGTTTATAAGTAACAAACTGTTTGATTTGTACATGCACAATTGATTGAGCCACACACTTAACACATATTTATTGAGCCTCTCTGTATTTTATTCTCAATATAGAGTGATGAGGACATTTGGTATGGTCTGTCCTCACAGTGCTTACAGCATAGGATCAGTGACAGATATTCCACACATAATCGTATAAATAAATATATGTCTGCAATTTGGATATAGTCCCTGAGGACAAAGAATAGGATACTATGAAATAAAAAGAAGGGGAGTTAATTTATACTGTGCATGTCAGGGAAGGTCTGTCAGGGCCATGATATTTTTTAAAACCTGAAGGATGAATGAGATTTAGCTAAGCAAAAGTCCGGAAAAAAAGTTTTCTCATCAGAGGGAGCAGCATCTGTCCAATGTTTAAATGGTATCCAAAGAGTAGGCTAGATTTTGTAGGACTTGGTTAACACTGGAATGTTATGCTAAGTGCCAATGGAGAGCCACAGAAAAGTGTAAGGCAAGAAAGTAACAGAGGCATGACAATTTGAGAGTTGTCTATATCCAACTTATAGCTGAAACTATGGAAGCAGATGTTCTTTGGTAGAGAGAGTAGATCAGGGAGAGAAATAGGGCCAACGAGAGAGGCTTATAGACTCAGAAATAGAGATGACAAAGGAATTAATAAAGTGGCAAAAGAATTAATAAAGCCCAAGAGAAAATAGTCAAAAACATAAAACCAGAAGTGACACAATAAAAAATAGTACAGGAGAGGTTGATGTAGATATTTTTAACTGAACTTCAGATTATGAATTCCAGTTTCTTTTGTTTTTTTTTTTTTTAAGTCACACTGGTATAATTGCTACATTAAGAAGAGTATTATAAAACTGAATTACAAAATTATTTTTTTTCTTGCAAATTCCTTGAACATCTCTCTGTTGTTGTAAACTATTCATTATGCTGTACATATCTATTCCTGTTTTCCTAAGGGGGAAAAAAAAACAAACAAACAACTTTTTCTTTTGGAATTGCCCAATCTAGGTTGCTGGGTTTCAGACTAGTTTTGTTAATTGGGTTTTAAATGAGTTTTTACAAAGCATTTTAGAATTCAGTTTCAGAAAACTTGATGCAGCTTCTAGAAGGTTGTTCAGATTTTGCACCCGCTTATTACTTTCATTTAACAAGTTCTACTTAACTAATTGATCTCGATCAATAATTAGAACTTAGTTGTTCTAACATGGTGGGAAAAGGATATACACAATTTTAAACAAAATCTAAAGCATAACACATGATCATCTAGTGACCCTACACATATAGAAACTGATTCCATATTATTAAGTATGAAATTTTTAATACGAAATTTCAAAATGCACTCTTTCGTGTTTCTGCTTTCTGAAACGTGGTAATATGGGTACTTCTTTTTGTATGTTTATTCAAAGCCAGTTATAAAAGCAACCACCCACTCCATCATTAACATTATTTTTTAAATATATATATATATATATATATATATATATATATATATATATATATATATATATCCCCCTTTCTTCTGCCTCCCCCCCACTCCAGTTTATATATATATATATATATTTTTTTTTTAATGACTTATTTTCTTGTACTTTATAATAGGGCAGAATAAATGAATAAAACCTACTGGTTTTACCACTGTTTTTATCTTAGTTACAAACTTCATATCATAAAATCACTAACAGCACTCGTGGGTACATACTAAGCTGCAACAACACCAATGCTTCTCTTTTAGGCCTCCCAGTGCCACTGAGTCTTGCTATCAAACGGCAGTTTATATCTTCTAGCTCATAATACTTAGTAATTTAAATTCCGGGAGGACCTCCAGGGACACTTTGAAAACATGAATCTTTTTAAAGATTGTTATTATGTGACATGAAGCAATGCTACATCAAATTATTAAATTGTTTGTGTTTTTCTATCAGCTTGAATAAGCCAACAATGTGATGATATGCTCAAATACATGTGTTAAATAAAAATGACAAATTGTGTGGTTAACAACATTCTCTAAAAATTAAATACACTAGCCAATAGAGATATTCCCTTCCTCCACACCAGATACTATATATATATGGTATGTGTATATATATACATATATATATACATATATACATATATATGTATATATGTGTATATATGTATATATATGTATATATATGATCAGTTTCTATTCTAATATGAATGCAGATCCACCAATCATAAAACTAACTACCTATAAACATTTCACTTTACATAGCTGAATTTTAACTTCTTCTTTACTTACAGCCCATTTATCTCATGTGAAACAACTGAATTGTAAGCTGAAGAATTTTTCTAATGGTGTCTCTCTTTTTTTTTACTCTCATCTTTGTCCATATTTCAAAACTAAACTCCCCTTCTGTTCTATCATTAATTTGATCACATTGTTCTTTTGAGAATCTGGAGCAACAATTCCGTCAAACCTTTCAAATCTTCCCTCCTTCACTAGCTCTTGACCTTTGCAAATCTGTTCCAGAATCCCTTTTGTCAAATGGTGTGGAGGTAGAAATCAATCAAATCTTCCTTTAAACCACCATTTATATTCCTCTTTGTCGTAACAAAATGTCTCAGCATAATAAATTATATACTATTTTCATTTCACCACAATTACTTCCTTTTATCCCTCGACATGCTGGTTTGAAATCCAATACAATTATGTGCTTAAACAAAAGAATCATCTTTTAATTTCCAAATTTGCTGACATTACCTAAGGTTTTATTATGCATATTAATTGTAATCCAATTGGTTTACATCTCTGTCTTTCACTGTCACTTGACTTCCGTTTCATGGGAGTTCCCTCTTTCTCTATCACACCAATCATACATACAGCATGTAATTTAGTCTTTAAAGTTCTCCGTCAACTCAGATATTAACTGTTTTTGAAATGATTCAATTTATTTATTTAACCAATTATCAAACTTCTTTTATGCTTCAAGCACTACCTATGTTATCCAAATTTCAATTGCTGGACCCCTCTTCTGCTATTTGCTATCTGAGAAGTGAGGAAGGCCTTGGGAATCTTATTATCTATGTCTCTACTTGTTTTCCAGTTCATGCTCTATATATAACTGTAAGTTCATTTTAACATAAACACACAAACAGATTAACAGTAACTAAGTGAATAGATATATGTTATGCTAAAACTAACCAAAGAAAACTGAAGGAGCTCGTATACTATCAGAAAAAGTAGATTTAAGAACAAAAACTGTTACTGGGGGAAAAGAAAGTAATTTATATTGATAGAATGTTTAATTCAATAAAACCATGTACAGTAAAAATAACCACTAACTTCTAGTCAGAGAAGTACGTGTAGAAAAATTAGATAATGCAGTCTGGAAAGGATATAACAAGAATGAAAATCTGTATTTAATTTTTTATTTATTTTTAAAAATCTTAAGGTAGTATGGCAACATATTAACATTTTAATATCTGGTTGGTGTGCACATGTGTTTGGTACATTACCTTGCACTCTTTCTAAAATTGTAATACAAAATAAAAATAACTCTGAAGTTTCATGTGCATTTCTGGGAATATTAGAGAGCTGCAAAGTGCTTTATGGGGATGTCATTATAGTACCCTAATTAAAAGGGTGAATTGCTAATTATTAAAACTGACAATAATAAATAAAAAAATCTTGCAAAATAAAATGAATTTTAAATATTTTGTGGTACCATGAAATGTTATCATCTTATGGGTCCAAGCTCATCAGTGAGTTGTGAAAGCTGTTACTTGTACTGATTTCAAAAATTTCATTATTTCTATATTATTCCTGATCTAGAAAATTATCAATTCCTCTTTAAATATTTTAGACCTATAATATCCTTGTGAAAAATAGTACAGATCTTTATCATGACTCTTTACAAGGAACTTATTTATTTTTTTGTCTATCCTTTTTTTTAAATTAAAGTTTCTTGGGGTGGCAAATGATATGTGGTATATAAAACTGAAAACAACAAAGGAACAGGGCAAACAATGAAGAAACAAAAACTCATAGACAGACACAATTGATTAGTGGTTACCAGAGGGCAAGCAGGGAGGGGATAGTAGATGAGGGTAAAGGGGATCAAATATATGGTGATGGAGGGAGAACTGACTCTGGGTGGCAAACACACAATGCAATATATAGATGATGTATTACAGAATTGTACACCTTAAACCTATGTAACTTTACTAACAATTGTCTATCCTTTTTAATATAACTGCAATTCAATAATCCTCATTTGATTGTATTTTTTTGATGGACATTTCTCAAGTCATTCTGAGTAATACATACAATTTTAAAAATATACATTTAAAAAAATAATGTTAAGTAATAACTTTCTTGAGTTAAAATGCAATATTCTAATCTGTGATCCTAGAATGTTTATCTTTTATTTGTGGAATTGAGCATTTTCTTATACACTTTAATAGCCAGTTATATATAGATAATTTATGTCATAAAGAAATAGTAATGGCATTCATTATGTAGAAAATTTTAGCAAAATAGTATCAAGTTAACTTTCAAATAACATCTGTTCAAATGATTACATTGATTGGGTAGATATTTTGAAAAGCATTCTAAGTGTAATTCAGGGAGATTTAAAGATTACTTCTTAACATTGTAATTTATTATTCATAAAAAGGATTTTATTGTGTTCCAGTCAAGTTTTTAAAAAATTGATCAGGTGCTTAGGGTGACATATATTACATACTTTTCCACATAAGATTAAAAACAAACAAACAACTCCCCTCCCAATTGTGTGTGTGTGTGTGTTTGTGTGTCTGTAGAACATCTGATTTTCAAAATAGGATATGAATGCCTATTTAGTTATTTAGGGTCATTTCTCAGGCTACCCCATTATTTTCATTTCATCTAGATTCAATTCACATATTGAAAATGGATTTTGTAGTCAGTTTTTGTTACTGGTATTTTTAGCTTGTTTTTGCAAATTTCTACATGCCTCCTGAAGCCCACATTCTTTTCTTCATACAGCTATGTTACATTTCCCTTTCTGCTATTTGTTGCTGAATTATAGCCAATGGATTGTCGGTGAAAGTAATCAACACCCTTCTCATAAAAAATTTCTATATCCACTCTAGCATGCTTCTCTTTCCATTTGCCTATTATAATTCTGGGAATTATAAGGATACCCAGAATAAACTCCAGTATTTACTTTAAAAGTTTGATATTGCAGAAAGCGTGACTAATTAATACACATATTATGTGACTTTATTTGAAGACCATTGGTGGGTGGTGTTTAAAATATGAGACACACACACACATAAACATACACAACAAATTTTTCAATCACCCGTTATGGAACATTGGAGGAGTGTTTGCTTCCAACTACCATGAAAAAAAAAAATCCTTCAGAAACACAGGATACAGCACATACAGTCTGTAACATTTTTGAAGGCCTAGTATAGGACCTGATGTAAAGGGTACACTGATCTACTTAAGCCACATCAGAATGCCTCAGTACTATAGCTACATGTATATATTTATATAAAATCTTTGTTTATGGACAGTGGGTCTTCCAACTCCATATGACTTTTATTGGGTGGTGATTCAGGCTTCACTGTTTTAATTATTTTGGGACACTTTATTCCCATTATCCAGTTATAGGTCATACTTAACTTCTTATGAGCTTAAAACCCAAAAGCCATAGCTTCAACACCACTGACCATTATGTATAGTTTATTCTAGGAAATTATTTTGTGCATGACAGCGTTTCAATATTAACTTTAAAGAGTTATTTTATCTCTCATTGCTATAGTTTTGTCAGAAGGATATAGCAGGTGGCACAAGTCATGATTTCTTATACCATCTGGATCAGAAATACAACATATATTTATTATAATTAAGGATTTCTATGGCTCACCTTCCTTTCTGGTATTAAATGGTGTAATTAAAACCAATAATAAAACCCAATAGAGTACAGAATTAATCTAATTGCTGTATTAAAATGAAATGTTTGAGGTTTCTTTGGATTTTTCTCGCTAATTAAATCAAAAGCAATATATAATAGTTGTTATGTTACAAAATACCATATTGTTTAGCAGATGTAAAAACTCAGTTTTTTCAAGGCCCTTGAAAAGTACAATCAAGGCATTATTTGGATAATGGCTAGAGAGTGACACGACTGCTAATCATATCTATTTTAACGTATCCAATCATTGCAGTAATAACATTATAATTTGGTGTGCAGAATCCAAACAGAACTTCATGGTATGGTAACAGTCATTTTAATTCTTGATGTTTAATCAGATGTTTATAGGAATATAGTCATTTAATGTTTTCATTGTTTATACGGATATGTAATTTCTCCTCATTTTTACTCATTCCCTGATCTGCAGTTAAGCATATTTAATAGTCACTAATGAAATTCCTTTCCATTGTATGTATTACATTATATGCTTTGGGCTCAAAGCAAGAGAAAATAATGGAGCTTTCAAATAGTTATGCTTCTTGTCTCCAATGAATGTAAGATAATTACATTAAGAAAGAGAAGCAAAATGTTGTGCTTTTATCAAAAGGAAATGGTTATCATTGTCTAACAAAGAATAAAATATAAAGACTCTGCCTGATCCAACATAAATCATGCAAAACTAACACATTTATCTTAAATGTCTTTGAAATTTGAAAATGGATTCCATGTTCAAATAAAGAAGAGCTGGAAACAGGTTAAACTGTATTGCTGTATTGCAGTAAAAACAGAAAAAAATAAGAATCTTTTGTCACGAATACAAACTGTTCTCGATTTTTATGAGACAAAAAATATATAATGGTCATGGCCATGTTATAGATCTAAGAAAAATAATCAAACACAGGTAAAATGTGCATTACCTGGATAGTGATTAAACATACACATGTACACACACATTTATTTATATGTGTAAACATAAAAAGGATTTATAGAAAAAAGTTTACTTATTTACATATTTTCATATACGCACATTATTTATACCTACAATTCTTTTAGTTTCCTACTTTCAGATATTTGAAATTTAAGATTCTTTGAATATACCATTAGATCAGGCAATTTGTCTGGTTTTGGTTACAGCAATATATATATTACTGACAATAGTACCTGGTAAATAGTGCATACAGTTTATAAATAGTCTATAAATATTTGCCAAATGTAAATGGTGTTTTTATTTTATTTATTCGATCACTTTCCACCTACCTTTTACCTCACCCACACATTAGGTCTAAACCCATGGTCTATGTATCCCCTGCTAATGTGTGTGTGTGTGTGTTTGAGAATTTCTTAGAGCTTGCCATTGTAAAATCAAAGATCATCCCCCCATTAGGATGTATCGGGAAACGTCAGAGCCATCTCAGTCATTAAAGATCCTTTTCTCAGTCTCTGTGGCTTATGATAAGCAGAGTAAAATAAATAAATTAATTAATTAATTAATTAATTAATTAAATTAAAAAGGATGTCCCCAGAAAAATTCTCATAAGCTTAATAAAATTCTATCAAGAATTTTGTGAGTTGGGTCTAATGCTTTAGATCAAGCTCATTGAGCTGTGATATTATCTGAAAATGTGTGAAGACTTGAATAAGCTTAATTAGCAATGCTGTTAAGATCTAAGAAACTTAAACCATCTATTGCTAAGTGCTTTGATGCCCTGGCATTGTTCTGGATGGGAGTATGAGGAATGACTGGATCAATCAGATCAGACATTTCACAATATGCTTATTTTACTGGAGTTGTTAGAAACATAATGCTCATATTCATTCAGTGAATGTGATATGCATTTTGTGAGTAATTACTGGGCAGATAGATAGTAAGGTACATAGTAATATATTTGCAAAGACATATAAGGTCACCAACAGGCACATGCTTATAGCTGAATTACATATTCTGGATAATTTGAGGATAGTCACACATTCTTAAACTTGAGAAATAATATACTTTCCAATAGTTTTCACCATTTGCCACAGTTTTATCTCAAATAATTAACAAGTTAAAAATAATTTTATATTTTGGAGTACCATGTAAAAGTCAGACTCTGTTCTAGATGTTTGAATTACATCAGTGAACAAAAGAAAGATCCCTAAAATGTGGACCTTACATTCTGAGAGAAGAGACAGTTGGCATTTAGTATAATTACTAAGTAAATTTTGTAGTAAATTAGAATGTGATATGTGCTGTGCCTATTATTAAAAAGTTAAGGAGAAAGGAACCAGGGGAACTGGAGGAGGGGGAAGGAACATGACTCTGTAGGAGTTAATATATGTGAGATGATAAGCAATTTAATATTGAATGGTTTATAGTTATCACTGAGAACGTAATATTTGTGCAAATACTTGAATGAGGCGAAGCGATTAGCCATGTTGATATATAGGGGAACAGTGTTGTTCTAGGAAGGGAGAACAGCTGGTGCAAAAGCTATGGAGCTAGAGGACATCTCTCATGCTTAAGGTGTAAAAAATAGGCCAATAGTTTTGATTGGGAGGTGTGAGATGGGGGGGGGGTGGATAGTAGATGAGATTTAAAAATAAAATGGGGAATTCTGATCACGCAGGCATTGAATATCACCAAAGTGCTTTGACTCTCACACTGAATTAATTGAGGATCCCAGGTTTTTGTGGATTAACATGATCTCACTTGTATTTAAAATGATCACTCTGATTGTTGTGTTGATTTCCACAGCATGGATAATAAGTATCACATAGGTCATTCATAAACATTCTTTTACTTTTTTAGAAGAACTATTCTTCTAAAATGATGATGAAGATCTAAATTCTAGGATATTGAGGTTACATTTTATACATTATTTTTACTCCTCAGAGTTTCTATTGATATTGGACATGAAAACAGTAATTAAGAAAAACATGATAGTTGGTTAAGTACAAAATAATGCATTCAACCAACAAATATGTTTGAACTTCCTGTAAAAGCCTGACACATAAGATACACAGTAGTGAAAAAAGAGCATGAAAATAGTTGACCTCAATGTAGCTCACACATCAGGATAATCCATATATCCAGTGAATGCATGCAGCCTTTGCTTGAAATCTGGATAATAAAAAAATTGTTTTCCTAAACTACTTTTTCCATAATATTCCGATTCCAGTGTTTATGAAATAACCACCCAAACATGCAAGCATTGAGAGGATAACAAATCACTCACACTCTGCTCACATTACATAATTCAATCACAGTAACAGTGATTAATAGCATCCTACATCCACCTACCTACACAGCAGGCTCAGTAGTCATTGGGTGACTTCGTGACCAGTAGAACCTCTGATCCTTACTGATTCATTCTTCTGGAATCTTTTTAATAGCTTCTTGTGCTTGTACCCAGGAGGGTGAGGAACGGTCCTGTGTGTGAATCCTTCCATTTCCTGCTCTAGAAATCTGAGCAAAAGTGGTTCTGTAAGGTGTGATTGCATATCTGAAAACTTTACCACAACATTTGGAGAATAACTTAAAATGCTGTAGACAATAAAGTATCTGCATGCATTAGAAAACCAATCTTTTGGTTTTCTAAGCTTCAATATTCTTCTCTGCAAATGGAGGTACTAATAAGCTACCTCCATTATTATTGTGAGAATTTGTAAAGATAAAAGTATGTCAGTTCCTTGATTTGCCTGAGTTCCAAACGTATTATTAATTAATGTAGTTATAGGTATTATTTCACTCCTCAATTGCAATGTAAAATATGAAAAAGTGGAAAGACCAATGTTTTTTTTTAAAGTGACTTACTTCCATGAACTGATTTTATCAGCTTTTATGTTGTTCAGAACAAACTGTATATGCATATAGTAATGATTCCCAGCCCAGTTCTTACAAACTGGATTTACTTCAACATTCCAGTATATATCTCAACAGTTTACCCAAATTTAACCTCTTATCATACAAATTTAACCTCTTATCATAATTATAGTGTGTGTGTGTATATATATATATATATATATATGTATATATATATACATATATATATATATATATAATTCACTGTTTATATATATATATATATATATATTTAATCATGAGCATATGGTAGATAACAAAACAAACAAATGAACAAGGTAATAATTTTATATGGTAATTATATTATAAAATAATTTCATTTTCTAGGATTCTAATGATCACATAGCTAGCTAGTATCAACCATTTAAGGATCCATCAGTATAAAGTACACCTGAAGTCAAAAAGGCGTGTTTCAATGAACACTTAAAGAAAAGAGAAGATTGAATTAATAACTTATTCTTTCTAAAATGACCTCATTTGGCAGGTTCGAAAAGCAGATGGTGTATTGAGACTGACAGAAGCTTATTAAGGTGAAAAAAAGTAGTTATTTCCATTGGTTTTGCATTGCCAATACAGTTTAAATTTATTGGGGTGATAGATGGGAGTGGTTGGGGGTCAGGGTGAAGATGTGAAAAGATTAAGAAGTACAAATTGGTAGTTGGAAAATAATTATTTAGATATAAAGTAAAGCATAAGGAATATAGTCAATGATATGGTAATAACTATGCACAGTGCCAGGTGGGTACTAAACTAGTCACAGGGCTCACTTCTTAAATTATATAAATGTCTAACCACTATGCTGCACACCTGAAATTAATATAAAATAATATTGAATGTCAATGGTAATTGATAAATGTAAAAAGAGGGAAAGGGTGGAGGGGATTAAGAGGTCCAAATTTCCAGGTATAAAATGATAAGTCAGAGGGATGTAATGTACAGCATGGAGAATATAGTCAATAATACTGTGATAGTGTGGCATAGTATCAGATGGTTGCTGGACTTATCATGGTGATCACTTCTTTAGTTCTATAAATGTTGAATAAATATTTCAACATTTAGTGTACAACTGAAACTAATATAATATTGTATTTTAGATATCTTTAATAATTTTTTTTAAAGAAAGAATTCAGTGAAATAGCCTAAAGGTATATTTGCTGGATAATTGTATTATAGAGCTTATGGAATATAAGGTATGGAAATAGAAAAATCAGATACATGAGCTAGGTGGGCATGGGAAACCACATGCCACATAGCCGTGCTTCTATATGAGATGACTGCATTAACAGTTAGCAAAGCCTACAACGACACTTATGAGTCCAAGGTTCGCCTGTTCTGTAGACTGAGACTATCTACCAGTGAAATTTCTAACAATTCATCTTAAATTGCTATCAAGTGCATTGCTTTGGATTTAGGTCCATGGCACCGGATGAGTTTAAGGGAGCATAGTCCAATACAAATTTTAAAATTAATTAAAAAAAAACAACTTTTTTGTTATTTGGTATTTGTGATTCCTGAAAATTAAACTACAAGAAAGGACACAGAGCAAAATTTTTGTTTGTGTATTTTTCATCATTTTAGACCTCCTGTTTTTGGTCCTTTTAGATGTCTGATCAAAGAATGTCTACACAAATTCTGTAGTATAGGGAGGACAAAATATCATGTTATAAAGAATTCCTTTTCTATTCCTTTATATTTCCAGAGTCATAAATTAAATAAATATTGTACGGGGTAGATAAACTAATTATCACATAAAATAAGTGGGCTTTGAATGGAACATAGATGGCTGTCTCATGAATTAGAACTATGTACTAATAATATATAGAAATGTTTTATGAAACCTTAATTAAAGCTGAAAATTATGCAGTATTTCTTCAAGGTTTAGAATGATGTTATGGAAATACCTTGCCAATTATATAATAATGTCTCACACACAAAAAAGGTTACTTATTAATCCTTTAAAAAGTCACCTATTAATCCTTTCTACTAATAACCATTCCTGTTTGTTTTATTTTACCTAATGTGAACAATTCACATTTGTGGGAAATAAGGGGTAAAACATAGAAGAAATAAAATCATTAGGTAGATTTAAACTAGAACACTAAAATAAGTAGTTATCTAATCAATATGATTACACTAAATACATGGTGTTTCTATGCATGGATTTTATGAGCTGAAAATTTTCAGGAGAGATAGCCAATGTAGAAAATCTCGGTAGTGATACAGAAATTGCCTAAGGCCTTTTGTATTGGTTTAACATCCTGGTGTCAGAGTACAGTTTTTAGAGACCAGACTTGTATTTTCTATAGTAAGCAGTGAAACACAGAGACACATGTCTGAAAGGAATGATGATGAATCCTTAGCATTCACTCAACTTTTTAAATGTGTTATGCAATGTTCTAATTGCATTAATGCTTTAATGCCCATATTGTGTTAATAATGTCCTAAGTGTTTATGGTTGTTAGAACAACGACAACTACAAAAATGAAAACTTCAATGAGGAAAAAAAGTACCTGTGTTAAAACAAAACAAAACAAAATAAACAAACAAAACAAGGCACCTTCCAGGGATTGTGCTCTGCCCTTCCCTCATTGTTTAATGCATTTTCATTAACACCCATCATATGCTCCATAGGCAGGGATCTGTATTCCTGTCTTTAAGAAGTTTTTTCATATAAGCCTTTCCTCATGACATTGCTGCCTATTACAAAAATCACAGAGATACTCAACCTCTTGAAATAGAATCAGAAACCCACAAAGATGACTACTATTAAGACTCAAAAGGAGTGCAATTAATAAATTTATTATTTAGGAATGGAGCTGTTGTCATTCCAAAAATTCATGTAAAATTAGTGCTAGCCAGATTGTATATCAAGGTAACTAAGCTCAAAGAGTCTTTTCATCTTCAGGTTCACCCGTTTGATAATCAATACGTTTTCTGCTTCATCTCTGCTTCTGTCAGCTCTGCCAGTTTCAGAACACATCATTCATTCTTTCAACCAGCAAAGATCCATTGAGTACCATTTGTGTGTGTGTGTGCGTGTGTGTGTGTGTGTGTTGCACAAGAAAAATCCCTGCCTTTACATAGCGTATGATCTAAATTTTAAAATCCATTTTTGTACTTTAAACCACAAATGTAGCAGCATTTATGAAACTGGAAAGGAAATATATAATTGCATTAAAGAGAAATAAAATATCATACAACATGGTCAAATGGGATTTATTCCTGGGATGCATAAATGACTCAACATACACAAATCAATAAATGTGATATATCACATTAATAAAATAAAAGCTAAAAATCCTATGATCATCTCAATATGTGCAGAAAAAGCATTTGGCCAAATTCAACATGCTTACATTATGGAAAAAACAAACAAACAAACAAACAAACAAAACCTCAATAAATTGAGTATAGAAGAAATGTACTTCAACATAATAAAATACATATATTATAGGACCACAGCTAACATACTCCATTGAGAAATGTAAAAAGCTATTCTTCTAAGAACAATAGCAAGACAAGTGTACCCACTCTCACCACTTCTATTTGACATAGTTCAGGAAGTCCTACCCAGGGCAATCAGGCAAGAAAAATAAATAAATAGCATCTAAGCAAGAAAAGAAGAAGCAAAATTCTCTCTCTGTAGATGACATGATCTCATATGTAGAAAATCCTAAAGACTCTACTAAAGACTATTAGAAGTAATAAACAAATTAAGTAAAGGTGCAGGACACAAAATCAATATACACATATCATAAGCATTTCTATATTCTAACAATGGACTATTTGAAAAAGAAATAAGCAATCCAATTGACAATAGCATCAAAAATAATAAAATACTTATGAATAAATTTAACCAACGAGGTGAAAGATCTGTACACTGAAATTTATGACATTGATAGATAAATTAAAGAAGACATAAATAAATGGAAAGATAGGTTTTTGGATGTCAAGAATTAATGTTAAAATATCCATAGTACCAAAAGTCATTTGCAGATTTAATCCATACCTTATCAAAATTATGTTATTCTTAATGAGATACAATAAAAACAATTACAAAATTTTTTCGGAGCCACAAAAGACCCTAAATGGACAAAACAAGTTTGAGAAAGAAGAATAAAGGTGAGGTATCAAACTTCCTTATTTGAAACTATATTACAGGGCTTTAGTTTTCAAAACAGTATGATAACAGGCATAAGAAAAGGACAAGTAGAACAATGGAACATAATCAAGAGCCAAGAAATAAATTCTCACATGCATGGTCAACTAATATTTGACAAGGGGAGCAGAATACTCAATGGGGGATGATAGTCTCTTCAATGACGGTTAAAACATTGGTTACATACACGCAAAGAATAAAACTAGACCCCTATCCAATACCACTCATAAAAGTTTACTTGAAGTTGATTGAGGACTTAAATCTAAGACCTGAAACTGTGAAACTCCTAGAAGAAAACATAGAGAAGAGCTCCTTGACATCGGTCTTGGCAGAAAATTTTGGATATTACACCTAAAGCAGAAGCAACTAAAGCAAAAATAACTAAGTGGTACCACATATAAAATTAAAAATTTTCTGCACAGCAAAAAAAAAATATTGAAGAATATGAAAAGGTCATCAATGGAATAGGAGAAACTATTTGCAAATTATATTTTATAATTGATTAATAACCTACATATATAAGAAAATCTTAAGATTCAATAGAAAAAAAAAGAAACAAAACAAATAATCCCATTTAAAAGATAAGTAAAAGACCTAAGTAGCCATTTTTTTCCCAAAGAAAATATATAAATGGCCAACAGGCAGATGAAAAGATGCCTATAATCAGTTATCATCAGGGAAAGGTAAACAAAACTACAAGGATATATTACCTCACACCTGTTAGTAAGGCTATTATCAAATATATAAGAAATAGTAATGTCAGTAAAGATGTGGAGAAATGGGAACCCTTGTGCACTGTAGTGGGAATATAAATTTGTACAGCCACTTTGGAAAGAAGTATGGATATTCTTCAAAAAATTAAAATTACAACTATTGTATCATCCAGTAATCCTGCTTGTTGTATATCTCAAGGAAATGAAGTAACTATCTCAAAAAGATATCTGACTCCCATGTTTATTGCAGCATTATTTACTATATCCAAGAAATAGAAACAACCTAAGTGTCTATCAACAGAGGAATGAATAAACAAATTATGGTATATATGCATTTAGCAATTAAATATGAACAGTATTCAGCAATTAAAAAGAAAGAAATCATGCCATTTGCAGAAATATGGAAGGCATTATGCTAGGTGAAATAAGTCAAAAAGAGAAAGACAAATACTGTATGATCTTACTTATATATGGAATCCAAAACAGAGAGTAAATATATTAGTGGAAGGAAGGGGTAGGAATGGAGTGGATGAGGTGGACAAAGGGTACAAACTTGCATTTATAATATGAATAAGTTCTGGGGATCTAATATACATTATGATGACAACAGTTAACAATAATATATTTATAGTTGAAAATTAAGAGAGCAAGCAGATCTGAAAAGTTCTTTAAACACACACACACACAAAATGGTAACTATACTAAGTGATAGATATGTTAACTAACCTTATTATGTTAATTATTTTGCAATGTACACGTATATCAAATCACTGCGTTGCACACCTTAAACTTACGCAATGTTGTATATCAATTATTTCATAATAAAGCCGGAAAACAGAGTTTTTATAGAATTAATTTATTTATCAAAAGAGGTAGTAAAGAAGTAGAAACTGTAACTAACCATAAAATAACAAAATATAAAATCCTTTTCAATTATTCACACTGCAACCAAAGTATTACTTAGGTTGGATCAAAGCAATACTCATGAAACATGGAGGATAAACTATAAACATTGATGGAAGAACTTGGTTTTAAGTTTTAAATTTAAAATCTTTTAAAATACAAAATTAACTATGTTTTTTTAAAGATGAATGTATTAACTGCATCAATTTATTTCATAGAACTTTATAATCTAATTTCATTAGAAAGTAACACAAAAATTTGGAACACAACACATTTGTTAAAGCTTCTTTATGTTCAACAGTTAAAGATACTGCCCCAAAAATTAAATATAAGAAAAATCAGCTAAGGAATTTATGATTCATTATTATCCATAATTGATTTGATTTAAATTACGAAATATGTATCCTTAAAGAGGGTAAACTAAAATGAAATATATTTTGGCAAATATATGCCTATGAGAGGTCAACACAGTGCCTCATAATGTAAATTAATATTATTATTTGAGAATTCAATTATTATTATTAGAATTATTAGTTATAAGTATGAAAATATTACCATTTGTATATCAAATATGAGACTCTTATGTTCCATGGTTCATTAAATTCACATAACAACTCTGCATAAAAAGTGTTATCATCACAATTTAATGGATGAGAAAACTGAGGCTAACAACATTTAGATAACTGGCTTATGATTACCAGTTATCTAGTAAATTATTATTACCAGATGGTTAGTAAAGAACCAGCACACAAATCAAGGTTTTAAAATTTCAATACTACTCTTTTCCGCTACACAATTCTGTATTTTGTAAATCCTGGCCTTGCTTTCCATTTAGTTGTAGTCATGTGGTGATGGCTTAAAGCGTCATTGAAAAGAAGCTTGGACAATTCATTTAAACAAAAGCACCACAAGAATTAGAAGTGGTATGTGTCTTATATAGCCATTGATATCATTAATTAATATGTACAGCTGTATGTACTCCCTTCTGGTGAGGTAACAAAAGTGTTTCTTCTAGGTTTTAGGCATTGGATTTAAAAGGGACTTTGGTAAAATAGAAGAATCTAAACAAAAGTGACTAGAATTCTAGGTCAGGTAACCTTAAGAAAATACTAGGAAATTTAGGAAACAGAGATTTGAACCTTGAGGTGTGATATTATGGATAGTCACACTACTTGGAGAGGACAGAAAGCCCTGTATAAGTTAGCCTTGGCCTACCTTTTCAGACTCTAGTCACATAAAAAAAACGGATATATGGGCCAATCATATGAGTTTTCAATGTATTTCTCTAGAGAGATTAAAAAATATTGTGGCTGGATTTTTTGTTGTCTTTAGTAAAAGATTTGGTTCTAAGTATTTAGATCACCAATACTGGAAGCAGCAGCAAACAAACATCAAAATATTTGCAAATCTTTTTTTTTTTTTTTCACATCCCAATGGTTTTGTAACTCCTATGGCTGAGGCATCCTTGTCCTGTAATCAGTGAGGCAAACTCTTATTTAGCCTTTAAAACAAAAGAATTGCTTCATTTTATACATTTTCAGGGATTATTCTTCCCCACTAATTTTACCAGCACTCCCACACAATCTTAGTTAATTGCATCTTATTTATGATCTTTAATTATTTATGTATATCAGTATCACCATCATCCTTCTACATTGTATTTTGTTGTTGTTGTTGTTGTTGTTGTTGTTGCTAATGCTCTTTGCATGTGTACTTGTTTATGTGTAAGTCCTGTGGAATGTGAGGTTTTTGAGTTTAGAGACTATAAACAAAATCATACCAATCCTTTGGAGTTTAAATTAAGTATCAATTCCATAGGGAGTCCCTCCTTTTACCCTCAAATCCCTGCTAATTGTGTCTCTTTGTTATTTGTTAGAACTTCCCTTATAGAAACTTTCAGCCTCTATTGTGACTTCAGAAGTATTATAATTTTTTATGCCTGGAATAATTACCCGTTCCTGAAAACTCTGGGAGGCTTTATACCTGATATCACTCAGAAATATGTTCAAAGGCTGACTTCCTCAGAGAGGCTCTTTCTGACCACTCAATCACTACTATCCTTTTAATCTGCTCTATTTATTTCAAAATATGCATCACTGTTTTAAAAACCACACACACTGCAGATTTTTAGTTGGCTTCTCCCATTAATTTCCCATATATCTGTCTCTCCCATCAAAATGATTCTCCATCAGGGCTGGAATTTGGTTTTTCACATCTTCAGTTTTATCCCCAACATCTAGAATAGTGCTCAACTCAGAGCAGTCATACAATAAATGGTTGCTAAATGAGTGGTTTGACTCCCTTATTAGAGTCTCAACTTCTTGAATACAAGGTTCTTCTTTAGCCTCGATGCTTATTTTTCGTAGACATTTATGTTGCCAATGAGAAAAACAATAGAAATAAAGGGTTAAAACTATAGAAAAATAATATAGGTTCAATATTCTGAAACTCTAAAATTGATACTGAAATTGCATGTTGACTGCAAATTTAATTATTTAAAAAAAGACATCAGAATTTAATTTGAGTGAAAATATTTTCATGACAAAGTGATAGAAAATTATACAAACAAAGTATTCCTTAAAATGAGAACTATATAGGCATCTCTGCTAGAAGCAAAATTTTCAACAGTCAAACATCTACTGGCTGAGAAGAGGAAGTAAGAGTGTGAACTGTGCATCATTGCTCTTTCCTTTGTATTTGGCAAACAGCTTCATTCACAGCTTTCCAATTTTTCAACTCTTTTGATAGTGACTACAGAGGAGCTCTACTGATAGCAACCATAACACCCGAACAGGAGACATTTTATAAAGAAAAAATCATAACATTTTTTTTTTCAAAATTGACAAGGACATGACAAGACTACACTAAATTTAAAGGAGGAATGTGCAAGTAAATACAATATACGATAATGACTTACTTTCTTAGTGGATTTACAGTTTTTCAAATATATTGATTTCCGGAAACATCACATGCAGATAAACAAATGCATATAAACAACCAAACAAAAAATCAATGGGGCAGATAGGGAAAACGTGTAATCCAAAAACAGCATATGTTCACAGACTCTACTTATCCCAAGAACAACTGCAAACTTCAAGTAACAGAACAATGGTAAATATATGATTCAGACCCTACCAATCAAATCATAAATGAGACCTTAATCATAAATCCTTGTCTTTGGCTCAAGCAGGTGCTACAGATATGTTATAGAACAGCTGTGCCTATCATTTTTTTTCCTCTCTCTCTGGGAGGGGACGTTGGTTTCATTGTTTCCCCCACACAGCTGCCTGATCTAAGCATTGACTTCTAGTAGTAGACACTACCTCGTCATACTTTTTAACATCACACATATTGATGACTTTAATTACTCTTCCAGTCCTCTGAAACTGTCACTGTTTTAAAACGTGGGGACAGTTGCCTCACTTGTGCTGGGAATTTGTAGAAATAAGAATATAAAGAGATTACCTTGCAAAGAATTGTGTTATTTTTAAGGAGGTATGCAGCATAATGTATTTATATTTTAAGGAGTGAAAATAGCACATTCTGATTTTTAGTGGGAATACTAAGATGTGGGTACTGAGTAATGTAATGAGATTAGGCTTCAACACTTTCTTTCCTCTTGCAATTGGTAGTTGTTTCCTCATTTCTCCCTTTTATGGGATCAGAATCAACCTTAGTGATAAAGCAAGAATATAAATTGAAGTATATATACCCTTTGGCACTCAAAATTATCACTCATTTCTGACTTTCTAAGTCTCCTTACTTTACATATTTACTCTCCTTCCCCCTAAATCAGGACACCTGGAACCTCAATCAGTTGCTATTTCCCTGTTTTAATGTCAGGAATAATCCAATAGTCTAATCACTGTATCCCCACTCCATAAGGCTTTTTAGGTTATAATGCTCTTAATTCAAAAATTTGCTTTGCCTCTTCAGATTACTAGACTAAGAGATTTCAAAGTAAAGGGAGTTCTCAGTAATACGACATTCAATATCTATTTTATGATTCCAAGTACTTGGAACTAGAGTGTGGTAATGATATTTGTTCTAATAAATCACCCTACATTTATTATCATCACACAAGACTTCAAGAAGTATCAATCAAAACAGTCCATCAAAGACTACATCTATAGGTTTTCCTGTGCTCTTGGTAGTCATACGGCTCATGAAAACTAAACAGATCTATTATAAGCTCATCCTTAGACCTTTAGGGAACCTAAATAATACCTTTAGTGGTATTAGAAAGGGAAAAAAAACAGGGAAGGCATAAAGAGTGATATAAGTATTGGCTAGGTGAAAGAAATCATTGTTGTTACAAACTGAATGTTTCAAAGTAATATTGTATAGTCCTTTGGGGAATACTAAACCAGGTATCCAGGTGCTATTTAGTTTATGATTAATCAAAACTTTGATATATCTTAACCTAAACAGTGGGTTTTTAGTATTTAGACAGACTAATAAGAAACTGACCCGGATTTGTGTTTGTTTACACTTTTGTTTTTGTTGTGAAAATCAAAGTGCAATCGCTGGTTTAATATAGTAAAAAGAATAATGCTAATGGACTCTAAGAGTGTAATACATTTTCATATTGCACTGGAGAGGATCTAGGAAACATAGTTAATTGATTCTCAAATCCTCATAGAGCTGAAGGATCAGGTAGTGGCATGTACTGACTCAACAGCACCATAATACAGTATTTTATATGCATGGCTAGCGGATAATTCCATGAATGTTTGCTAGCTAGTTGGCTAGTACAGAGATATCAGGTAGTGCAACTGGTCACAGCTATGTTTAATAAAAAGAGAGAATTTTCAAATGACAGTACTAATAATCCTATGGCAGGCTAAATAACTCAATGATAATTACAAGTATTAATCTTGCTTTCTTCCCTGATTATGAATTTTATAACCTTTTATCATAATGAGAGTGGCAGATTGTCCGCAATGATTGTGGAAACCCAGCCGTTACTTTGGCAGTGAAGACCTACCATCAATTCTGATAGGTTAAAATGTGTGTGTTTTTTTTTTTCTGTGTGTGTCATAAAAGAAAGGTGCAATAGAAAATTCTTGCTGTTACTCTATAGAGCCAATACAATCATGCTGTCAACAAGAGGCAGTTGACACCATAAGTGTAGTTAACTATCATCAAATACTAGACATGGAAATAAAATTCCAGCACTTCATATAACCTTGTGTGTTTTTTTGATAGAAAATAAATAATGATATTGCTTACATTTGAACGCCTTGCTACTATGTAGCTACTTGGAGCATGTCTATTGTATATATACCTATATATATGTGTATATATATATATAGGTATATATACATATACTATATATATGTAATATATACACATAATATATATACATATATGTATATATATATATGTCTATTGTATATATATACAGAATATATATATACGTATATATGTATACGTAAATACATATATGTATATTTAATCTGTATAACAAATTCACTAAGAGATCAATTTGAATTGCAAACCATTTTTTTGCAGGGGTGGGGGGATTTAGATCTTTAAATGGTAGAAAGAAAAGGAAAACTATATTACAACATATTTACATCTGACTAAAACATTCATTTATTATAATACTCACTCTGAATATATAGAGATAAATTTTGAAATTCAGTTATTCGGTATAAGGCTAGTTAGTTTTTAAATTACCATTGAATCTCTGTAGTGTGAAACGTGAATTTGACAGTCAGGTTCAGTTTATTATATTAGGCCACCTGTATATTTTTATTACTATACAGTATAGCACATTTTACAAACTCAAGACATTTTACAATGGATCTATGATGCACATATTTTAAAAGTAAAGGTATACATAAAGCTACAAAATTGTTCAATGTCTGTGGTGCAGTATATACCTAACAAACAGAAGTATCCACAGCTTTGAGTGAGATCTATGAATATTGTATATTATGCCAACATGTAGTTTCTAAGTAAAGACTACGTTCTTAAATTAGAAAAATAATTGAAAATTACAGTGTCCAAAATGTCAGATGGATTTTAGCTGCTCCTGTCTAATAACAAAATGAGAAAAATTTTTGCTTGGTCAATATTTTGACCTGGTTTCTAACCATTTTACATTACAGAGAACCCTCCTGAAATAAGGGTTCTTAAATATATAACCCCTTTGGCACTTGTTTGTAAGACATTTTTGTTAGGTGGTATAGACTATTAAATAGCAAACATACTGTTCTAAATATCTCCTGCCAATTATATGTAAGCCATACCACAGATATACATATGTATGTGTGTGTGTTTGTGAGTAGTTAGGAAATTATTTTGTTTCTTCATCATATACTATTTCAAAGTTGCTGACTACTTAAAATATATCATTTTTTTCTAGACTGTATACTGTTTACAGAAGATATAGAATCATTTACTTTGATGATAATAGGTATTCAATCTAGAGTTCAGAACTTATTTCCTATACTTCAAACTTACCTCTGAATGGCAAAATAATAATAATAACAATTAAATAATCTAAGAATTCATAAAATAATTTAAAATATTCTTATTTCAAAGGAAAAAGGGAGTTTTTTTCAACATTGTGTATTGAGGTGTCCCATTAACTTTGTAAAGATATTTAAAGATTTTTTTTTTTCATTTAAAGATTTTTAAAATTACAGGGTCCTTAGTAGGAAAAAAATACTGTTCCAGCACAACCTTTTGATTCAATTCATATCCATTTTGTTATTTCGACCCCTTTCCTATCACTCACAAAGTATAGAGGCATCTAGCTTTAAAAGAACTTAAGAAAGAATGGTTTGATAAATCGTTAAATGGGAAATAACTAAACTAATCAGTAGTTGTGCTAGTTTCTACCATTTCATCTTCTTTGCCCCAGGATCTAACCATTCTCTTGCCAAGATCAATTTACCTTGTCCTAGGCCGAAATACAGTTCAACCTTGTTTTCTACTTTGTAAAAATAAATAGAATTGGGTTATAGTAATCAGATAATCAATGGAAGTTAATTCATTAAATGCTTACAATTATTAACTAAGAAACAAACACACAAATGAGCCCTACCCCTATGAAGTTAAATACAGGTTACTTAAGGCATTGGTCTTTAAACAAGTAGGCATACCCCTGAGGGATATACCAAAAGTTTCCACAGATCAGAGTGTATTAACAGTGTTAAGAAAGCAAAGTCTGGATAGTCTGTATCCACATTTACTGTGTGTTAGCACCCTCTTTCACAAAATGGCTCTTCTTAATTTGTAAAACAAAGGAATTGTTCTTACCTGAAATCAATTTTATTATGGTATATCATTTGATGTATAAAACTTCCAGAGAATCAAATAAAAGGACAACAGGAAATATTATTTTCAAAAAGGACTCTTTATAATTAATCAAAGCACAGTAAACCACTCTAAGGCTTCCAGTGTTTCTTTATATAAGTATGGTGTTAGGGATGGGGTATTTTGCCTTGTTGTTATATTGTTAAATGCAATATTGTACAGAGATAGGCAATAGAAGATTTTACATCTTCCATTTTCTAAATATTTTCAAGTAATAACTGATTGTTACAGGAGAGAGTTGTGAATGCAACACAAAGAAAGCCCTGATTACAATAATAATAATAATAATAATAATAATAAACAAGTGCTATTTTTATTAAAAAATTAAACATAAGAAATCCTTCTTCACTTGTCTCTTCTCAGCTATAACTGCTGAAACACAAAGTACCTTCAAACAGCAAAATAAATTCAAGTTAGTAGCACTGACTTATTTAAGTAACTGGATGTTTTCAAAACTAACACATTATTTAGGGTTATAGTGGATACGACTAAAGGTTAAAGACTGTACACAATTTTTTAAAAATCTGTAGTATGTTCCTTATTTACAAAGATACTACCTGTTTATCCAAATCAAATCATGAAATATTTATTCCAATTACAATCTATTCTTATTTTATCTTTAAATGTTTAATCTATTCTAACTTCTAATAACAAAACTATAAATTCAAATGCAAGTTGCTAAAGCTACTCATTTTAAAAACATAAACCTCAGCCTTCATTAACTAAAAGAATTTGATTGTGATGTCCAAATGAATGAATATATTTATAACTGATATTTACACTTGACTTAAATATTTCTAAAGAATACCAGATTTTAATGCACGCATGCCTAAATTACTAAAAGAATAACATGCCTTCTATCTAATTATTATTTCATAAATATCTTATTGTTTAGCTACGTATTATTTTTTTTAAAAAATAAGCTGAGAAATAGTACATAGATTAATGCTAATAAAATGTATTATTATGTTATACCAGTGTTAATCATGGTTTACAGCTACTACCAATACAGTTTATAACACACATTCTGTAATGTATTTTCATTGCATTTATATTTCATGTAATGAATATAAGCAACTTTATATACTTCAAAAATAAAGTCCCTCTTTGTTTGACAGAAAGTAAATGAGATTTGGCTGATTGTTATAATATTGATCATATATTATGCTAATGTGATAATATGGCAGGCATATTAATTCCATAAAATGGATGAAATAAATGTATATATACAATATTTTACCAAATTATCTAATAGTATTAGTCCATGGACTTCAAAGAATGCTCTTCCTTATCTTATTAAGAAATTGAGTTCCAATAAATTGTATTGATCATCTAATAATTATATGTATTTATAACATAATGTTAATTTCGCTAAATTATTTACAATATTAATAATTCACTGCACAGCAAAAGAAAACATCAAAAAATAGAGGGGCAACCAAGTGAATTAAGAGAAGATGTTTTCAAACAACACCTCCAATAAGAGGTTAATATACAAAATATATAAAGAACTCATGCAACTCAACAACAAAAAAACAAACAATCCAATTAAAAAATGGGCAGAGGACCTGAATAGACATTTGTCCAAAGAGGACATACAGATGGCCAATAGACATATAAAAAAATGCTCAACATCACTAATTATCAGAGAAATGCAAATAAAAACCACAATGAGATATCACCTCACCCCAGTTAGAATGGCTATCATCAACAAGACAAATAGTAACAAGTGTTGGAGAGGCTTTGGAGAAAAAGGAACCCTCATACACTGTTGGTGAGAATGAAGATTATTTCAGCCTTTATAGAAGGCAGTGTGGAGGTTCCTAAAAAAATTAAGAATAGAATTACCATATGACTTCTGGGTATATTCCCCCAAACATCTAAAAACATTTATCGATAAAGATATATGTGCTCCTATGTTCATTGCAGCTTTATTCACAGTGGCCAAGACATGGAAACAACCAAAGTGTTCTTCAATAGATGACTGGATAAAGAAGATGTGGTATAATGAATACTATTCTGCCATAAAAATGATGAAATAATGCTACTTGCAAGAACATGGATGGATCTTGAGATTATTTTGCTAAGCAAAATTAGTCAGACAGAAAAAGTTGAGAACCATATGATTTCACTGATATGTGGGATATAAAACTGAAAACAACAAAGGAACAAGACAAACAAATGAAGAAACAAAAACTCATAGACACAGAAAATAGTTTGGTGGTTCTCAGAGGGTAAGAGGGGAGGTGTGTGGTAGATGAGGGTAAATAGGATCAAATATATGATGATGGAAGGAAAA
Organism: Rhinolophus hipposideros; assembly: GCF_964194185.1. Lineage (NCBI taxonomy): Eukaryota > Metazoa > Chordata > Mammalia > Chiroptera > Rhinolophidae > Rhinolophus > Rhinolophus hipposideros. Next base: position 88,800,636 of record NC_138047.1, on the reverse strand, counting down.
CTGACTCTGGGTGGTAAACACACAATGTGATATATAGATGATATATTACAGAATTGTACACTTGAAACCTATGTAACTTTATTATCAACTGTCATTAAAAAATAATTCACTAAGCTGATTATTAGTTTTTATTCAATATTTATAGCTTTCTAATCATAAAATCATTGAAAATACTAAGACAAAAGCCTATTTTCATTGCAAAACTATGATTGTCATTAATAAAAGTTGTCTTACAATAATTAAATATATTAAACTAGAAAAAAAATCTATGGTATAAGTGAAATGAAAATAAATGTTCAAAAAAGAATTATGTAAAGTTGCCTACTGTTAAAGAAGAATCACTGAATGTATTTTAAATAGGTAGTGTTATGTCAAACCCCTGTTGTGAAATAATGATTTACCAGTTTTGTTTTGAAATGTCAATATTGACAACACTCTAAAAAATATGTCCTTGGAAACAGAAACATTGGGAATCTGCGCTATGACAGGCAAGTCATAACCTCACTCACAACAAAGTGCTGACTCTGAAAGCTCACATTACATTCTAGTAGGACATAGGGTAAATATTTATAATACTGTGGATTAAGTATAATACCAGAGGTATATAAAGGTACTAAGAGAGTAGGGAGGATGAAAGGAATAATACTGCCACTAATGATTATGGCAATATTATTGATAGAGTGAATTTATTTACTTAATTATGATCATATACAGTGCTTTATATGTACAGTACATCATATAATAATGAATATGATGAGATAGTATTGAACAACTTTATGATTAACGTGATATTTGCTAGCTTGGTAACAAATATGTATCCTGGAGTCTGGTAATATTCTTCTATCGTATTCTATGTTTTGTTGATAAATTTACTTCGCACACCTTAAGGAATATAATGAATGTATTATTTCACATGATAGAAATATATAAAATTTGCAGGAAAAAGTATCATGGTCTACATATTGCTATCACTTCATGTAGGCTATTCCTTGGTGGTGTGAAATTTTGTATCACTTTTTTCAAAGGAAGGTCCTCACCCTCCACTCTATTTTCTTCTTCCCTGGGGCTGCAAAGTGTATATATTGGTGATGAGACAGTTTTAATCAGTCAACTGAAGAACATACCCTAGAGGATAACAGATAAAATTAGAAGTCATCTGGATGCTACATTACATTATGAAGTTGAACCATATACCCATTCCAGAATATTCAGGTATACCTACACTACAGAAGAGATAAATTTCTGTATTGTTTGAGCCACTGCATCTTGGTTGTTTTCTTTACAGTAACAAAGTCTCTGAAATGTTCTTTTCAATTTATTGATATAGGGTGTCAAATGAACAATAATATCAACTAGGTAAACCAAAAAGGATTTATTCAGGAAAAGTAAAAACAAAAAGGAAAAATAGCAGTAACCCATCACCAGTGCATGGAGACCAAGCAAGCCACATGTACACTCTGACATGTGTGCTAAGAGAGAGGGTATTTGAGGCAGGAAGACAGGAATTTAGAACCATAGAGTTTTATGAAAAAGGAAGTTAGAATTATACAGTTCAATTAGATATTCTCATGAACTTCCATGAGCACAGCTTCTCCCATACACCGCTGGCCGTGTTCATTTTCCTTAATGTCCCAGTCCATCTTTATTAAAGGAGATAAGCCAGTCTATTGTTGGTGAAAGATCAGGAAAAAATTTAATTTTAGAAAGAACCGAAAACGTTCAGATGAACCAATGTGGGAGAATGTCCTAATGAAAACCCAATACATGTGCACTTGAAATTTCTGCTTTGTACCTCAAAAGAATCACGTATTGTTTCTATTTGTGAAAGTATATTTTTGAGACAGGGTAGGGAAGGTAGATGGCATGTTTACAAGCTTTTCAGAAATGAAGTTACAAAGCATTTTCCAAGAGAGATGATTTTTGCCATCACTATTTTACTGAGAAATTCTACATCACTACAGTCCCATCATTTGGGTGACATATGATACTAATAAAGCATCATGATGACCGTGATGATGTATATGGGAGTCATAATATATCATTACAATGATATCTCTGAAATGATTTATCAGGATAGTACAATACTATGCTGACATTGCATTGATGTTGAAGTACCAGCAATAATATATCCCTCAGACTTAAAAATCTTTATTTTAATAATAAATATTTTATTTGTTATGAATTTATTTTTATGAGAAATGAACTGTTACAGTATGTCAGGTTGGTTAAAAAGAAAAAAACAAGAGAAATTCAAAATATTAAATCTGTGTTTTTGACTACCATGGGAAAGGTACTATTATATAAAGAAAGATTTCAGTGCACAAATCAAATAAACTATTCAATTATTTCTGGAAATATTTTACTCCCATAATCAAATTAAATATAGTTATTTTTATCTTAGACTTCCAATTTTCTTTTACTTGTTTACACATGTAGTAGAGCAAACGTATTACTGTGTTTCCTTGAAAATAAGACCTAGCCAGACAATCAGCTCTAAAGTGTCTTTGGGAGCAAAAATTAATATAAAAACCAGGTTTTATTTTACTATAATATAAAACCGGTTCTTATATAATACCAGGTTAATATAATATAATATAATATAATATAATATAATATAATATAATATAATATATGATATATAATATATATTATGTGATATATAATGTAATATATGATGCTAATGATAATTATTATATTATATATTATATTATATTATATTATGTTATGTTATGTTATGTTATGTTATGTTATGTTATATTATATTATATTATATTATATTATATTATATTATATTATATTATATTATATTATATTACTGGGTCTTATATTAATTTTTTGCTCCAAAAGATGCATTAGATCTGATTGTCCAGCTGGATAGTTCTTATTTCTGGGGAACAGGGTAGTTCACAATGATAATGTGAAAAAATGCTTTATATTCAAATTTCTTCTTGATAACAAATGAAAAAGTATTATCTGAGCATCAAACATAGATGACCAAATGAAATTATCAGCCCCTAGTAATAAGTGAATGTATGTGTTCTCTCGATTCTCTGAGAGCTTAAAATAAAAAAACGAAAACAAACACAAAACAGAAATTCATGTTATTACTCAATGTAGGGCAGACATGATACCTCACGTACACAGCAGGAGTTAAATTTGTCAAATTGTTGAAGTCATTGTTGTTTGTATGGTTGATTTTCATACATCTTATGTTAGGTGAAATTTTGCAATTTCTTGGAATGCTATAATGATATTACTGCTAAGACTTTCATCTGTGGTGGACTGGGAAGGAGATTTAATAACTGGGCAATATTTCTGGCTTTTGAATAACATGGAGGAAATAGTAACTACAAGGATTATGGAATTAGGTGGTTTTTGCTAATTGTCATTGATAAAGAAGAAGAGAAAATGGCAGTCTTGGAATTATTAATCAGACATGCAAAGGAAAGTGTGGAAATCTCCTTGGTAGTATTTATAGAGATTTTTATCTTGTATATGGGCCTAGAGGACACAGGAAGTTGAAGAGCAGATACCAGCCTTATATGTCATACAACTAAAATTGCCCATTTTGATTCTGGGGAATGTAAGACACATTATGTCATACATTTGGTGACACCAGCAGCAGTGCATTATAATGGACATGGCAGATGTAAAATTGGGCTGAAGCAAATTAAGAGGGCACAAGTAAGCTGCAGAAACAGTTGGTTCAGAATCTCTTGTCTTTCAGCTCATTGATGGCCTTATAACAGACTCCCTATAACACCTGAGATAGAAAAAGGCCAAGCATTTTTCATGATTGGTTAAATAAGTATACTGGTACAAGCTGAAAATGTATGTCCTGCACTTATAGATAATCCTGAATGACAGTGGTAAGGGGATACCTTTCTACTGGACAGAACTTGAGTACAGCTCCTGATAATCTACTCTATTTGGGAAGATAAATTACTAATGTTAGGGATAAACTTGGCCTCCTGGGCAGTGGTAAATGCCTTGGTTTAAACAGGAGCCTCAAAAGAGCAAGTGAAGGAGAAGACATGGGGAAGAGGTATGTTAATGGACAAATTGGATTGGTAACAAACGTGAGAACCTAGTTATTGTACAATAATATGCATCAGAGAGCTTTCGCTAAACAGAGGCATAAGAACCCTTTATTTCTAAAAGGCTGTTAGATAGCTCCAAATGGAAAATTTGCAGGTACCTCGAGTTGTCCAAAAGCAAACACCTCATGCTACTTCTTAAAACGTACTTCTTATCATTGCTAATTTTAGAGAATTTTATCAGGTCAATGGTCACGCTCCTTGTAAATCTTCTGGAAATATTGGATTGAATGTGAGGGTCATGTGGGTTTATACGTTGAGAGTTTAAAGTAGCTACAAATATAATCAAAGTTAATTTTGGTATACCTGCCCTCTATTAAGAAGGACTCCAGTAGTATAAAAGCCACATATTTGGGGACTGAAATGATTTTATAATAGTAAGAGATGAAGTTGTCATGAAATTGAAGATAATACTTGGTTGAAAACGTTGTTCTCAGAATGTAATCTATAAGAATACAAGGATACTCTTGAAACTTACATAATTTTTCATGTACTCAAATATTTTAAAAGCTTGTTTTTATTTAAGCAGTTTTTTTAAAAAATTTACTGGGGTCACAATTGTTAGTGAAATTACATAGATTTCAGATGTACAATTCTGTATTACATCATCTATAAATCCCATTGTGTGTTCATCACGCAGAGTCAGTTCTCCTTCCATCACCATATATTTGATCCCCCTTATCCTCATCTCCCTCCTCCCACCCCCCTTACCCTCTGGTAACCACTAAACTATTGTCTGTGTCTATGAGTTTTTCTTTCTCATTTGTTTGTCTTGTTCTTTTGTTGTTTTTGGTTTATATACCACATATCAGTGAAATCATAGGGTTCTCTGCTTTTTCTGTCTGACTTATTTCGCTTAGCATTATACTCTCAAGATCCATTCATGTTGTCACAATTGTTCCTATATCATCTTTTCTTACTGCCGAATAGTATTGTTTATACTATTGTATAGTATAAATTGTATAGTATAAATTTTTTATATATATCACACTAAAGCAGCTGAAAGCAGAAAAACTAAAAAGGAATATTCCCAAAAGTATTACTGTGTGTGTGTGTGTGTGTGTGTGTGTGTGTGTGTGTGTGTGTGTGACACTGTGCAATACATATGCAGCAACCCCTGGGCAGTTAAGTATGTACTCGTAAAACATACTCATCAGACTAGCTTGATGAAGGCAAAGAACCTCAGTTTGAATATATTTTGTATGAGTAGGTCGTATTAAATAGTTATGTAATATTCATTCATTCAAGAATCAATTATTGAATATCAAAGTTGATTAAGACTGGAATCTTGTCCTCAGGAAACTTTTAGACTCCATACAGTATTGTGGGTGGAAACTGATATGAACTAAGAAGATAGTTTAGTAGAAGAATTTCTTGGGATTGCTCTTGCTAAATTTAAGATCAAATGTAACGGGATTAATAAAAAAACATATACCAGTAAGTTAAATAAATTTAGGTAAAAAAGTAAATGTATGATTCTATTGGGAAATTGGTGAATTCATTGAAAAACTATTTTTGAGATTACCTAAAGTTACAAATTAAAAACCAATTTATTTTATCTGTAAAAGTATAATTGACACATATTTTATTTTGCTGTTTAATTTTGGGATCTGGGCCATTTGTGGCAGAAAATACCATTTAAAAAGATTAAGCACTAAGCACTGACACTTTTGAAAACATCAAATTCCTTTTTTTTCCAGACTTTCTTCTTTGAACATATTCATTTTTTTGCAAATTTCTTACCTTGGAAAAATTTACAAATACATGATACTTTAATGCTAGAAATTAACTAAAAATAACTTGATTAACCTATTATTTTAATGGCTTCCATTATTTTAGTGCTAGCAACAGTCTTGGAGCATATTATTTAATTGTTACTAGTTTTTAATATTATTTTTATTAGGATATGTCAAAGATTGTATTGTATTAGAAATATACTCTGGATGTGTTACAGAATTCATATAGAGAGAACAGATGAGAACCTCAAGGTCAAAAATCAGGTGTTAATAAGAATAGAGTTTTTCAAAGCTTTCTTAGCTCTTTAGTTGAATCCCCATATGTTCCAGACTTGTAAAGGCAGTGAAAAGGGCAAAAAGAGGTTATTGCTTTCAGGGTTTATATATACTGAGGATCATTTTATTGTTGATGCTATTTTCAGTTATATTTTATATGTCAAAGATAATGGATGACTTTTATTCACCTTTATTTTTATACTTTATAAATATATAAAACTATATAATACATATAACTACATATTTGTATATAACTATATACAAGTATATAGTTATATGCATACATGGTTATGCCTTTTGTGAGTAAAATTTTGAATTACACAAATTATTCATTTTAAACTAAATAATGAATAATCAAATCTTATGTACAAGAATATGAATTCACATCCAGAAATGGCTGATGGAAAAACATAAATATAGTATTTCAAGCTGAGCATAGCATCATATTTGAATATCAAACAAATAAACTGACATTGCTATACAAATTACAGTGAATCTAAATTGCTTTACCAAGTATAGAAGACACTGTCACCTGCGTAACAAGCTTATAAGTTTTACATAATAATTCACATTAGATTTTAGAATCTTTATTTCTCCAAACTCTAAGTTGCACAAAAGAAAATAATCAAGGTAATTTTTATGTTTAAAACACACCATTGTAGAATATTGCTTATATGTGTGTCTGTGGGCATGTGTTACAATTCCTGTAATTCTAATCCAAGGGGGAAAATAACAGCTATTTAAATTTTTTTTTTCTTTTTCAAAAATGCTCAGTCTCTGTAAGTTTCCTCTTGGAAGAGACCATCAGTGACTATTTCTCCAGGCACTCACTGAAACCTAGCAACCTATGCTTTTGTGGTTAAAGTCCTATATTACTATTTCCTTTCAGGAAGAAAAAAAAAATGGGGTTAATGATTTAAACTTTTTAAACAAAAATATTGTTTCTATTGTTGTTATAACTCTTGTTATAATAGTAAATGTTATATTTTCAATTGCTGAGAATATAAATAATTAAGCCCCTAAACCCACGTCATTAAAGCTTACAGAGTCATAGTTGCCATTTTATTTTGAAAATCATGAGTACAGAGGAAATGCCAATCTCCTGGTAACAAACTGCAATTAAAACAGAATGAAAACATGGAAGACACAGCAAGTGGGAGAGAATTAAAATCTAAAATGAAATGTGTGTTAATGTAGTAGAAATGGTCCTATATTTGAAATAAATGTTTAATTATTAATTAATGATTCTGCTTTTTGTATTGAGGTTTGAAGGAGGGGTTGTTAGAAGAAGGAAGAGGGGATCCAATTAACGTAATGGAAGGTGAACACACAATACAATATATAGCTGATGTATTACAGAATTGTACAATTGAAACCTATATAATTTTAGTAACCAATGTCACTCAATAAATTTAAAAAAAATAAATTTGATCAACAAAATTTATAGTTTTACAACATGAAAAGTAATCAATAGAATCTACATTGAATATGATAGAAAAACAAACCGCCATTATTTCTGTACATCACTTTAATTAACATATTCATTTTATTTCATACTAAAATCAATTATTTTAACACTTAAATGAAATATTATTAGCTCCTGAAATCCCAATTTGAGTAAGGTCTCTGATGCAGTAAAGGTGTGAGATGTAGCCAGATGGGATAATTTTTTGGTCTCTAAATTCAGATCCGCTAAGTATCCAAAGCATTGTCTTAGAAAAAGCAACATGGATTATTTTGGAGAAGAATATTTCAGAAACTGTCAAAAGGTTATTTTTACAAATATCAGATATTTACTTACATGTCAATTATGAAAATTATTCTTAATTTTTCATATAAGATAAATACTAAAGTGATAAATGTCTTTGTCACAAAATGAGCATCCTAAGCTACATGATGCTTCTCAAAGTTTTCTATTAAACTACATTATGCAAAAGCAACTATCTCTTGTTGTTATAAGGCAAAATCAAATCAAAACAGAAAATATGTTGAAATTCATTAGTTTGTTCAGAAAATATATCTGTTTTAGAAGAATATTCTTGAAAAAGCTAGCCAGTTTTGGAATTTAATTGCAAATAATGGCAATGTAGCCTAAAATGTCTTGTTAAAAATTAACTTTTTTTTAAAAGAGCTAAATGTACTATAGTTAAAACATATTTGGATCATAGTTTGATTTAAAATGAATTATAACAGATTTCAGAAAAAAATTACGTAGTCACTTTTGTCACGATGCTTCTGTTTTAATCCTTGGCCTTAATTTTTTGTCCTTGATTTCTGTGTCACAATGTTGAGAGGATACAGTCAGTGATTAATATAATCTGGAATCTTATTCCTCCTGGATAGTACTGCTTCTGCCTCATTGTATTAACTCTTCTTGGAAATATGCAAGTGATTATTGTCCAAAAAAAGTGAAGTCAAGGTCAATGAAAGCCAGACATATGGGTTTTATTTCTGAAATATTACAGTTTCATGGCATAAAACTTTGATTATATATGGAATAGGAATAATAATGCCAATTATCCAAAGTCATCCATGGAATTTTATATAAGATGAAAGGAATTAGGAAGTACAAATTGCAAGTTATAAAAATGGTCATGGGGATGTAAAGTACAGAATAAAAAATATAGTTAATAATATTGTAAATAACTATGTATGGTGCCAGATGGGCACTAGCTTTATAGTGGTGAACACTTCATAAGATATATAAATGTCTAACCACTATGTTGTATGACTGAAACTACTGTGTACTTCATAAGATATATAAATGTCTAACCACTATGTTGTATGACTGAAACTACTGTGTTTCCCTGAAAATAAGACGTAGCTGGACAATCAGCTCTAATGCGTCTTTTGGAGCAAAAATTAATATACGACCCAGCATTATTATATTATATTATATTATATTATATTATATTATATTATATTATATTATATATTATATTATATTATATTATATTATATTAATATAAGACCCAGTCTCACATTACAGCAAAATAAGACTGGATCTTATATTAATTTTTGCTCCAAAAGACACATTAGAGCTGATTGTCCAGCTACGTCTTATTTTCGGGAAAACAGGGTAATATATTGTATGTCAACTATAATTGAAAATTCATTTTAAAATTTAAATAAAAAAAGAATAAATAGCAAAGAGGGCCATCCTCAAATCCTTTGTCTTTAGAAACATTTTATAGTGAATGTTGCATCAAGCAGAGACATATGTGTATTTTTTCACCACGTATACTAAATACTTGATATCACATCTCAGATAAGTTATAAAATTATTATTGTTATGAATTATTGAAGTTTGAGCTATCATCATTTTTGTAATGTAAGAGCTACATTTAGCATGTACATATGTAGAATCATTATGAAAAATAAATATATTTATATTTACAGTCAGTTTACTCTGAGCTATGTTAAAGTTAAGTTCTATGCCGTGTAGTAAAAGACTTTTTAAAAAAGACTTGAAGTTGATTTTGTTTCTCAATAAAAGGCCTGTATTTACTGGAAGTTACCTAACATAGTTCATAGAATTATAATTCTTGTCACTGGAAGTAATAACACCTAGCATGTATTAAGTGCCAAGCATTGTTCTGACTATTTTTTCCAGATATATTTATCAATTAAATCTTCCAAACTGCTCTTTAGGTAAGAACATGTGGTCCCTATTTTGCATATGAGGGAACCAAAAGATCAAGTAATTTGTTTTAAGATCACACAGCTAATGTGTGGTAAAGTAGGTTTAACGACAGGAGTCCTCATACTTGACGACCACTCTGTGTGGCCTATGCTACAGCTTGCCTTCCTTTGTAATAGTGTAATCAATTCTTGGCCAGCAATGGCAATGGCACATAAACAGATAATACATTTTATTGTCTTTTTCAACTTGAGACCTATTTAGCAAAGCTTTCAACCGCATCTATAGTATTTTTATGGCTCATTTCTTTTACTCTGTCAATATACATACTACTTGCTATTATATGTCCAATGTCAGGCAGGTTTGACATTAGTCTGTATCCGCTGCTTAGCCCACAATGTTGGGTGACAAATAGCTTCATATCTTGGATATCATTCTTAGAGTGAGACATTAGAAATAAAATCTTCTCTTTAATCTTCCTTTATGAAGTCGGGAAGTAAGGTAAATTATGAGAGATACTTTTTGTCAAACAATAACCTAAAATTTAATTCAATATATACATATATACATGCACACATAGGTATATATTTGCTTTGAAGAAAAGCTTTAGTCATTATTATTGGTTATTTGTTATGGATATATGTGGTCTTATCAATATCAATAAAATGAAATAGTTCAAAATATATAAAATGCCACATATAAAATATATAAAAAATGAAATAATTTAAAATACATAAGTATTTATTTATCTGTTCAATATAATTAATCTCCATAATAATGAAAATAACTACCAGTGTGTGTATATATGTATATAAGTTGATGTAATTATAGATATGTATTTATTAAAAACATATAAATGATTGCATAAAACCTGCTAATACAGCTACACAGAACTAACTTTTAGTCATTGTACTTCGATTAATTCAAGTTTTATATTTAAGGGCTATTTTCAGTAGTGTTAATATTTAAAATAAAATACTGCATACTGAAAGATTTGGGGGATCATTCATTATTTGATGACATTCTTGGCAGACATGCCTTCTTTTTCTCAGCTGTTTGTTTCTTGCTCTCTGCCTTCTGTCCACAACTCAGGCCCTTTGTGACTTGCTTGACTCCCAGGGAAGGTTCTACATTCATGTAAAAATATGTTTTTAAACTATTGGGTTACATTTTTTCTAAGGATTTAGAGAGATCCTTTGCCATAGCTTTATTTGAATAAATGCAAATTTAAAATGCTTTGTTGGAAGAAAATTTATTATTTTTTTGCTAAAAGATGTTGTGATAAAATATATTTGAAACATCCTACAACCTAAAATACAACTGGCACATGATTTTTGAGAACATGGGTTGAAATTGGGACTGTTAGAAGATTTAGGATATGTATTCAACAAACTAAGGATGACAGAGACATGAAAGTGAATCCAATATAAAGTAGAGATGTTCATACCACACACACACACACACACACACACACACAGAGTTTAAGCATCATTTTTTCTCAGTGCTATATCTTTAAACATTTCTATTATCATGATTTATTTCAAGAGTTGATTAATCAATGTTTGATTTCAGACTCTGATTTTATATAACCTCTCAAATTTTAAACACCGTGAAACATTTTGGGGACATAAATTCTGAGGATATTTTCTCTGGTAACCATTTCCTCAGTAATCAGGAGTTTACTCCAATACCTCTTTTCCTGTCTTGTTCAAAATTATAAGTAGACTCAAGATTCACCATGGTTAACATATATTAGAAGTAGCAAATTGATGATATGCATGTTGCTGAAGGTTCATGGGCTCCTGGAATTCCACATAAGTTGCATTGTAGTACCATAATTGTTGAATATTTATTTTTAAGTTTCTAAAATTTTAATTAGAATCTGTGCTCCTCATACATATCACTATATGTACCTTTGAACATCTTGCTAATGACCGTCAATATCACAATGAGGTTTTCTTTTCTTTGTACACGTCGTTGTGTGAGTGTGTATGTTTTGCTAATCACTTGGTTTTTTTTTAATTTAAGTTTATTGGGGTGACAATTGTCAGTAAAGTTACATAGGTTTCAGGTATTCCATTCTGTACTACATCATCTATATGTCACATTGCGTGTTAGCCCAGAGTCAGTTCTCCTTCCATCACCATTTATTTGATCCCTTTTACGTTTATCTACCATTCTCCTCCCCCATTACTTTCTAGTAACCACTAAACTATGTCTGTGTATATGAGATTTTGTTTCTTCATTTGTTTGTCTTGTTTTAAATATTTTGTTTTGGATTCTAATCACTAGCCAAGAAATACTATTTAAATTATCATGAAGTAAGGAGAAAAATATATTGACTTTATACTGCAAAAAGGGATTCCTTCCAAGTGATGACTAAATATTATCTCAACACCTTACAGAAACTGAGTTTTGTTTTGTTTGTTTTCTACAGTATAAATAAAATTGAGCAATAATTGAGCCAACACCTTACACCCAGAAGTATAAGCATGACCAGATTAAAGGAATCTAAGCCACAACAGTCACTACTATATTCATATTTTAAGTAGTATTTCATTTCAGCATAACAGCACATTATAAAATAGCTTAAAATATATTTTATTGGTTTTTCAGTGTTGTCCATTTTTTTTATTGGAGGCTTCATTGTTGAATAAATTGAATAAACATTAAAAGTTTATTTCTATTTTTATGTGTAAAATTAAGTAATATTGACATAAACGCTTCCTACCTAAACATTGAGTCAATGCATTTTGCCTTAGAAGTTAACAAATAATAAGCAAGTGTAGAAAAAACTATTTCATATATTTAATGGAAAGAGGAAGTGTATATCATTTTAATGTAATATAAGCATTTGCTGAGAAATGTATTTACATATTTAATGTTATGCATTATAGTAGGTTTCTATAAAATATAGAAATGACAGTGTTTAAAATTTATTGTAGTCTCATTTTCTACATATGAAAATATAAACTATTCTATAAGACTTTCCTTTTACTAAAAAAAGTATAACTTTTCAGTATACTTGACTTTCCTGTAAAGTTATTGGCAAGTTTACAGAATAAAAGTATGTAAAGGATATGATTTAATATATAAGACCTTTAAAATATACATTAAAATATAAAACATTTAAAATATAGTGACCTTTAGTTTAACCCTATGTTGAATTTATCAATGTGGTATTAAAATTGTAGTCTTCAAAAATCATAAACAATAATGTTGAGCTTGGAGTTTGATTTCTTTATGTATTTTATTTAATTTCAGTAGTCTATTAAAAACTCAGAAGTAGAGGAGATGAAAAATATTGAGATTCAACTGAAAAAATTTCCTCACTTCAGGCAAGTAGAGTTTAGTTTAATGAAATTAATTCCGTGAAAATAGAACAGATATTACTGTTTTATAGGAAGAGCTACAGAATTAATATGGTTTCCCAAGCCTGATAAATGACTTATGGATGGAATTAACCTGCTAAAAATCACGCCACCATTCTATTACATACTATTGGAAAGTTAAAAGTGAAAGGACATCTATATTACATATACATATACATATACATATATATATATATGTATATGTATATGTATATATGGCCTTGTGCTTTTCTGTATTTCAAAATAAATGCATTAATCGAGTATAAGGGAGGCATGAGTGAAAAATAACTAAAAATGAATCTAAAGAAGTATAGAAAATAATAATAAAGGAGGTTGAAAAACATTTCCAATGTGAATAATTTTAAATTGTTTTAAAATTGGTTTGGAGGAAAAGACATTGAGATCACTTTTTTTTTCCCCCTGATATATCAGAAAGCCAGGATAAATTACGTCTTTCAATCCATGAAAGAGTAAGGAATCTCACATTTATTTAATACCTTGCATGTGCCAGGTGTGATTCATACAATAATACATACAAATAGAGTTATTGTTGACCTACATGACCTAAAAAATAAAGCCTGGAACACCTGTGCCTGGCACCTAGTTAGTTGTCAGTCAGTTCCAACACCTCCTTTTCTTCTCCTCCAACCAATAGTATTATGTCAGTTTCAGATAATGGTGTTTTTTTTTGTTGTTGTGCATGTAGCAAATTATTTTATGTAGTATCTTTATACACAAACAATATGAATACTTTATGAAAAGCTACAATTTCCAAATGCACGGGATCTGGGACTTACGAACAATGGATTGCTGGAAAACCTGTGTAAAAATACAAGGCAAGAGTGGGGAAAAAATGGTCTGTGATGTTTATCTTCAGTGAGAATAAAGTCCTAATTAAACTAATTATATAACCAAATTACCCGTCAATAGTACTTTTCAAATGAGTGAGAGTGGTTACTCAAAGTTGAGAATTTTTACATAACATGAGAAAGTATACTGATCTGAGAGTGTAGTATACATACGTGCAAATGCTGGGCAAGCAGTATAAATAGTAATCGTCTTGGGAAAAAATAAGGTTTTGGCAAAAAGATATTCTAATATGAAGGAAGGTTATAAACAAAACAATAAGTCGGTAAAGTACCAGACATTATGGGTATAGGAAGGGAGTACCTGAATATATGCCAAGACTAAAAATGTAAGTAATAGACATTTTGTGGAGAATCTTATGCTGATAATCTGATTTTACTTCATCATACTTTCTGGTCTACTTTTCCTTCTCCATTAAGCATTTTTCCTATTTTATTTTTTTGACTCATAGGCCACTTGTTATGTAAGTTTCAGATTCCATAGGAAATACATTTTAGTGCAGAGTAGGACACATGTTACAGAGCAAATACACAGTTACAAAGTAAAATGACTAGAGGTAAGGAGAAAAGGCCACAAGTGCCCAAGGGATGCAGCTGGTTGATTTGGCAGACAATAAAAGATTGAAACAGGGAAAATAAAAGGACCAAGTAAAACTTCAACAATGAAACAAATTCTTGCTTGCTAAATGTAAAAAAAAAAAAAAAAAAAAAAATACTGTATGCTGCTTTAACATGTCAAACATATCCTGTCAAATACTGAGAAGAATATTTTTTCACTTTCATTTTCTAATGCTTACACAATTTAATAACTTGCATTGTTTTTCAGATTCTATGTTTGTCTACTATCTCAGAACTGCTCCCTGAAAACAGCAACTATTTATTTTGCTCAGTGATTCTGTGAGTCATGAAAATAAGAGGGGCTCAGCTTTGCATTTTGGGGGTCTTGTGCAATTTTAGTCAGGAAAAAAGCTGGTCTGCTTAATTTATGCCACAGTCACCTGGGGTTGGTAATTGTGCTTGATAAGGAAGTATGCTGGGTAGGTACCTTTCAGAATTCTAAAATATCTTACAACTGCATGTTTTTTATTTCTATCTCATTCTCTTCACTGAGAGTTTCTAGAAGACTGGTTCTATTTATTTATTTATTTATCTATCTATCTATCTATTTATTTATTTATTTTTAATTCTCAGAGACTAACATAGCATGAGGAACTGTAAAATAAAATGCTAACAGAGACCAGGCTCCAAAAAAGGTAGTGGGCTAGGCATAACATATAAGTAAAGGAGATAGAGCTTGGTATAGAGGAATGTGTGAGAGTTCGCTTTTCTGTACAGCATATGAGTGCATGGTATGTCTTGAGTGTCAAGACATGCAAGAGTCTTGAGAATAAATATGTTTGGTGTAAGCCGCTATTGTGTCCATATCTTGGGAAAACAAAAAAAAGAAGCAATGTTTCAAAGCCATTTCTAAAATACTTTACCCTGTGCAAGAAAGGCATAATCCTAATCAAAAAGTGAAATGATTTAAAATAAATGAGAATATGGTTGTGAAAACTCATTGGAGTACAAAGGGGACATTTCTGTTTTTGTGGTAGTATGATAGTAACACAAAAACAGGATTATTTAACAGATGGAACTTTTTTTCAGATATAGAGAGATCCTGTCCAAGCTGCCTTGTGGTTTTAGTGCAGCTACAGCCAGTGGGACCCAAGGACAAAGAGATACATCCTGGAAAACGGGGTGTGGTATGAACCCAAAACACCTGAAAATTAACGTCTCTATGTAGATATTTCATTTATAGCTTCAAAATTGTTTTTTCATATTACATAATAATATATTAAGTAACAGTATCAAGTTATACACAAAAAATTATATTTTTCCCATGGAATCTGATGGACATATGACAACAAGATAGGATATTGTGGAAAAGAGGCACAAGAAGGTCAGAAGTACTTAGAGGGAGCAAATTGTCTTGAAAAAAAGCTGTTCTAGTTTTATTACATTTACCTTTATGATTAATCCCAGGTTCTTTCTATCATCTGAAATATCTTAAATGTGTGTGTGTAAATGCAATATGGACAATACATACATTTGCACATGCACACCCATATATGTTAGAATATGACTACTAGGCAGCTGTTTGTAATTTTTGCCTGACATAGTGTCAGTCTTCAATTAGTGTGTGATGTTTGTATGAGCACCAATAAAAAATTATATTGTGTCTCCTCATATTCCAAATTAAATAATAAAGTGAAATGCCAATCTGGAAATAATTTATCCCTATTCATTTAATGTAATAATTTTAGAATGCTGTATATCCTTTGTTCTATATTGAAATTAGAAAAAAAATGACAAAATGGACATGAAAGTCAGAAGGCCACAAGCACCCTTTGATATGTCTATAGAGCTTTCATTGAGCTATGAGAAGAACGGTCTTTAGTGATGCTACAAATGTCTTTTTAAAAGGTGGCTGACGTTGTCAGGTGTAGTAGTTGAGAAATCTATGTAATCTTCTTTGATGTTAAATCCAAGGGCAAAATACAGATTCTATTGCCCTGAGCAGGACTGTTAAATGAATAGGAGGTTTGTACATCTTGGTCTGTCTCTCAGGGAATTTTTGAGAGAATGGTCAAATATGATTTTTAAAAACTATTTAAATAGAAAAAAAGATGTTTTTGAGATGTTTTCTTGATGTATGAAATTAAAATTAATTAGAGGTAAATACTTTGCATTATAATCTCTAAATTAGCATTTATAAAATTTAAAGAGTTGGAGAATGAAAAATTATTGTGGAAGTGTAGAGTATAACTGAAAAGCAAGACCTTAAGAGATTGACAGGTGAAGTCCTTGTACATGTTATTGAATTATCGGAGGAAAATGACTTGTAAGAATTTGTCACTGATAATCTGAGCATAAAGGTGACCTGGATCAAAATCTAATAATGAAAAGCAAATATGTTTATGAGACGAAATCAATGGTACCTTTTATTATATAAATCAGGTCTATTAACATATGGTTTCATGAAATACATTTTTAAGTATACAGAATTCATAAAATGTGAAATAAATGTATATTTTTTCTATCAAATTATAAGAAGGGCACTTCTAGAGATAAAGAAACAGAAAAAAAAATGGTTTGTATATTTTTCTACAATACCTCTGTCTGCTACCACATAACTCACATTGTTTTCTTTGTCTCATTCCTCACTGTGTTGTCTATAAAGGGATATCAACATATAAAATATCTGCAAACTTTTAAAAATACTATAAATTGAGGGTATCATCTAATGGCAAGGGCACATGGTCAATAGAGACAAACATGAAAAAGTAGCAAGGTTAGGAAAAGATTACTGTACATCTCACAGTATAAACGTTGTTCAATAAATAATACAACAAATGTGAAATTTACAATGTCAACTAGAGATGGAGGCTGGGGATACTACCAACTGGCATTACTATAATTAAGGAATGAAAAAAATAGCAACAATTCAAGACATAACCAAGAACACCATCTGGGCCTGCCAACTATAAATATTAAATATGGGGGAAAAAAAGACAGACAAAGCTAATATAACCATCGAGTCATTTTGTAAATTCATAAAGAATCAAAGAAAATCAAAGAATCACTGTAGCTTCTAAATGCTTCTAAGGGTAATTTGTTGATAAAAGGAGCTGGCATCACTTCATAAATTACAAAGGAAGATGGAAGACAGATGTCAGAGGCAGATGTACACTTCCCAGGATGGGGAAGAAGGAATGCTGAAGCAAATCAGGATCATCTGCAAAATAGAGATCAAATAAACTGGAAAAAATAAAGACTCAAAAAACACTCAGTTTACAGAATTGACTTAGTCAACCTATCAAATTGATGCAAATGCCCAGGTCATAGTCTCTTAATTTGGAAATGACATAGATTGAATAGGCACGTTATTGCTGTCCTACACCATGTATAACATTGTGCCAGGTCAGGAAGACACATCAAATAAAGAAGACAACTAGCTGAAGGTACCTCAAAGAGGACAAAATACAAAGTATACAGGTGGTCATATAAATCAGAGTGTGTTGATAAATCCTTCACAAGATGGTGGAGAAAGAGTGATTCTTGTATCCATCAATTATCCATTAACTCAACCACTCATTCATCATCCATCCATCTATGAATAATTGAGAGCCTATTCTAATTTTAGCCTCATACACAATATGGTTGATAGTATTTTAGAGGTCAAAGACATAATAAACAGATCATTTTAAATAAGAGCTTTGTATCAGAGTTGACTAAACATCGGATTGAGTCATTCTTTATTTAAATGCATGCTTGCAAATTCAACTTGTCTATCTCCTGAGTACTTCCAAGTATGAGTAAGATGAGAGACATTGTACTCTCTTTTTCCCTAGATTATCCCTCTTGTATATGTGTATATATCTGTGTGTATGTGAAATACACATATATACCTATGTATATATATAGATATATAGATGTGTACCACAAATGTCTACTCATATATGTGTAATATATGTTGTGTGCATGTTTATATGTATGTGTGTAGAATACAAATGAAA
Organism: Rhinolophus hipposideros; assembly: GCF_964194185.1. Classification (NCBI taxonomy): domain Eukaryota; kingdom Metazoa; phylum Chordata; class Mammalia; order Chiroptera; family Rhinolophidae; genus Rhinolophus; species Rhinolophus hipposideros. The sequence goes on along the minus strand of NC_138047.1, from coordinate 88,782,091 downwards.
GTATTTAGTTTCAGATTCAGCAATAGAATTGGCCATGCACACATACGTATGAAGATAACTCATTTGCAAGTGTTTAAGACTCAGCAGTAGAAGTGATCAAAACTTAAACCTATAGGTAAAGTAATATACACTGGGGGTGCCAAAAAATATATATACATGGCTTGTATTCATCTTTTGTTATTGGTATATATTATTACAATTTTAATACAGTTTTTTCCTCTCTTATGTGTATGCATTTTTGGCACCCTCTATATATGTATGTGCATACACATATATATATGTGTGTGTATATAAATATATATATATATAAATAATATATATATATATATATCTTTTATACCTCTTATCTTCTATCACTTACTCAAAGAAGATAAACAATAAGGCTGAGAAAGATTTTAACAACTGTTAATATGTATCGTACATGCCCTCTCTTATTCTTCTTCTTAATGATCCCAACGATCTTTATCTTTTAGACCCACTATTAAAGTCCAATTTATTTTACTTAGTCCTTTCTAGAAAGAGCATCAAACAGATTCTCTTAGCCTTTTGAACTTACAAAATTTTTAATGTCAATGTAGTCCTTGGTAAACTAACATTATGAATACATAAAATGGCTTAAAATAAAATATTGCATCAAAAAGAGCAGTTGATTCTATTTGGTAAATGTGTTTTTAGTTTACTGCTCATTTCGTTATTATTATTATTATTATTTTATAGTTAAAAGTTTATTTCAAGGATACATCAAGTCATACTTAATAGAAGACCATACAATTTGTAACATTATTTGCCTACATAATGTATAGATATAAATACTTTCAAATCTCTGGCTTTATTGAGCTATTAGTACTTGATGAATTTTAAATTAGGTAGTGTAACTACCAAATTTATAACAAACATGAGCTCAGCTTTGGCAAGTCATGAGTTATACTTTTCTGGGCTTTCAGTAGAATGACTAGATGTCAAGTCCCACAAATCCCACATATACATATTGTTGATTTCAAAAGAACCAACTGAAAATAGAAAGGCTTAGCACAAATTTACATTAATATGTACAATCTGTGATATGTGTGTTTATATCACATCATATTCAGCCAGAAATAGTACTGGTTTATGCCTACTATCTTGGTATGATTACTAATAGTACCTCATTTCATACACACAAACGCACAAATATACAAACACACACACGTATTTATATATCATGTTGAAATGAACAAATGGTATGACTCACATGTTACATCTCTTTCTTCCCTGAGTCTACTTTTCATGTGTGTCCACATGTTTACATGCAGGTATATATATGTACTCATGGATGCAATAACACACCTTTATATAAATACATTACGTATTCACACATGAGTCGATTTTTTTTTACATCATAATAGTTCATGGGTGTAGTTTTAGCACAGGAACGGTGTAGCTGGGAACTAGATTATTTCTCTAATTGTATATGCAACACTAGTCACTATGTTAAAACATTTTTGTCTTCAGCTGAAAATTGGGATATAAAAAGGAAAGTAGTAACATGACAAGATGGAAATGTCTAGAAAGGTTAAACCTATTTTTGTTTAGTGAAGTCATGTTGATGATTAATAATAAAAGCTACAAGTTGGAACCCTGCAACAAGAATATTTCTGGGACTGCTGAATGGAGCTGGAACTCTACCTCACTAAAAGTAGTAGAGGGTAAGTTGTTCATAAATGTAATCTGTGTAACTGAAGTAGGATTTAATTTAGCATGAGCCATCTGATGCGTTAAACAAAGAGTATCAGAGAATCAACCACATCTAAAACAAAGTCATTTTTGCAGGCATGTAAATGTTTTAAGTGTCACTGGGTACTGCATGAGTAAGCTAGGAGAGTAAAAGCCAAAAACAATTTGTAAAACATGTTAAGGATCTTTTCCTTCCCATTTTAAATCAAAAGGACTGATTTTTAAAATATGTAAAGGTCAAAATAAGTCAAAAAGTAAAGAACCATATGACTTCACTCGTATGTGACATATTAAACTGAAAAGAACAAAGGAACAAGACAAAGAAAGAAACGAAAACTCACATGGCTCTAAAGGTGGGTTAACAGAATTTGCTGATGTACTGGATGTGAAGAGTGAACTAAAGAGATATAAATAACGACCGCTAGGATTTTGAATGTGAGTTTGGCTGTAAGTTTTTTTTAATTTGAGAACAGGATAGAAATAAGCTCCTACTGTAATGTAGTAATAATAAATCAAGTGCTTTGCGAAAAACAAAACAAAACTCATAAACACAGACAATAGTTTAGTGGTTACCAGAAGTTAAGGGAGGAGGGGGGAGGTAGAAGAGGAAAAAGGGGGTAAATATATGGTGATGGAAGGAGAATTGACTCTGAGTGGTGTACACACAATGTCATATATAGATGATGTATTGTAGAATTGTACACTTGAAACCTATATAATTTTACTAACTAATGTCACCCCAATAAATTTAATACTAAATAAAAACGAAAAAAAAATGTGAAGGTCTAGGAAACTAGCTACTATAAAGTGACAACAATAAGTTTATTATAAGCTTTCACAGATGGCCCAAAAATATTTGGCCTGGATAATCATCTTACATAAATCTTTTTTCCTCTAAAACCATTTTTTAAAAAATCAAACTCGCCCCCACTACCCTACATGAATCAACTTGAGACTCTTTGTCTTCCCCCTTGCTACTACCAGTCTCATCAGCATTCCTCTAATACTTTCATCTCTACCACTTCTACTGATTCTGTCTCCAGAGAAAGCCTAGTGAACTGAAATTTGCTACTCCCATTGCTTGACAGGCAAGGCTGTGAGATTAATGAGCAAATTGCCAATTTCTTAACCTATTAAGAGAAGTAAGGAAGTAGGAGAGGGTAATGGTACTAAGGTTTTGGTATCAGAATTCGACAATTTTAGAAAAGGGTTTGTCTCTACTTATCACCACCGGTTTTAAGCTTCTGGTATATAATAGGTTTAAAATACGTCTGCTGGCAAAAATGGGCATCACAATCTCGTAAAAAAGTTGGATTAGAGGATTGTCAACTAAGGAATTTGGGAGGAGCATGTAGATCTACAAAGCAACACTGAAGAGAAAAGGAGTTGGCAATTTGAGAGTTATTAGGGAGGAAGGGTTTCTAGGTGTTTGTGTATGCATATTTACATTGCTTCTTTCTTTTTCATGAATAAGATAATCAATTTGGAGATATCTCCTCCATTCTTCCCATAGAGTATGCTCTATCTCTAGAATTGACGTGAAATGTACCCCCAGATGAGAGCAGTATATATCCATAGTTGAAGCTGAAGCCCTTGTATCTTGCTTAGCTCAGATCTTCCAGGCATGGAAAGATTTGTTCCATGTGTATGTAAGTAATGATTAGTGGACACATTCTTAACTAGGACTTTGCCTACACTGCAAAACCTAATTATTGTTAATGCTTCAATAATGTAGTTCTGAAGGAACAACTTATGAACGACAAAATGATTGCTCATATACATAATGCTTTCATGTGATTTGGTTGACATAAACACAATGTAACCATAGGAATGACAAAATAATTGACAAGTTATTTTCAGGAGGAAAATTATTATGTTGAGTTGAATGTCCATTAAAAGTTGATTCTCCATTCAAAGGCTTCATAGTGAAAATTACATCAAGTACGTAAAAAGTCATTTTATTTCTGCATGTATTTGCAAATATAAGAATTTCATATAACGTTTTATGTTTAATAGAATAGAAAATTTTGTATTTCCTAAATGCTCAATATATTTTACTGTTTTGTTTCTTTGAAAGATGACTCAAAGTTAAGAATAATTCATACTTTGTTTTAAAAAAAGCCAAGTACTTGCGGATAGTAAGTGCTCATAAATGTTAGGTTTTTGAAATAATTTTACATTTCTAATCCTATTTTTTTGTTTAGTTCATAGTACATAATCATATCAAATACATAATTAAAACATCATAAAAAATAGGTGTTGTTAAAACAGTATTCATAACAATACAATGAGTATAATCCCAATTTATGTTCTGTTCCTTTCAAAACATTAAAATTTTACACAGAACCCTCCCCATTAACAAAACAGTATTATCATTTTATCAAATATAAGTCAAAATACATTTTTATTTTCTGTTCCCTAAAATCAAACATATTGTCAAAGAAAGTTATGGATTATAATATGCTCAAGATTGCAGATTTACCTATCTACTATCTATCTATCTGTCCATCTATCTGTATCACCCATCTAATATATAGTTTTATATACAAATAATGAATTTTATCAGTTTTGTCCTCACTGTATATAATCCAAGAGACTATGTCAGAATTCTGAGGACAATTCCAAATGAGAATTTCCAAATATCTTGAACATTATTGCATCATCATAATTAGCTCTTCATCTCAGAGTGATGATTTTGAAAGAGACTGCATCATGTTTTTGGATGTGTGTGATTTACACCCTCAGAGTTGAAGGAAGGGTTGGCCTAATCAATTACTAGCTGAGTGACTCCTAAGAATGGGGTTCTGAAGAGTATAGATTTGGATAGAGAGCTCTGACCAAAGAACATTGGTAACCAAGATGCTGAGCTAAGAACATAACTGTACCAGAAAGCTGAATTCCAAAAAAGTTATACAAAGGATTGGTAAACAGCAAACCCCTAGAGATCACTCAAGAGCAGTAATTTATTTTCGAATTATAAAACCCAGAATTTGAAGACAGGTTAGGGTAGAGTCATGGTTTTAATTGCTTAGGAATTAATACACCACAATTCCCTGTGTATTTGTATGTTGAACAGAAAACTCAGTGAGGCCTTCCTGCCTTCCTGCTATAAATCGCAATTCCCCCTCTAACAGTCCCATCCACTCATACTCCTTTTTCCCCCTTTTCTGTTTATTTTTTTCTCTCCGTAGTGCGTATTGTCTTTAGTATATTCTCTAATTTGCATACTTATATTGTCTATGGAAGACTACTACAAGAAATACTCAACCTAAAAGGTGGAATCTGAAGGGTCTAGTTAACTTTGACAAGAAGGTGGAAAGGAGCAGAATATGCTACATACCATGGAAAATAAATTAAGAGATCAAGAATTGTCTGCAAAGGGAGGAGGAGAAGGAGATGAGAAGCTTTATTTGTGTTGGGAAGTTTCACACTGCATGATATTCCTCAGTGTGATCCCCCAAACAAGCTCAACAACAATAAAAACAACAATAATTTTAGTTGAATTTAATAAATTCGCTCATGATCTGTATGAATGACTCTTCTGTGACTCCTGAAGAGCTGATTTCACATTGTTGTTCAGAGGTAGCACTCAAGGACTGAGAAATACATAGATAGGACTTTGAGAATATAAATCATGTAAAAATATGCACACATTTAGGGGGTGGCTTCTGAAAGCTTTGAATAAGAAGACACTTTCCCCTTTAATATTTTCTGTGAAACAACCAATATTTTAAACGTTAATCCTCAAAACTCATGTTTTCTTTTAACTTATGCACTTGGAATAGGCTTTAAACTCCTGATTTAGTAACATATTACTTTCTGAGATTCTCTGAAAGGGAAGAAAATATGAACTATTGTAAGAATATGATGCTTTTCACACCTTTAAATTGGCTTTCCTAAACACAGTTACCAATTGTCTATGAAATGAAGTATTTGGGGAATGAATTTACTTCTTTGATTAAATAAGTTTACTGAACTTAATGATATGGGTAAGCAACCACTGGTGAATAAGTATAATTTGAAATTAAGCATTATTTTGACGACTTTTAAAATGTTTTAATGTTCCTAATATATAGTCACTGTAATTATCTACAAAGAAGTAAAAACAATTTTAAAATGATAATCTCATCTATTTAATTTGAAGTTATGAAATATTCTTATAATAAAGAAATGTACAGATTTTGATATTATCTGGTACAAAGAAATCTTTTGCTATGTGTACATTTTTTTTGGAGGTGACTGTAAATTTCAGGAATATTTTGTCAATTTCTTTATGGCATTAGTTGGATTATTATGGGATTGCCATCACCATAATACTGACGCCTTAAAAATGTACTGCTTTCCACATATTTAGGTCCACTTTCATTTTAAAAGAAAATGCTATGACGTACTTTTCTTTAAAAAGTTTTACATTGAACTTTGTTGTTTTTAGATGATCTTTTGAATTTTTTTTAATTTGGTCTTGGTTGATTTGTGTTTGTTCTGTTGTTGTTTATTTTGTTATCACTTATTTCTGAAATCTTATTTTTAAATTTTTATTTATTGTATATTTTCTATTTTTATTCATTTTCTTCCTTGAATTTTATTAATCAACTGTTTGTTATCCAATTTCTGAAAAACATGTATTTTTATAATACTTGTTTAGCAGCAACTTCCTAATTTTTAACATGTCTACTTGATTTCAAAAAGTCCTACAGTAATATGATCACTGTGTCTTAACACCCTATGAAAAAGAAATAGGACTTTCAGAATGCTTCAACACAATTTCTTTCCTTCCAGCTGTGTATGCTCCTATAATTTGAAGTTCATTTTATTTTCATCTTTGAAGAAAACACTATCTTTTTATTCAGTCAATAATTATATTTAACAAAAAATTACCAATTTTTTTGTTTGTTTTGCTAAATTGCTACATGCATCTCAACCTTTCCTTCTGGATTTATATACCTTAGTAATTCATTTATGAACTCATGAGTTTAATTTAAAATATTTGCATATCATACTCACTCTTTAATGATTACTGATCTGGGCATAGAAATCTAGTTCAACAAATATTTTCTTCATTTTTCTGATGAGAATTCTGCTGCCAATCTAATTAGCATGCTTTGTACATCCATTTATCATCTCTAGTTACTGATAAGATTGTCTCTTTGTCTTTAGTATTAATTTTAATATTTAAAAATATCTTGCTTTAGACTTAGCATGCAGCTTCCATATAAAGACACATAACTTTCTTCAAATCTAGACAATCATAAATCTTTATGACTTCTAATATGTTTTTTTTTTATTCTATCCTTCTGACACTCAGTAAATTGATTTCTATAGGCTATCAACTGTATGCAAGGAGTTCAACTGGGACTTTCCTTGATTGTGCATGAAATAATTTCTCCTGCCCTCACCATTGTAAAATTGCTGCTTTCAACTCAGATATCATAGCTCTAATGTACTGTTGTCACTTGAGTTTCTTCTGATATTGTTTTATTTTTAAAATTAAAATTATTTTAATCTCTACTGCATTTTTATATTTTTTTTTGGTGAGAGTAAGACCGAATCCAGTCATATAAATAATATAATTTTTGCAATATAAAATATTTATTCCTGTGCTTTTTTAAAATATAAATTTCCAAGTTAGAAAATATTTAGATCCCTTTTCAACCAAAAAGCAAAACAAAAATAAAAACCTATAAAATCTGGTAATTTATTACTCCTGGCCATGCAGCTTATTTTCAGCTCAGTTAAATTTAAAGATTTGTTGGCTCTTCTCTGTAGTATCTCCCGCTGGTTGACTGTGTGTGTGTGTGTGTGTGTGTGTGTGTGTGTGTGTGTGTGTGTGTGTTTGTGTGTTTCTTTTTAAATACCCTTGAACCCAACTATTTAGGATGGACAAGGCAACTTCTTAAAATTCTGCCTATGTTCCCAGGAAATGTCATTCATTTGGCAGGGCTCCCAATGTGTAGCACAGCTTGATCCCCCTGCACAGTCCCCTGAACAGCCAGGCCTGACACTAGGAAGCTCTATCAATGACAGGCATTCATTTATCTGAACTTATTCTGAACTTAGAGAATATGTTCTTTTTTTTTCCCCCTAATATACTGAGAGGCACATTCTGATGTCTCTGTAACCAGTCAGTATTCCTTCTCTAAAATTTGTTTCATGCAATAGAATGGTTTTAAGGGGATTCCTTTTCTTTATTTTGTAGTGAGAGCCCTGAAATATTTGAATGAAAAAAATTTAAATATATTTGTGGCAGTTTTCCTGTTTTAGGATTGGCATTTGGCTTTCTAGGAGAACTAAAACTTCACTCTACTCAACTTCCATTTAGAAAACAAGGAACAAAAGTAAAAATGACAGTGTAAAGTTGAATGATAGGATTTTATAGGAAAAAAAATTTGGGACACTACTATTTACATGAGGAGCTTTTCAAAATCAAATAAAATTCCACAGTTATGGATTATAAAAGGATGTGTCACACTATGTTAATCAACATAATCTTATGAACTTATTTTGGTCATACATTTCCACTTACTATAAAGCTTACTTTATATAGAAAAAAATATATTTTACTTTAGAAGAAGGAGCTCTATATCAAATCCTGGGTCTATCATTTACTACTTATGAAAATATGAGTAAATTACAAGTTTTTTCTGTGCATCTTTATCCTCAATTTTAAAATGAGGATAAAAATAGTACTTAACTCAGACTGTTAAAATGAATTAATTAATCTATGTACATCATTTTGCATTGTGATTGGTGCTCAGTGAGTACTCACTAATTTTTAGCTTTTAGTTGTTCTTTCTAGGCTTCATTAATCCACAAAGTCTATCATTTACACAAAGCATTTCTTTCTAAATTAATCTCCTCTGATAAATTCAAATTTCAGTGTGTGGAAATGTTATATATTTGGAAATGTATACATTTTATTTAAAAAACCGTGAAGTCTTATTTGATGATTACAAAAAGTCTTTTCTATTTTACAATTCTATATAGTTCTATATGATGCACTTTATATCTGAACTCTGTCCAGTCACTTGGAAATCTTATTCCAACTTTACGCTAGGAACAATCTTTAGGCTAAGACACTCTGTCTCTACCACCCTTCTTTTAGTTAAAACAATGTGCACTGGACACAATTTTCTATCATATAGATTTTTTCCTATTGTAGATATAATACCTTTTCTAATATAATACCTTTTCTAATCTGAATTTCCATGTCTGTGCTATATAAATTCTATAGTTATGATATGGGTTTCTATTCGCATTGACCATTTCAATGATTGGATTAACAAAATCTCTTTGGCCGCTTTTAAGTATCTTGTCATAAATCATTTTATTTATTTATTTATTTATTTATTTAAATTAAAATTTATTGGGGTGACAATGGTCAACAAAACTATATAAAAGTGTACAATTCTATAATACATCACCTATATATTATATGCTTTTCACCCCCTTCACCCTCTTCTACCACCTCTCTCCCCCCTTATCCTCTCATAACCACAATAAATTATTTTATACAAGGTTGAAATATTAAATCTGTAAAGAGAGTGTAACATTGCATTGAAAAGAAGCATTCTCTGAAATCTCACAAAAGAAAATTAATAACAAAAGTTGATAGGTTTTTAACTAAACTAAAACAAACATACTCAAAGATAGACATACAATATATTTTTAAAATATCCCATGGCTTATATTATAGATTGCTTTTGCATATAACACTACAGTAGCAACATTTCCCTAGATCATTCGATATTTTATTACCATTATTTGAAAAAGATTCTACTGCAATAGTGTTCTAACCTATGATTATGTTTATAATTACCTAAATAAAACTAAGCTCAAGTTGAACATTTATGTTGTCCCAAATTTTTCATTATATAAATAGTGCTCTAAAAGAAACTTCAAGTTGTGTATAAATAAATCTTTGTTTATATATCAGAATTTGTAGGGTTCTTTTTCTTTTTTCTTCTTTCTTTTTTTAATTGTTACTTTAAAAACTTAGTGCATTTACTTTTGTTTCTTGTTAAAGAATAGAGGCATCTGGAAAAAGTAGAGAACCATGTGACCTCACTCATATGAGGGATATAAAACTGAAAGTGACAAATGAACAAGACAAACAAAAACTAACAGACACAGACAACAGTAGAGTCTTTACCAGAGGGAAAAGGAGGTGACATAATATAAAGTGGCAATGCTAAGAATGAACCCATCTCTCCAACTCCAAAAGTTATGTATTTAATAAGCATACCAAACCATTGGTGTATAAAAGAGCTTTGTTTCCTTGTGTGAGTGTTTTTTTTTTTTTGTGGGGGTGTTCTTTTTACTCATATGTACTTCTATTTTACCAAGTCTGATTGCTGAATTCTTTCATCAGATCTATAGTTTTTAAATTGAATCACTTTCATTTTATAGACAAAGTACCATTTGTAAATATTTTCAAGAATTGAATTTTGTTTGCTTTTCTGTGTATTATTTCCCTTTTTATTATTTTATTTTTTTATATTACTTTTTTACAAATGTCTTAAATCAGAGGCTAGGTTTATCAAATGTATTTATTCCTTGCTTAAATAATTTAAACAATGGTTTTCACTGTAATTACTTATTAATCTTGACCCCACCTGGATTTGTGCATTATTTTCTATATATTTCAAGGAGGTCATTTTTTCTCAGTAGGCAGAGGGCTTGATGGTACATATGGATGTCCACGTTGTGTGGAAAGAGACATAAGGACTGAGGTTTAAATGTATGAATTCATAGGCCATGGATAACTTATTGACTGCCAACGGGGGACTCAGAAAGAATAAAAGTGAAATTTTAGAGACTAATTGAATACACATGGATGGCTTTCTCAAAATGGAGGAGAGTGTGAAGGTGTTTCAATCTCTCATAGATGCCCACTAGAAGTTATTACTTTAATGGGGGACGTACAAACTGTTAGATACAGTCCCTCAGATGTCAGTCAAAAGTTTTCCTCGGACATCTCTATGCTTGTTTAATAGACTCGACTCATGTAAAAAGTATTCATAGTGATTGAGAATGAGGGTAAGCTTTAAAACCGTGGAATTTCTCTCACAAAGGCTAATATGGTTACTTTTACTACTGAGAAGGCTGCATGCTGATTCCAAATGCTAACCCTGAGCCCTAAAATGTCACAACATCTTGGAAGACCTACTAGCAGATAGCATGTTTGTAAGAGTCTACACTTTTCATTATGGGATGAGGGGGAGGCAAAATAGTTTCCCTACAAGGAGAGATACATATTCTGGTATAGATTTGCTTTCTATGCACAGAACCATTATTTAAGAACTTGTAGAATGTCCATTGCATATCATATTATACAATATTGCCTCTGTACTCAGGAAAAAAATTCATACATCCTACATTATAAAATAAACCCTATAAAGTCACTGGTATACCATTTGTTCCATAACCCCAGAATACTCGACTCTATAAAATGGTTGAATGAGTTACCTGAGAATAAATCATGGAAGATATCAGTTGGTGAGTTGGGGTGCATTTTTATAGCAGGTGATATGATACCTGAAACCAGCAGCCAATACATATATGAGGCTTTGTCCCAATAACCAGTAATAAAGGGGCCGGAGCTTCTCAAGATTTGAGAGCAAAAATGTAAGAGCAAAATTGAGATAATTCTCATAACTGTATGTGATAACCAGAAAATAAATTTTTATTACTCTCCCCCATGATCCTGGGTTCATTGTGTGTGGAGAGGCCACAACCATTAGGGACATTTCCAAAGTGAGGATTTCCTGATTATGTGCCTCCCAAGCTAGATGTAAAACTATATTACTACATGAGTTGCGCTATTCACAGCAAGGTCATCAGAAGTTGTTTTTGTGAAGCCCAAAGGACAAAATACCCCTACCAGATTTAGACCCGTTGATGCTACCCCATAACCTCCATCAGTGCCCATCTTAGGAGATAAGTCCTTAAGAACTGAAGACAAAGTGTCCTCTGGAAAATGATAAAATGGAAATTATCCTTTAAAGAAAATATAAAACATACAGCCCAAGGGAGGGATGTTTCCACCTGGTGACCCATGATTTAATAAATAAGAAAGCTAAAACGAATCCTGGTCATGTTGGTCTTTTAATGCTTCTAAACCAACAGACAAAGAGTGGATACTCCACACCAGCTAATGTGGTATATTCTGCTTGTCAAGAAAAAAATTCCATTATCGTTACTCAATGGGATGAAGGAGGGCTGTTGTAGACTCCACAATTCACTGGGGCATCTCTCAGTACTCCTTATCATAATTAGCAGAGGACACCTGCTTTAACCTTATGAAGACAGTACCACAAATGATGCTGATCCCAAAGGAAGAAAACATTTGTTCACCTTACGAGGAGTACTAGCCCACTGAGGCTCTGACAGAAGGTAAGGGGAACAGGCAGTGAGCATTATATAGGCTAAAAACAAATACATAGTCAATTAATTTATGACACAAGAGACAAGAGTATACAATGGAGAAAGGACAGTCATTTTGATAAATAATGTTGGGAAAACTGGACAATCACATGCAAAAGAATGAAACTGGACCCCAATTTTATACCATACAAAAATCAACTACAAGTGGAATAAAGACTTAAATTTAAGACATGAAAGCATGGTCTCCTAGAAGAAAATATAGGAAGTAAACACTCTGACATCAGTTTTGACAACGATGTTTTTGGATTTGACACCAAAAGCAATGCCAACAAAAACAAAAATAAACAAATTGGACTATATCAAATTAAAAGGTTTCTGCACAGCAAAAGAAACCATTAACAAAACAAAAGAAACAGTTGCCTACTGAATGGGAGAAGATATTTTCTAATGATACATCTGATAAAGAATTTATATCCAAAATTTATAAAGAACTCATACAACTCCACACCAAAAAAAAAAACACAAAAAGATCCAATTAAAAAAATAGGCAGAAGATCTGAATAGCACTTCTCCAAAGCGGACATACAAATGGCCAATAGACATAATAAGATACTCAGTGTCATTAATAATCATCTAAATGTAAATTAAGGCCAAAATGAGATATCACCTCATACCTGTCAGAATGGCTGTCATCAATAAATCAACAGACAATTGTTGGCGAGGACGCAGAATAAGGGAACCCTCATGCATTATTGGTCTTGCAAATTGGTACAGCCAGTATGGAAAACAGTATGGAGGTTCCTCAAAAAATTAAAAATAAAACTACCTTATGACCCAGCAATTCCACTCCTCGGTATTTATCTGAAGAAATCCAAACAAAACACTAATTCAAAAAGATATATGCACTCTGTATTCACTGCAGTGCTATTTACAATAGCCAAGTTATTGAAGCAACCCAAGTTCCTGTCAATAGATGACTGGATAAAGAACAAGTGGTACATATATAAAATGGAATATTACTTGGCCATAAAAATAATAAAATCTTGCCATTTGTGACAACATAGTTGGACCTAGAGGGTATTAGGGTAAGCAAAATGAGAGCGAGAAATACAGATACCACATGATCGCTCATATATATGGAATCTAAAGAACATGATAAATGAAAAAAACAAAAACAGACTCATAGATACAGAGAACTATTGGTTGCCAGAGGGGAGGGAGTTTTGGGAGCTGGGTGAAAAAGGTGAAGGGATTAAGAAATACAAACTTGTAGTTAAAAAATAGTAATGCGGATGTAAATTACAGCATAAGGAATATAGTCAATAATACTGTAATTACTATGGATGGTGCCAAGTGGGTACTAGACTTACCAAGGGGGCACCTCACAAGTTATGTAAATGTCTAACCACCATGCTGTACATCTAAAACTAATGTAAAATAATATTGAACGTCAACTGTAACTGAAAAATATAAACAATTTAAAAGAAGATATGATATACGTACATACATATGTACACATACACAATGGTATGTTATTCAGCCATGGGAAAGAAGGAAATTCTGTCATTTGTGACAAGGAAAAAGGCCTTAAGGGAATCATGCTAAGTGAAATAAGCCAGACAGAGAAAGACAAGCACTGCATGGTATCACTTATATATGGAATCTTACATAAATAAATAAATAAATAAATAAATAAATAAATAAGTAAGTAAGTAAGTCAAACTTAGAGAAACAGAACACAGAAGTGGTTGCCAGGGGCTGCAGGAGTAGTGGGGGATACGGGGACAGTTTGGTAAACGGGCACAAACTTTTGGCTATAAGATGACTAAGGTCTGAGGATCTAATGGTACTGTATTGTATACACTGTATTGTATAATTAATAATTAATATACAGTGTATAATACACTGCATTGTATAATTAAAATTTGCTAAGTGACTAGAACATAAATATTCTCGAGGAAAAACAATAAATATTTGAGGTGATGGATATGTTAACTAACTAGATGGGAGGAATCCTTTTTCAATATATTCATATATCAAATAATCACAATGAACATTTTAAATGTATTATAATTGTATTTGTCAGTTATATTTCAATAAAGCTTAAAAGAAAACTAAGAAGATATATTTATCTCCACATAGTATGTACCTTAGAACATATATGCTCATAGAATATACTTTGTGTTTTTTTATTTTAATTTTAAAAATCATGGTTATCAATTTAGTCTCCGTGATCATCGATAGAGATGATAATTATAGTTGGCATCATATTATTAAATGTTTACCCAACCATTCCCCATTTGACTAGTGAGAATAAGGAGAGGGTGTACCATTAGGACATTAGAGAGTGAACGAGAGTCAGGGAGTCAAGGTATTTATTTCTCCAGGCCCCTCCTGGACATGTAGCAATGATCTGGCTTCATCTCACTAATAAAATTTATAATTCCTATTAGTCCACCCCTTCTCTAAATACATAGAGGAAACAGTTTTCTATTCTTATTCCTTCACTCTTAAATTTGGTAATGTTTGTTATCTATCTCACAAATGGGTATTGTATAATCCTCTGTTGGTTTCTTTTAAGCCTGTCTACACTCTTCTCAATTTCCCCCTTTGTATGTGCCATTTGTCATCTGCTGAAATCATTAATCATAAAATGATAAACTCTTAATGTTAAGTAATTAACACAAACTATGAAAATAAACAATGTGTTACAAGTCAATAGTTTAACAAAATAAAGGTGAACATTTAAATAAAGAAAAATATCTGTACTATATTAAATAAGTTAATGTTATGTTAGGCAAGGACTAAACTTTATAAGAGATTATGAGATTTTCTTATTCTGTTCTTTGTTGTTGTTGTTGTTGTTGTTTTTGAAATATTACCTGCTGATAGTGCTCCCTATTTTTGAATTACATTAAGATTGTATAGCACTTGTGAAAAGTAAAAGAGCAACCTGAGTACGTCAATACACTGACTTACCTAACAGCTCAGCTTTAATAAAATAGAGAGATGAGAAATTAACAACCATTAACCACAAAGCTAGAAAGAGAAACTGTACCTTTTATAAACTCTTAATATTATATAAGCAAATTAAACTGCAAAGGAAAATAGCAGCATTTTCTAATGACAAAACTAAAACTGAATTCCTGATTTTTATTACTATGTTATTTTTACCAGAACCATACTGCTAGGTTAATATTCTGTAAGCTGGGCAAACACACACACACACACACACACACACAAGATTTCATTAACATTTTTAAAAAATACTAATTATGCAAGAAATACCCACTGTATCACTGCCAAGGGCCAGGAGCTCTGGCAGATCTTAATTATAATTATTCAAATCTTCACAGAATTAATTCACAAACTGATATCCTTAAAGAATCCAACTCTTGGTTAAAAACCTATGTGTGCCTTTTCAATCCTGACTGTAGGCCTGACAAAGGTTTTCCCTGGCCCACTTCATGGGGGAAAAGTCGCCATCCACACACTAGATTTGGTGCACAGCCAGTGCACTGCAGTGTCTGAGGGGAGCTGATGTCAGCCACGCTATCTGCACTATTCCAATTCTTGCACTCCTAGTCCAGGCACCTTTATTTATCGGTCTCTTTATCTGTGGTCTTGGCCAATGGACCCCTCAGATGCCTCTGCTGAGGCCTTCTTATGGGGAGAGGAAGGAGAAAAAAAAACATTGAAGATGGTTCCTCCTCATTTGACTCAATCCACAGTACTTTTCTGCTCCGAGCCCTTCTCAGGTCAGCCTTTTCTCCAAACTCAGGGTCCGTAAAACTGTCACAGCCTTTTCTTTTGGGCCTCTCACAATGAGATTATCTCCACGTCTGGGCTGATCCATCTGACCCTCCACTGGGAAAACAGAACAGGGGGAATTGGCGTTGTTTGCAGGTTCATCCTTTGGCTTCACCATTGTAGTACAGTGCTTAAAGGCTTACCTCCTTCATTGTTGGCTTGTTGCTTTAATTGACAAGTCCAACATCTGGTACCTCAGCTTATACACACAAATTCTCTCTCAGCTTAACTGAGCTCCTGGCAGTCCTGAAGTTACATCCCTCCTAATAGTATCAGTAACCACTTAATTTCTTCTCTGCAGATGCTATATGATTGAGAGACCAGTTTTGTCAAAACTCAGTGCTTGAACATGAGCAGAATATCAGAAAATTTATTTGAAATGTGCTTATTTAAGAACAATATGTAAAACAACATGTTGCTGGCCAAATAAATAATGTACCCCCCCGTCTGACAGTGTTTGACTTCTTTAACTAGAAGATAAGAAAAACAAATAATATTTTCCAAAGAAATTTGTTCATGTGCCCTGATATTGAGGATATTTAAAGTTCTATAGCTCTGCACATTCCTATTTCTTGAATGCAATGTTGCTAAAAAAAAAAAAAAATGATAGCCCCCCCATTGAGGAATATTCATCAGATAATTTGAACTAATTACATATAATGGTACCGATACTACAACAGTTACTTTGTATTATCAACATATTTATATTCAACTTTCAGTTATAAAATATACTTTTATAAATAGATACTAAGAAAAAATGAAAAAAAACGATTTCTAGAATTAAGATTTTAATTCTAAATTTTAAAGCTTTGTTGTTGCTATGTTCATGGTGTGTGTATTACTTGCTGAAACATGTAGAACAGTAACTGCAAAGCTTCATGAAGATTCTCATTAGCTATAGCTTGAAGGAAAGAACATTTAATAATTCTTCCTTTACAGATACCACGTGACAGCTACAATTTAGAACACATCTCTTCACCTATTCTTTGATAATTAAATTATTTAAGTACTGCTGGAAAATCTTGGCATCTCCATAACATAAAAATATATTATTATCACTGGAAACCCCTTTCTATGTAGCTATGGCCCTCTTGGTATTAAGAGAACAATATATAAATGAGGATATTTTAACTGTACACATCACTGTTATGTGATACTAGGCCTGGCTGAGAGAGAGCATATTGCATCTCTAGAGTGTAAAATCATCTTTCCAAATTTCTTATCTGTCTTAAGTCCTCTCTCTAGATCATAATCAAATTCATAAATATTAGAATTCACAATCTAAACAGATAGATATTAAGGGGAAAAAAGAGAAGAAATTTTTCTGACTGGTAGAATTCAGCGGTGAGTTAAAAAATTAGATAATGGGAAGAGCAGCTCTGCATCTCAGCTTGGAAAACAAAGGGAAGCAAGCAAGAGCCTTCTTGACATCGAGTGACTTGCTGCTCTCAGCTTCAGCCTGCAGAGGTGGTGTCATCTCAAACTGTCTTTTCCCGACTTCCTAAATGCTATGAAAGTGTCAGTTACCTGCCAGTAACATTTAGATCTATTCTCCTTTCATAGGACAGAAACTATTCTCAAAATTGCGTAAGAAAAATAAAAATAATTTGATTACTTATGACAAATGGGAAGTTAAGAGAGGTATAAAAAGTTTCAGTTAAGATAGCATCTAGAGGTTAAATGAAAGAAGTCACTGTATATCTCTCCATACATGTTTATGTTCTGCTTTCCTCCCTGTTGCTTTCTTAGTCAAGTAGGTTGTCCTGTGTCACGTTGTGTATGGCTATTGGTGTTTCCACAGCTACATAAGGTTCTTAGTGAGTTATCTTAAGGGAACCTGTGCTGCTTTCCAAGTTGTTTAGTAATGTTTCCATGGAGGGCCCTGCTTCACTCACCTAGATCACATACTCACCATGAACCTTATAGTGTGGCTATGTATGGAGTAACTGACTGGCTTAATCTAAGTCAGATATCCTCCTCTTGAACTTGGCGCTGGTGTACATCACACCAGGACTGCTAAATAAGTAAGGAGAGAGAGATAAGTAAGGAGATAAGTAATAAGTAAGGAGAGAAGAGAGAGAGAGACAGAGAGAGAGAGACAGAGAGAGAGAATTTGGAAAGATGGTACAGTACCAAGAACTAGGACTCCTGTCTCCCCACCTTGACAACCATTGAACTGGCAGAATCTGTGTGATAGACATATCTATCTTGTAACTCTGCAGTCTATTAAAGACTCTCAACTTCTAGGGGAAAGCTCGGACTGTAAATTAAAATTCATTTCACTTTCATCTCTTAGCATAGTAGAATCTACTCATTCATCACTCCAAGTTCCACGGCGGGCAGCTGTGTACCTGTTCCAGGAGCAGCCTGCACAGAGCTTGTAGGAGACAAGGTGGGGCAAAACCGAACCTGTCCTCTATATATTGTTGATCTGTTTTCTTATCTGTGATTGCTGCTTCTGATCGGAGAAGTGCAAACAAAGAAATGGGTGGCGGGGGCACAAGATCACTATAAAAAATTAAATTTTATATTCTCACTAGCAATGACAATCTGAAAATTCAATTAAGAAAAACCATTCCATTTACAATGGAATCAAAAATAATAAAATATTTAGAAACATATTTAACAAAAGAAGTATAAAACTTATACCCTGAAATTTACAAAACATTGTTGAAAAAAATTAAAGATCTAAATCAAATGTTCATGGATCAGAAGTCTTAGAATATTGACAAGGATATTCCCCAAATTCATTGGAACACTTAACCCAATTCCTATGAAAATGCCACTGGGCTTCTATGCAAACTTGACAAGCTGACCCTAAAATTGCATAATATGGAGATTTAAGGATCCTGATTTGCCAAAACAATTTCATAAAAAAAAGAATAAAGTTAGGAGACTCACACTTCCCAATTTCAAAATGTATTCCAAACTACAATAATAATAGCAGGATAACAGTTTAAATATTGTCTTATAGATTGTAGAATAGAATTGATGTTACAGAAATTAACTTTTAATTTATAGCCAATTGACTTTGACAAGGGTGGTAAGACAATTAAACGGGTGTGTGTCGGGGAGAAGGATTAATAGTTTTTTTTTTTTCAATAATGATGCCAGGACAACTGGATATCCACATTAAATAAATCTAGGAAACTGAATGCCTTCTTCATACCATACACCAAATTTAAATGATAATGGATCATAGTTCTAAATGTATAAGCTTAAACTATAAAACTCTTAGAAGAAAATATTAGTAAATTTGTGTGACCTTGTATTAAGCAATGGTGTCTTAAATACAACACCGAAAGAACAAGAAAAATAATTGCAATTTGAAAGATACTATTAAAAAAGTAAAAAGCCAACCCAGAGGATAACATAAAACATTTACAAATCATATATCTGATAAGGAAATTATATTTAGAATATAGAAGAGCATTACAAAATAATAATAAAAAACAACCAAAAAAATTGAGAAAAGTACCCAAATAAACATTTACACACATACACACATGTACACACGTGTGCACACACACAAACACACACACAAAGTGACCAATAAGTGTAATAAAAGACAGTCAAAATTGTTAATCAATAGGGAAATATAAATTATGGGAACAATGTGTTTAGGCTTCACATCAATTCGGGTGACTATAATTTAAAAAAAAAATCTATTTACAAATGTTTTTGAGGATATAGAGAAATTATAACCCTCATATAGTGCTGCACATATGTGGTAGATCTCCCTAGGAAAATAGTCCAGCATTTCATCCAAAGTTTAAAAATATAGTTACCATATGTCACAGCAATTCCATCCTGGGTACATATCCAATAGTAATAAAGACATAAATCATACAATAATGTCTACATGAATGTTTATAACAGCTTTACTCATAATAGCTCCAAAGTAGAGACTACCTAAATATCTATCAACTGATGAATTGGTGAAAATGTTATGATGCATTCATACAATAAAATATTATTTAGCAATATAAAAAAAGGAAATACTGATACATGGTATAATATTAATAAATCTGGGAAACATGATTCTAAGAAGCCAGTGACAAAACACCACATATTATCTGATTCCTTTTATATGAAATATCCAGAATAGAAAAATTCATAGAAATAAAAACTAGATTAGTGACTGTCTATGTCTTGGGTAGTTAGCAGCAAATAAAGAGTGACTGTTAATGGGTACGTGTTTTCTTTATGTAGTGATGAACATATTCTAGAATTACTTGGAGTAACGGTTGTACAATGCAGGAAAATGATTAAATGATACAATTTAAATGGCTGAATTATATGGTATATGGATTATATATTAATACATGCGTTATATATATTTTTAAACACACAATGACTAGAGGACAGAAAGAGTACAATAATTATATGAAACAGAGATTATTACTATTATTATTATTATTATTATTATTATATGAGCTATGAAACATGTGTTGGTGGTTTCTAACAAGGAAACTAAACGCATATGGCATATTAAGGCAATTAGTTTTCCTTTGACCATGAATGTTTGGTTATTTGAAGATGTGGGTTATGTGTTATTTTTATCTAAAGTGCCCATACAAGAATTTCTAGGCTTTTATTTTTCAACAAAATGCACCATCTTACATTAAAATAATTTAACAAATGCACACGATTAGATAAGTGCAATATGCTTTAAATATGTGTTCATGTTTTCCTGCTCTGATTCTGTCTGGATTTTATAAATGTCAGACTGTCTCAAGGTCTCTAACTTTTTATTTGAATGTTCTAAGAAATTTGTAAGTAAAATCTCTAATATTTTTAATAAGTATGTAATTTTGTAGAAGCTAATTAAACATCCGTGAACATTACTTTAGCTATACAAATTACACTAGAAAACTGCATATATTCTCTTAGAATTGGCATTACAGTAATATCAATTGTTAGAACAAACTAAAAGAGCAAAATTAAAAATAAACAAAATCAGAAATCTAGAAATGTAGTTACTGAGTTATTTGAAGTTTGAAAATATAGCTGTATATCTAAATGTCTGATGTCATAATTAAAAACATTTATACATAATGAAGCTTACAGAAGTAGAAAAAAGTAGAAGTTTGGTGCCAAGGATAGTCTTCAGGCTTAACCTACAGACATTTGTTTTGCAGAGACTGTGAAACTAGAAAAATGACTGTGAAAACTAAAATCATGAAAAATAATCTTACTAATCAATACAAAAATTATGATTGTTCCATAATCCATTAAAAATTCTCATCATATACAAATATATTTTAATATTTGTTATCAACATAAAGGGAAATGAAAAATAAAACATAGTATTTATTTGACACAGTTACTTAAAACATTAAAGTGTTTTTATATCTTAAAATAAACACTTATTAAGACTAGATTACTCAGTGGCAACAGCCTAGGGGGGCCTGGGACTTTCCCTAAGCTGCCTGAGGACCAATATTGGTGTCAGCCAGTCTCAGTTCACAGCAAGGCAACCCCCACATGCCTACACATCCAGCACAGGCAACAGCCAACTACATATAGCTTTGTGGATCCTACCAGGTAGCTTCGGGCCAGTAACATGCAGGCTGAAACTGGGCTGCATGAGAGTTCCTTCCAAGAGACACCAGAAACAACAATCTCAGAGGCCAGGTTCAGGCCACACCAGAACACTACATGGTTAGCCCCACAAGCGACACACCCAAAGGAGGTTCTCAACAGACACAAAAGCCCATAGAGGTGAAGCTTTCTCTGAGAAGTTAGCCCCAAAACAGCAGCTCATACTATGGGCATAGCCAATCCTCACAGTCAGTCAGCCTGGGAGTCAATCCCACCCACTGATGTGCCAAAAAATAATCAACTACAACAGAAGGACACATACAACACACTCAAGGGACACTCCTGGAACAAACACACAGGAGATTAGGGAGACTCTGCAATTGGACTACACAGGACACATACTACATAAGACAACCAAGCAAAAATTGAGACACACCAGTGATCTACCTCATACATAGAAACAAACACAGAGTGGCAGACAGAATGAGGAAACAAACAAACAAATAAACAAAGAAAAAAACAAACAAATGTCCCAAATAAAAGAACAAAAGAAACCTCAGAAACAGAATTAAATGAAATGATCACAATTAACCTACTAGAGACAGTTTTAAATACTAATAGTAAGAACGTAAGGAAATTTGTGAGAATTTCAGCAAAGAGATAGCAAGAATAAAGAAGGACACAGAAACCACAAAAAATAACCAGTTAGAAATAAAGAACACAATAACTGAATTGAAGAATCCAGTCTTAGGAATCAACAACATATTGGATGAAGCGAAGGATTGTATCAGCGATTTATAAGACAAGGTAGCAGAATACACCCAATCAGAAAAACAAAAAGAAAAAAAGAATAAAAAACAATGAAGATAACTTAAGGGACCTGCAGAGACCCAAACGAGATGAACTCAAACAAGCCCACACCAAGAAATATCATAGTTAAAATGGAAACATTAAAGACAAAGAGAATCCTAAATGCAGAAAGAGAAAGACAACTAGTTATTCACAAGGGAGTTGCAATAAGAGTATCAGTGAATTTCTTAACAGAAATTTTGTAGGCCAGAGGGAGTGTCAGAAAACATTCAAAGTTATGAAAAACACGGGACTACAACCAAGACTACTCTACTCAGCAAGGCTATCATTTAAAATTGGAGGAAGAGGTTACTAGACAAGAAAAAGCTAAAGGAATTCATTACCACCAAGCCAGTATTACAAGAAATGTTGAAAGAACTTTTTCAGCAGAAGAAAGGCGAAAACAGACAAACCAATGAAGATCAAAAATATGAATAAAAAAATGGCATAATTATGTACCTGTCAATTATCACTTCAAATATAAATGGATTAATTGCTCCAATCTAAAAACAAAAGGTAGCTGAATGGATAAGAAAATAAGACTTATGCATATGCTCATATGCTGTTTACATGAGACTCACCTCAGTTCGAAAGACACAGACAGACTGAAAATAAAGGGATGGAAAAAGATATTTCACACAAATGGAAATAAGAAAAAATCTGGGATAGAATACATATATTGGACAAAATAAACTTTAAAATAAAGGCAATAATAAGAGACAAAGAAGTACACAACATAACAATAAAGGAATCACACCAACAAGAAGACATAACCCTAGTAAACCTCTATGCACCCAACATGGGAGCACCTAAATACATAAAACAAATATGGACTGACATAAAGGCAGAGATCAATAGTAACACAATCATATTTGAGGACTTTAACACCACACTGACACCAATGAACAGAATCTCCAGTGAGAAAATCAACACGGAAACAGTGGTCTTAAATGACACACAATACCAGATGGTATTAATTCTTTGTAGAGCATTTCATCCCAAAGCAGCAAAATATACATTCTTTTCAAGTGCACATGGGACATTTTTGAAGATAGGCCACATTTTAGGCCATGAAACAAGTCTCAAAAAATTTAAGAAGACTGAAAACATTTCAAGCAACTTCTTTAAGCACAGTGGTATGAAACTGGAAATCAGTTACAAGAAAAAAAGAAAAAAAAAAACACAAACACATTGAGACTAATAACATGCTACTAAATAATGAGTGGGTCAATAATGAGATCAAGGAAGAAATTAAAAGATAACTTGAGACAAATGAAAATGATAATGCAGTGACTAAAAATCTATGGGACGTAGTGAAAGCAGTCCTAAGAGGGAAATTCACAGCAATGCTGGTCTACCGAAAGAAACAAGAAAAATCTCAAATCAACAGCCTATCTTTACACATAAGGGAACTGGATAAAGAACAGCAAAATGAGCCCAAGGTGAGTATAAAAAAGGAATAATAAAGATATGAGTGGAAATGAATAAGCAGAGTGGAAATAGAGACATAAATAAATAAATAAATAAATAAATAAATAAATAAATAAATAATCATTGAAATGAAAAGCTGATTTGTTAAAAAGATAAATAAGATTGACAAACCTTTAATGGGGTTCATCAAGAAAAAAAGAGAGAGGACCCAAATAATTAACAATAAAAAATGAAAGAGGAACAGTGACAACTGACATCACAGAAATACAAAAATATTTAAGAAAATACTGTGAATAACCATATGCCAACAAATTAGTCAACTTGGAATAAATGGATAAATTCCTACAATCTTCAAGGCTGAATCAAGAAGATACAGAAAATTTGAACAGACCAATCAACAAAATTGGATCAGTAATCAACAAGCTCCCAAGAAACAAAAGCCCAAACGGTGTGCAGATGAATGCTACCAAATGTATGTGTGCAGATGTGAGTGTGTGAGTGTGTGTGTGTGTGTGTGAATTCATGGGATGTAAAATATAGCATGGGGAATATAGTCAATGATATTGTAATAGCTATGTATGATGTCAGAGGGGTAATATGCTTGGTGGGGTTATCACTTTTGAAGGGGTGTAAATGTCTAATCATTATGTTGTTTTGTGCACCTAAAACTAATAAAAAATGTAAAAGAATAGTCTACCAATCAGGGGATCACTGCATAAATTATATAAATGTCTAACCAATATGCTGCACCCCTGAAACTAATATAAAATAATATTGAATGTCAAATGTAATTGAAAAATATAAAAAGAAAAGATCCTAAATCAGTTGACTTTGAGTTAATCAAAAGGGAGAGTATCAGGAATGGACCTAACTGGGTGAACACTTTGAAGGGCCTAAGCCCTCACTGAGGTCAGAAGTTACAAGTATGAGAGGTCTTATGGAGGGGGTCATGAGGCCAGGACCTGAGAAAGAAACTAGTTATGCTATGCTCAGTCTTCTGACCTATAGAAACCGAGTTAATAATTAGGTGTTGTTCAAAAAAAAAAATAGTTTAAACAATGTTTGCCTTGTGATTACCTTATAACTTTGAATGGAGATCACCTTTACAATTCCTTAACAGATTGCCTTATTCCTTTCTAAATTTGGAATGGCCACCCACATTTAATCCTTTGTACTTTCAACTGTTAGAAATATCTGTGACAGTTGCTTTAAACACTAATATGAAACATTTAGCTGGTGTGACTTTCTCTAGGACATTTTCATATTTTTTTGTTGTTGTTACAATCACTTTCCTCATTGATGGTGGCAAGTTCACTTTCATTATTTTTTTTAGAGTCTGTAAAAAGCAGCATCATCAATGTTTCCAAGGTCAAGAATTCTCACTATAACATTTGTGTTTTATTTCTAATTTCTCTTCCAGTGCTATCAACTTTCATTTCTTTGCTGCATTTTCAACTTTATTAATTATCACTTAAATTATTATCCATTTTGTAATATGATAAGAATATATTTATTTACACTGTTTGACAAGAAATCAGCAAAATGACATGCTTTTTGTCTGTGAATAACAACTGCACAGGGAACAATCTTTGACAGACATTGAAAGAAGTGACAGGTTTTGTTACTGAACAGGATGAATATCTATTATTTAGTAAGTTAGTGATTTATTTGTAGACTGAAACAGCAAAGATTGTGTCTTGTGTAATTGCTGATAAATAATGCCCATGGTAATTAAATATGAACCATGTTATCAGGGACTGGTCTTGCTTAATTAAACCATGGTAACTGAAACCTGTACATATCACAATGTTTCATGAAGATACATTGTATTCTACATAAACCACTTGAAGGCTTTGAAAAGGTTTTAGGAAATCGATTTATATAATTATTAAAAATATAGCTCTCTATTTGTTTTGTTTGGTATTTATAGAGATTTCATTGTCAAACAAAACAGAAACCAAGGAACAAGTCATACAACTCTCTGGAGAATTACAACCTGTAGAATTGAAAAGCAAGTTTGCACAATATAATTGAATTGGCTCTTAATTTCTTATAAAATACACATAAAATATATGCAAAAATATTATTTTATAAAGTATAAATAATTTTTAAAGTAAATGTTAACAGTATTACAAGTGCTTGATATAATTAGTGTACTTTATGAAACTGCATTACCATGTGGCCAGAATTATAAGTGCTTTATAGAAAATTATCATACTTCATCTTCATAACACCTCTAAAATGTGGGTGTTACCTTCCTCATTACATAGTTGAGACAAAAATAGTATAAAGTAATTTTAGAAAATTTTCACAAATAAAAATTCAGGATGCAATTTATGAACCAGTTTTGTTCTAATTCAAAATCCCATGCCTGATCTGTACCAAAATTGATACATATACTGAACTATAATGATGTAATATTTGATGCTATATATGCAGAACCATATTTGTATCTTTTTATTTGTCTGATTTCCACTATCTGCTAATCATCATCGTCCTTGTCTTGTTTTTTGTTTGTTTGGTTGGTCTGTTTTTTTTTTTTTGTTTTTTTTTAATGACATTCAGATTTTTGCTACTCAGGGTATAGATTACAAAATGAAAGCATGGGTTCCCTTGGGAATTCATTAGAAATTTAGAATATCAGGCAAGAGAAAGAAACAAAAAATATCTGAATTGGGAATGAAGAAGTTAAATTGTGACTTTTTGCAGGTGACATGATGCTATATATAGAAAACCCTAGACTCCACCAGAAAGCTATTAGAAACAATAAATGACTACAGTAAAGTTGCCAGCTACTAAATCAACATACAAAAATCCATTGCATTCCTATATACTAACAATAAAATCTCAGAAAAAGAAATTTAAAAAAATATGTTTTTGTAATTGCAACAACAAAAAGAATTAAAATACTGAGGAATAAACTTAACCAAAGATGTGAAGAACCTATATACTGAAAACTATGACATTTTCAAAAGAAATTGAACAAGACACAAAGAAATGGAAAGACATTCCGTGTTAACGGACTGGAAGAATCAACATAGTTAAAATGGCCGTATTACCCAAAGCAATATACAGATTTAATGCAATCCCCATCAAAATCCCAATAGCATTTTTAAAGTAAATAAAACAAAAAATCATCAGATTTGTATGGAACCACAGAAGACCCTGAATAGCCAAAGCAATCCTAAAAAAAAGGAATAATGCTGGAGGTATCACATTCTCTCACTTCAGCTTGTGATAAAGAACAACAATAATAAAAACAGCATGGTATTGGCACAAATCAGACACACAGACCAATGGAATAGAATTGAAAACTCAGAAATAAACCCACATAAACATGGACAGATGACTTTAAACAAAGGAGCCAAAAACATACAATGGAGAAGAGAAAACCTCTTCAATAAATGGTTCTGGGAGAATTGGAAAGCCATGTGCAATAGAATGAAACTAGACTGCTGTCTGTCACTGTGTATAGATGGATCAAAATGGATCAAAGACCTAAAAAAAGACCTGAAACAATAAACTTCATAGAAGAAAACATGGGTAATAAACTTATGGACCTTGGGTTCAAAGATTTTATGACTTTGACCTCAAGGGCAAGGGAAGTAAAAGCTAAAATAAACAAATGGGACTGTATCAAACTAAAAATCTTCTGCACAGCAAAAGAAACCATCGACAAAATAAAGAGGCAACCAAATGAATGGAAGAAGATTTTTGAAAACAACGCTTCTGATAAGGGGCTAACATCCAAAAGATATAAGGAACTCATACAACTCAACACAACAAAAAGACAAATGCTCCAATTAAAAAATGGGCAGAGGACATGATGAGACATTTCTCCAAAGAGGACATACAAATGGCAAATAGACATATGAGAAAATGCTCAACATCACTAATCATCAGAGAAATGCAAATAAAAACCACAATGAGATATCACCTCACCCCAGTCAGAATGGCTATCATCAACAACACAACTAATAACAAGTGTTGGAGAGGCTGGGGAGAAAAAGGAACCCTCACATACTGCTCGTGGGAATGCAGATTAGTGCAGCCTCTATGGAAGACAGTGTGGAGGTTCCTCAAAAAATTAAGAATAGAATTACCACATGACCTACTATCTTGAATATCTACCGAAATTCTCCGAAAACATATATCCGTAAAATACATGTGCTCTGATGTTCACTGCAGATTTATGTACGGTGACTGAAACATGGAAACAAGCAAAGTGTCCTTTGATAGACAATTGAATACAAAGATGCAGTATATATACACAATGCAATACTACTCTGTCAAAGAAAAGATGAAATAGTGCCATTTGAGGCAACATGGATGGATCTTGAGATTATTATGCTAAGCGAAATAAGTCAGATGGA
This sequence comes from Rhinolophus hipposideros, assembly GCF_964194185.1. Taxonomy (NCBI): domain Eukaryota; kingdom Metazoa; phylum Chordata; class Mammalia; order Chiroptera; family Rhinolophidae; genus Rhinolophus; species Rhinolophus hipposideros. The sequence continues at coordinate 88,753,988 of NC_138047.1, read as the reverse complement.
AAAAGTTGAGAACCATATGATTTCACTGATACGTGGGATATAAAACTGAAAGCAACAAATAAACAAGATAAACAAACAAAGAAACAAAAGCTGATAGACATAGACAGTAGTTTAGTGGTAGCCAGATGGTAACGGGGGAAGAGAGTGGTAGATAAGAGTAAAGGGGATAAAATATATGGTGATGGAAGGAGAATTTACTCTAGGTGGTGAACACACAATGCAATATAAAGATAACGTATTACAGAATCGTACACTTGAAAACTATGTAATTTTACTAACAATTGTCACCCAAATAAATTTTAATAATAAATAAATACAATATTAGATTCCACCCAGAACTTATTGAATCAAAACTTAATTTTAACAAGATGCCCAGGTTATGTATATGCTCAATAAACTTTGGGAAGCAGTGATCTAAATTACTAACTACTACTAACTTTTTTTACTTAAAATATATTTTTATTAGAAATTATCTACCTACAAAATAACTTAAAAGATAGAAAATCAGAAATATTTATAAAGCAAAAAAAGTCCTTATGATCCCATGCTCCTTTCTTTATAAAGTACCCAGTATCTTAAAATTTTTATTGAGCTTTCCCATGTTATTTTTATATAAATTTAACAAAACATATCCTCATTAAAAGTATTTTTCAATTTTTTTGTTTTAAAACTCTATATGAATAAAATCACACTGCTGATATTTGTATTTACTTATTTTTTTTCATTTACTACTGCATTGCTGAAATTCATGCATATTAAATATATTGCTTTGCCTAATTTATTTTTGTACTGTGGGATAGATTTAAATGATATAAATATACGAGAATTTACTCATGTATTCTCTGGTTAATGCACAGTTATATTAGTTTCAATTTGGAGCTGGACCTATTTCTGCTACGAAACCTCTTATATCTCTGAAATATATGCCTAGAAATTTGAATTGCTGTGTCATAAGTTATATACATGATATGGTTATAAAAGTTTCCAAATGTTTACTCTCTATTTATATATGTATTGACCTCGTTGTGGACCAGTAACAAATATTACAACTCTCCACTCACAATTTAAATACTTTGGATTTATAGTGAATTGATTCTGCTGAATTTAATGAAAAAACCAACATACAAAAACACAGTTAATTATAGTTTTTTCCATCCTGACATTATTGTTGTGATTCTTTCATAAACAGTAAATGGAAACATTTCCCAACCTATCAGATGGGATAATGCATTCATAGATTAGGTTATTTCCAGTTATTAATTTATTATTTTACAATTTCAACAATCATTTCAAACATTTAAAATTAATTGAATGAATATTTTGTATCCTATACTGATAAATTCTGGGGATATATATGACATATAAATAAGACACATGTAGTAGAGCTGTTTGTGTAGTAAAGCACTAAAAAGGATGTATCTGTATTTTGGAAATATTATGAAATTCTCACCCATTGCTAACAAGCAAGTATCTTTCTAGAGGAAACTAAATAATATGTACAAAAACATTTAATAAATCCCTCTATAAAAATTTATTTTGAAGTAAGAAGTAGATAAATCAAAGTCACATATATTATCTTTAGTTGGATGATCAATAGAAATTTTGAATTTTTAAAATATTTTAATCAGTTATATCAAAACTTCAAACACATTAGAAATCAGTGTTTTTAAATTATGCATGTATTGATAAGGTCTGCTTATATTGATAAGTTTAAGAATTTGGAAAAAGGAGAAAAGTCTCTCCTCACACCACAACAACTGAGGGATGCTATTCAGTCGACTGAAGCTGGGTAATATGATTATATGATTAAGTTAAAGGTTCATTTTAGTGATAAGACTTCAAAATCCTAAATGAGTAGTGGATGTACAGTACTATAAATTTAGGTAAAGTAGATTAGTAATCATTTAGATGTAAGTAACTCTCAATTAAAAAATAATAATCCTACTGTACAGAGGCTATATAATTTCAGATAATTTGCAAATGGATCATGGTTTTTGTCTGTCCAAAATGAATTTTCTCCTTATCATATACATAGATACGTACCCCCACTTGTTATTTATTGCTGAAATTATATGTTTTTTTTCTTTTCCAAGAAAGAAAAGTATTTTTCTACAAGTAATATTAACCACCACATTAACTTCTTGGTTGTTAAAAAAAGGAGGACTGTCTTTTCTCAGATTTTCCCATTTCCTGTTGCTCCTACCTGTGTTTTCCTTCATAATAGCCCCTTAAAAATAAGTTTTTAATTTAAATGTTTTTGTTATAACTTTTCTAACATACACGTGAATTTTACTTATAATCATTTGTGATATTTATCATATACTTATACAGCTTATGTTCACACATTTTGGTCTCTATGGATATTGAAGTAATATGATATACAGATACTTAATCTTGACTGCCCAAGAGAAACTTTAATGATTTGTCACTCAGACACTCTTTCAAGTAATTTTAATGATGAAGCTTCTCCCTAAGGATCCTACTCATGCATTTGGTTTAGAAAACATTTAGAAGATACTGACAACTCTTCATGGTAATATTTCTCCCTAAATTTTCTAAACTAGGTATGTCTCACTAAGAGTGGAAGGATCTTTACATGTGGAAAGCTCTATAACTTCGACTTTTTTAAAGGCAGTAAATAAAAGTTTACTGAAGTAATTATTCACTGGAAATGATTTCAAAGTATTTTTTAAATGTTTAAAAGTTATTCATAAATTAAAAAAAATATTCATTCATTTAACAAGGATTTATTTGTATAGTTTTTGTGTAGTAAGGTTCTATGTGCCATAATTTTAGTAATGAACATAAAAATATAAATTATCCTGATAGTACGGAGCAAATGTTCTCATTATTAAGAGAATAAACAAACATACAAGCATGAGTTCTAATGCCAGATATTACTAATCAGGGGGTAAGACAACATTGAGAGGAGAGTATTTGAGAATATAGTCCAAAAAAAAAAAAAAAAAAAAAGGAAGAAATGTATGTATGTATGAAAATGTGATTCACAGTGTTAAAAAATCAATATAAAAATAAAACAATCCAGATATTTTAATGCATAGACAAGCATTTTAAAGTTACCATAACAAACATTTAGCAAATCTAGAGAAATAAAGTTGGTAATAATACTTCAAAGGATGAAAAATTTAGGGAATTTTGGCAAACTATGAAAGAGAACTAAATTAAAATGCTAAAAATAAATTATTCAACATATAATTAAAAATAATTGTATACAATTGAAGAATAAAACTGAAAAAAGAATAAATATACTTTAAAAGAATTATACAAGTTGAAACACTGAGAGAAAGAAAAATTGAAAAACTTGAGTCTCAGTGACTTGGAGACACTGTAAACTGGTCTAACTGAGGTATAATTGGAGTGTAGCTCAATATCCTGAATATACAAAAGGCAAAATGAAGCAAACATATATCGAGAAATATTGGGAAAAATCAATACCAAAATGAAACCCAGAGCAAGTATAACCATCAAATTTGATTAAGGATGTCAAGCAAATCCCCTGCTCAATAAATACAAAGAAAATCATATGTAGACACATCATTCATCCTGATGAAAACTATAAATAATGAAAAGGGTTCAAAGCAAATGGGGTGACATTGGAGTGATATATATTGTATACAAGAGACTCATGATTAGGATATGCACATATTTGTTACCAGAAGAATAAAGAAAATAGAACACAAAAAGGAAACATCATTGGATGAATGGATCAGAGGAAGCAGTCACAACACAGAATTCTATGTCCTTTAAAATAGACTTTAAAAATGAAGGCAAAAGCAAAGTGTTAAAGTAGATAGCTCACAGTTTTCATCTCCTAAAGAAAGACCCAAAAACAAGCAAAGTCAGTTACACATGTAAGGAGTTTAGAGGTTGCCCCTCTGTCCTAAGAACAAGTGAAAAGCTGAACAGAGTGAAAATCAACAACTCTCTTGATCTGTAATTAAGGGAAGACATGAGGCAAACTGTTGCTTCCAACACTGGATAGACACACTGGTAATTACAGGCAGTAAGGGCTTACCAGAGTAGTTTCGTGAGCAGAAATGCCTCTGGAACCAGTGCAAGTGTGTGTGTGTGAGGGGGTGAGTGGGGCAGGAGGGTAGGAAAACCTGAACTATAATCGATGCATTTCTGGAAGCTCACTGTGTACAACTCTGAGAGTTAAAAACTCCAGTGGGGATCTAGTCATAGGGGAGTCCCCATAGTATTGTGAGATTTACCTCCAGAAGCCGGGCCAAATTTCCACAGGGAATGTTGGGGGGAAATTCCTTTTAGCCTCCAGTAGGGGAAGGGAAAAGGAAACCTTCTGAATACATCAGAGTATTTTGTTCTTAACAAGGCCTTAGTTTAGGGGAAACTAATCAACCAGCACATAACCTGCTGGAATATTATCAGAGCCTAACTGAACAGGGAAAAGAAAATACCCAAATCTAACTTTATCCATCATATCCTACCTAAAAGAAAACAATTGGAAAACACGTGTTAAGTTTACAGGTCAAGGCATAGTCTCACAAAGAGACTGAGGCCGAATAACAGGTATATGGAACAATTTTCTTTCACCCACACTTCAACACCACATTACTAAAGGCCTATTTACAACAGATCCTTTTACATGATATGTCATATCTGGCAATCGAGAAAAACTATTGATGCAACATAAGAAAAGCAATCAATGTATTCATAACTTATTAATGGGGAAAAGGGAAAAATTATCATTTCAGATGACACAGGAAAGGTATTGACACAACCTAACCCCCTTCATGATTAAGCAAAAAAAAAAACACAAAAAAAAACAATAACAAAAAAACACAGCCTCAGAAAACTGGAAATAGGAGCCCTAAATAGCTAAAATAATCTTTCCAAAGAAGAAGAAATCCAGAAGACTCTCACTCTGATTTTATAGCAAAGCTACAGTAATCTAAATTGTGTACTGTTGGGATTGGAATAGACATATAGAACGTTTGAACAGACTTGAGAGTCCAGAAATAAACGTATACATCTGTGAACAATTGCTTTTTGACAAGGGTCTCAAGTCCATTAAATGGGGAAAAAACAGTCTTTAACAAATGGTGCTAGTACACTGAATTTTCACATGCCAAAAAATTGGAGTAGAGCCCTACCTCATTCCTCACCTCTATACAAAAATTAACTCAACATACTTTAAAAAACTAAATACAAGAGCTAAAACCATAAAACTCTTAGAAGAAAACATAAGTGAATTTTCATTACCATAGATCTGGCAATGGACTTTTAAATATGACACCAAAAGTACAAGAAACAACAGAAAAAAATAAAAATAGACAAATTAACAAAAAAAAAAAAAAAAAAAAAAAACAACGACAAAAAAAAAACACTCGTCAAAGGGCATTACCAGAAAGTAAAAAGCAACCTATAGCATGGACAAAATTACAAATCATACATGTGAGAAGTTAATAAGCAGAATATATATAACCAGGCTATTTCAAAAACTCCTAAAATTCAACAACAAAAAGGCAAAGAACCCAATTTTAAAAATGGGCAAAGAATATGAATAGGTATTTCACCAAAGTAGATATATAAATGGCCAATAAAAATACATGAAAAGATGTTCAATATGATTAATTACTGGGTAAATGCACATCAAAATCACAATGATATGCCACTTAGCATCTAGTAGGATAGCTATAGTCCAAAATTAAGGTAAACAATAAATGTCAGAGAGGATGTAGAAAACTTAGATTTTTTGTGCATGGGATAGTACAATGGTGAAGTAACTACAGAAAACAGTTTGGTTATACCTCAAGAAGTTAAACATAAAATTATCAAAGGGGCCAGCAACACACTGCTGGGTATAGACTCAAAAGAACTGAAAATACGGATTCACACAGATGTTTATACGCCAGTGTTCATTGCTGCATTATCCACAACAGTCAGAAGGTGGAAAAAACTTAAGTGTTCCTCAACAGACAAATGAATAACCAAAATATGGTTAACACATACAGTGGAGTATGTTCAGCCATAACAAGAAATGAAGTTCATATACATACTAAACATGAATGGATCTTACAAGTTTTATGTTAAGTGCAATAAACCAGACTCTAAAGACACATATTGTATGATTCTACTTATACATAGTATCTAGAATAGTGGCAGAAACTAGACTAGAGCTTCTCAGGGGTGGAGAGGAGGCAGGAATAGGGAATCTATGCTTAACCTGTTTGTGTGTGTGTGTTTTTTGAGTTTATATTTGAAGTGATAAAAGTTTTGGAAACAGAGGTGATGGAAACAAATTATGAAACTAATTAATGTCACTAATGTGTACACTTAAAATAGTTAAAATCATACATTTTAGGATATATATATATATATATATCTCACATTATTTTTTTAAAGAAGGCAAATAAAACATTTTTAGATAAGAAAGTAATCTCTTGTGAGATCACTAATCATGTAGCCTCTAGAAAACTCCACTGAACATTCATGATAGGATATATTTTGAAACATAGATAAGATCTTAGCACAGCAGTTCTTAACAGGAGGTGATTTGGCAATATCTGGAGACATTTTTGGTTGTCACAACTCACACCACAGTTTGGGATGATAATTGAAATCTAATAAGTATAGGTCAGCGATTCTGCTAAACATCGTAAAATGCACAAGAAACTCCCGGCAACAATTACTGTGACTAAAATGGTTAAAAAAAAAAAAAAACCTGAAAAATACTTGGGGTCCTCCAAGCAATCTCTCAACCAAAGTTCAAGTTCAGTATGGTTTAGGAGTTTAATAAGTTACGATCCAAAAAGATCTAAAGTATCTTTCTTCAATAAAAAGTTTAAATCAGTAAAGGAACAATATTATTTCTGTTAAAGAAAATGCATGTTTACTATTTATCAACAGTAAATATTATATATGTATATGTTCATTTTCTAATTAACAAAATAGTGGCATAAGCTCTGAAATTAAATATTGAAACTAAATTGCATAGTGTTGTACTTAATATGTAAAGAGAGTAAACAGAGAAATTATATTATTTTACCACATGCGATACATAATTAACGACAGGCATCTAACTGTCACTGACCAACAAAAGAATAAGATTAAGCCTGGTCTACTTTAATTCATCTTCAATTCTGTAAAGCATAGGGGTCTATCTTTATCTCCCTTGCAGTAAAAACTCAGTCTCATGGTTTAGTAGCTTAGTTAAAGTCCATGCTGTTTACCTCAGGATACAAAAAGTATCCTACTTACTCCCTGCTTCTCAGTAAGCAAGGCTCAGCATGATCCCCACAGGGTTTTACTTTTGTGTTGCAAAAGCAACTGCAAAAATGCCTTCTACAAAGCAACTAAGCACTGAATCAGGAAACTTGGAAAAAGGCTCAGAGAGAATGGTTCTATGTGAGCTGTCCAGATGTGGAGTCGATATTGCCAATCTGAAAGAGACTAGACAACTTGGAATACATGGAAAAAAGTTCCAAGCTACTTTTTGTTCTGAAAATGTTCTGAATTCACAGTAACAGCAGGATTCATCTTTGCGGTCACTTGTCTTCAATCCCTCATACATGCTTAGATGATAACAAACATCCTACAGTGACCGCTGAAACCCATTGCAGTTAACTTACATCAGCACATTCTATGATACCTTGACAAGTGCTGAAACTCTTTTTTTTCCTCCTTGATGCAATGCTGCTCTCTAACTACATATCTTGATATTACTTGTAAAGGGGTCCTTTGATATTTGGATAACTTTTCCTTGAAAACATTGCGAAACAGACACTTCAACTAATGAATATCTAAAAAAGTAATAATAGTGATTAGTGAGAAGATCCTTATTGGCTAAGCACTATACTAAATATTTTCTAAGAAATATTCATGGAATCTTCAGTTTCTCCATGAGGCAGTACTAACTTTTTACAAAGAAGAAAACAAGCACACAGAATTTGAAAGAAATAAGATTAAGCCTACTATTGATAAAGCCTGAATTAGAATCACATTTCTTGAACTCCAGAGTTCATTCCCACAGATCAGTAAGTGATATTGCCTCCTTATATCAATATTATTATTTTAACTTTAAATAAATGTCTACTTTATAGAATGTTATGTAAGAGTTTGTCCAGAACTGCTGATATTGGACAGAAAGTCATAGACAACCTTAATAGACTGGTAATGGGATACAATACAGAAAGAAATTAATCATAGGATTGGAAACATTATTCAAGCAACCAAACAATAATTGAACATAAGCTTTTTGTGACAAAATATTTGAAGGGCTCATAAATCAAGACTAGTAAATACAGTAAGTTCTGTACATAGATAACACTAATTGTCAGCTATGTGCAATCATATCTTCTCTACACATGGGAAAAGAAAAAAACAGAAATCATAACTTCTATGGAACTCTAAAACCAGAGGAAAGTTCAAATAATTACCTTTCATATTTGTAATTCCAAATTTGCCATTTTTAGCATATATAGTAGGTACATGGTTATATAAATGCACAATAAACCAGCATTTATTCTCGAATGTAATCAGGTGGACATTATATAACATATCTAGCATTCATTAGTAGACTATGATTTATTCCTCCTCTGGTCATTTTTCTGAGAAATCATAAATGTTCTTGCTTCCTATTGTCTCTTTATTGGTAGCAGGGAAGGAACAAGTAAAATATGCATTAAAAAAAAACAAGTTGAAATCAGAGCATACTGGGATTTATCAACAAAAACCACCAAGTTGCAAACCACATTTATGGTATATTTCCCCCAAAACTGTGCCATTTTCACCTCCATCTCTTGTCTGTCAAACCTCTCAAAGCTTTCCAAATTCTCATTAGTCTTTGAAATGCCATTCCAAGTGTCCATATGTGGTTTAGAAAGTAGAATCTCAATGGGGGATGGCTCCTGGTTAGTGACTCCAATACAATCTCTTAGAAAACTGGACTGTGGTGATGTTTTAGCAAACTTTTTTATATTGAAATATAATTTAAAAACCCTTTAAGCTGAGAATGTACTACAATTAGTGTGTTTGACATATAGGGTGAACGTAACACATTATTAATATGAGTAACCACTGTTAAAATGTAACTTTCAGTCTCAAGTATGCTGACCTACCCTACGTACAAGTTAGTTTCAGGTTGTTAGGAAATTATAAGTAGTATTTACAAAATATTGATATTTTTAAATTTTTATACATTTCAAGATGGTGCAATAGGAAATTGGGAACTGGGTCCTGAGAGAAAAAAGATATTCCTAAAGGATGTATAGTTTCTATCATTGTGATAATGTAGCACTCTCTAAATACAGTGCCTAGGGCAAAGGCCTTGGCTGACTGGTCTAAGAGTGTTACAAAATGCAACTTGGAAGAATAATAAAGTACCGAGATTAACACCAAGTTTATTTCTAGTAAGGAGGGAGTGCAGGCTTCATCTGTATTGTTGTCTTAGTCCACTTGGACTGCTTTAGCAGAATACTGTAGAGTGGGTGGCTTATAAAAACAAACATTTCTCACAGTTCTGGAGGCTGAGAGGTCCGAGACCAAGATGTCTAATGGCCGTCTTCTCAGTATAACCTCACATGGCAGAAGGGGTAAAGGCACTTTCCCATTCATGAGTCTTCTATCCTCATGACTTCATCATCTCTTAAAGGCCCCATCTCCAAACTCCATCCTCATCACAGATAAATTTCAGGGGTGGGGAACCTTCAGTCTATAGCAGTTCATAATGTTCTACTTCATAAACTGGGTAGTTTATTCACAGGTGTTTATTTTCTTATTTATCATTATGCTTCATAATTTTCAAATTACAATTATTTGTATAAATATCTCATCCCCAATCCCTAAATGCTCTCATGGTCTTTGTAATTACTGTTTAAAATCATGTAAGATATTTTATTGATATACAGCTTTTATTTTAATAGTGAATGTTAAATATTAAAAATTATATAGTAAATTTCCACATGATCATAGAATCAAATTAGCACAAAATTCTTCCAATGCATAAATTTCTTCTCCACTATCACTGAAAACACCATCATACAATCTCTCAATGTTGATATCTATAAGCGGAATATCATTAGCACAAGGAACTATCTATTCAAAGCCAGACAGCCTTAGTTGTTGTGAAGTCCTGTATCATGTGTACCAAAACCTCCTTTTTTGCCAGATTACCCATGAAATCTATTCAAAAATTGTTCCTATATTTGCTCTCTGAAATCACCTAAGCAAATATATTGTAAAATAGCTGAACTATATTTAATTTTATCATATTGTATAAGCACTAAAAGCATGTTAACAACTGGATTTCTCACACATCATTGAATTTTTTTATGGTTGCTGTTTATTCTTAAAATTTGCTACTCTAGATCCAAACTAATATTCCAGAGGTGAAATAAATTATCCCAGAAAATGATGTTTTTTACAATGTAACATTCAAGAAGTGGGCCACTTTTGATTGCAGGACATTTCCATTCATGTTCAAATAGATGATAGATAGATGATAGGTAGATAGGCAGATGGATAGATGATAGATAGATAGATTGATTGATTGATAGATATATAGATAGATAGATAGATAGACAGATAGATAGAACTATAAAAAGCCAATTATCAATTATATTGTACTGGAAGTTAGCAAAATTGTGATTATAGAGGATTAAATGTGTTAAATTTCATTTTGAGGGTTGGGGTCAAAATGTTTCAACTATTAAAAAGGTCATAAATATTAAAATTGCAATTTAATATTCCCTTACCTCTTGCCTAATTCATATATGCATTTAGAATAATGTCTTTTGTTCATATCAGTGCCCTTAATTAAAAATAATTTAAATGTGTCATAGCCAAGAAAGAATCATATTGGATTACAGTCTGTTAGTGAAGCTAATGCTTTCAGTGCAGATGTGCAAGGATGGTAAATCTATATGACAGGTATAACTCTGTATTCAGTATATATTCCTTCCTATTTTATTCAACCACTGATAAAAATCAGCCACAGAAACAGATTTGATGCGTTTTTACTTGGGATCAAAAATGACCAAGTGAAGTTTAGAATATGAAGACATGAATTCCTACAGATATAGTCAAACTTATATTCAGAATATAACTGCTGTTTTTATTACTATTTTTTTCCTGAGGCTTGGCTTTATATTCATTATATAGTATGCTTGACTAGTTTCACAAGTTAAAATTTTAAACCTGTGAGTTATGATTTTCTTTCTTTTCACTATAAACGTTTTATTTTTTAAATAAAATGTGATTATAATTGAATGGTGAATTAAAACAAAAACTAATGTGAAATTGAATATGTTATATATGATTGTATATGAAATGTATGCCATGAATTGTATGTAAGGATTTCCCTGGAGTTGCTTCACCTATAACAAATGTTTAAATACCGAAATAGACTCTTCCAGACTAATATTGAAAGTTTGCTTTTTTTTGTTATGAGCAGAAATTTCTCCCATTCTAGTATAAGGGAATGGCTATCTCACGTTTACGTAGGATTAAACATAAATTTAAAGTAATAAAATATCTTCTGAATAATTAATCTTTCAAGAATTTAAACTAATCATCTACATTAAATCTATTGGCTTAGATGTAGGTAGTTTCAAGATAACTTTGTAATTGAATTCATCTTTGTGTTGGGTACTGACATTGAGAAGAATGGTCTTCAGATAATGCTATATCAGTGAATCAGTAGGATGAGTCCTTACAGACCCCCAAAGTGCTTTGTTCCTCAGTATACTCATATGCAAAATATGTGGTTAACTAAGTACTCTTTATGGACAATTCTGTTTTTAAATCTCTTTGATTTTAATTGAATAACTTGGTTGTCTGTATACTTAGGATGAAAATTCATTTGATTTTACTAGCACACAGCAAAGAACTAAAACTCCACTCTTTCCATAATACGAGGGTAAATGCAGTACACAAAATTAATAAAAATGCAATTTATCAAATATGTGCAGTATTTTGAAATGGAATTATGAAAAGATTGTTTCAAAGTGTTCATTTATATGAATTATAAAATTGATAATAGTTAAATTAAGTGCATCTAGTAAAAACTTTTGAAATATTTTATGTAGTAACTAGAATATTGTCTAATCTCTATGAAATATATTTATAGACAAATCATAACATTTTACTTTGTATGATGAGTTTATTTAAACTGGACTTATAAAACATCGTTAATTATTGTCATTTCTGTCATAGACAACCCACAATTGTTAGTTGAATATGTGAACACTTTGTCCAAGATATCATCCACCCCTTTGTTGTTATAGAATCCACGGGATTTGGTAAAATGTATTTCATAGGAAAACAAGAAGGTAGCTCAGTGATAACCTTGCAACAGCATTGTTATGTCACAGCTGAGTAACCTCAGACTCTGCTTTTTGTGTTACAGGGTGATATGAAGAGAGCTTAACTTGATCACATCTTTGAGATAAGATTTTTATGTTTTTCTAAGGCTAAGGTTTTCTGAGGAGGGCTGTTAGCTGTCATGAAGTAACTATATTCTTATCATGCTATCCTTTGAAGCATGACATCATGACTAAAGATGAGAAGCGTTACTGGTTTGCAGACAACTGAGCTGAATTTTGATGGATTTTTTTGTAGCATGTTGCAGTCTCTGGGGACAAAAAAAAAAAAGTGGAAAAAAAACAAAAAACACAACCTTGATTTATCAAAGAATTACTTAATGCTTTAAAGCAGAAGGCAAATGATTTCCTGAAAGACAAATGCTGAAAGTAAGTCAAGTTGCTTAGACTAACAAAAACCGCCTAACTGCAATATTAGACACATTCTTTAGTATTGTGCTAAAAGTACATTTTATAAACTCCAAATATTCACTTACTAGAAAATCACCTTGTATGTTATAATTATATAAGTAAACATAATATAAGTAAACATAAATATTTACATTGTCATGCAGTTTTACAATATCATTTACCACGAGTTGGTTTTTGTTTGTTTGTTTGTTTTTCCAAAAAATTGTGTTTTATAAAATTATAAAGGTAAGGACTCTGAAGATCTCCAAAGTCAAACAGATGAGAAGTGAGTTTCTAGGTAAACAATAACAATTTATATCCTGGTTCCTAAGAGTTATATTGTTATTTCTGTGTAACTGTAATATTTCAGAGAATATGCAAATAGATTTAATAGTTTGCTATTTACGTGTTTCATTGGCAATTTTTTTCTAATTTGCCATTTTAAGAATGTAGCTTTTTATTTAGAGTGTTTAAATGTAAGTATTTAGGAATAAATGCTGAGTTATATAGTATGTATGCTAAGTATGACAGCAGGTTATCATGAGTATGTATTGCTCACGTATTAATCTAATATAAAATAAGTTCTATAGTTGTATTCTAAAAATCCTCACATAAACCTTACCCTTGTGTTTGTACACCCTGTAAAATCTTAGAATAGATTATTTCATTTGAATACTTTTTTGTCTTTGTCTTTGTATGTCTTTTATTAGAATGCTGAGGGAAAGAAAATCAACTGACACAAAGTTTACACCATTCATTCAAACATTTTTCATATAACAAATGTTCTTGCTTGTTTGTTTTGAGTGCCTATTAATTACTAGACACTGTGCTATATGTTAAGAATAAAATACCTAGGGAAAAAAAAAGGAACTGAACTCTCACTTGCATTTTAGTATAGGATTAAACAAGTCACTGCATAAGTAAATCATTTCAACTTTCACAAATGCTACAAAGTGCCTGCTGATAGGAATATGTACTTACAATGGGAGATTTGATCTAGTTTAGGGGTTACAGAAAAATTTCCTGAGGAAGTGACAACCTGACAGAATTCTAAAGGACAAGGAGTAATTTTATAAGAGATGAGGCATGGGAAAGAGGGAAGGAGGAACAATCTCATGCAGCATGTATGAAGTTCAAAAGAAGCATGGGATGTTTAAGCATCTTTAAAAAGTATACTCAAAATATAAATAGAGAGGATGCACTTTTGTAAGCAGTTGTCACCTTTAATAATTACTTAGTTATTCAATGAACATTGATGATCTCTTATTTATATCCCCATTTGACAGACAGGATAACTAAGACTCTAAAATATTTATGTGAATTCACCAAAGTGAAACTCCATTAGACTGACTCCAAAGTTTTTATTCTTTCCAATATTATGCCCAACATCTCATACAAAAACGACAAAGGCTTTACGGTGAACTGGGATAGAATTAAATCAATTTCTTAGATAATGAGAAGATCCATGACTTTGGTAGGCAGGACTAGTAAGAGTGCCTAGCAGAGCCATACTATTGAAGACCAAGACAAAAGGAAAGATACTGATAGTGATACTGCCTTTATTTATAATTTGATGTTTTGCTTATGATGGATATTTTGCATCCATTTTTATTTTTAAAATATTGCATTGAAATATTGTTTATTTTGATTATTAGTTTTGTGGTGCTTCTTTACATTTTGTGCCCAAGGCAAATGCCACAAAAATCTCTCTTTGTCCCAGACATGTAAGAGAGAAAAGAGGACAGAGATTTGAGGGTATATGCAGAAGAATGATGATAGAATGAACCATGTAATAATGAAATCAGTGGCCAAAGAAGAAAATTAGCATATAGAAGGAATGGTAAAGAAGGAACGACAGGTCATCAAAGCTAGAGATCCTAATAAGTTGAAACACATTTCTGAACACTAGTAGTGGATGGAGAACTGGAAGATTAGGAAGAATTGGACAGAATTTGGTTTCCTTGAAGTCAAGGTTTTGGAAAGATTAAAGTTACCATTGCCAATAATAGAGGAAATGACTGAAAAAAAGCACAATGTCAATTAAAATAGAAAATCTCTCTTATAAACACTGTACTTGAAGCTAATTAGCTACCCCAATACATTTTATTGATGATGTCCATAAGCAAAAAAATAATAATAATAATAAATGCTTATTTGTAGGCTATACAAATATTTTGAGGCTGCTCAAGTACTATGTGATGTAGGATCATATTGTTTACCAACTGGACACCATCTCATTGATAGACTTGAAGACAAAATTTAAACTGGATGAAATAAGAACCAGGAAACAGAGCTCACAGTCAGTTTCTGTATTTATTTTCAACAGAAACTCAACTTCACGTAATGAATTTCTACAAACCATGATATTTCAAACTTTAAAATATAATTACAAGTGATAATTTATAATTATTGTGCCTGGCTTTTTCCAGAGTCTCTAACAGCTTCTACGATAAATGATTGTTACGTGCAATGTGGCATGTTAACAACTGAGTTACAACATCCTGACCATATGTCTGTCACTGCAGGCAATGTCCAGGAGAATGGTAAGAAGATAAAAAATACAGGATAAGTTCTCCTCGTAATTACAAGGAAGTAGCAACGGATGGTTGACAGATAATAAATGAGATGAAAAATTATTTGTTCAAATGTTTGGAGATTAATAGGTAGGGGCATTTATGAAAATATATGCAATGCCCAGGAGTTAAGAAAATGAATTTCTAGTCTGAGTAAAATATGTGCTTAACCAAAATTCCTCCTAATAAGAGATAAGACGTAAAATTCATTAATTCAAATACAAGAGCTTCAAACTACAAGTCTGGGTGAGGTTCCACCTTTTTTAAAGCTGCAAATTGAAGTTAACAGATCAAAATCAATTAGGTCTGCTAATCTGTTCACAAAGGTGTAAATTCTTAATCAGAATTTATTACAAGGCTGACAATATAATTAAACAGCAATATTGAAATCTTGATCAGACAATTCAACATTCAGATCTGGGTCCATTTATTTTTCCTCTTAGAGAAATGAAGTGACTTTTAATATTAGCATCATAAGGTAATTGCAATATAAAGTATATATAACACATATAAAGTATGTAAGATAAAATTTATGTATTAGAAATATTACTCAGTGCCAATAGGGATTTGGGGAATATTTTAGGAGAGCTGGCATTTAACATTTATATTACCTGCACATTCTGTTATTTTGGAATTGATACGGTGGTAATTTCTCCTAACATTCCTATTTTTAAAACCATCTCAAAGATGGTTTCAATTTTATATAGTAAGGGCTACTTCAGAGCAGTGTAGTTACCTTTGAAATGAAGTCAGCTGAACTCTCACCACTGTCACTGGTGACAAGAAATTCCAGTAGCTTCAAATTGTTCAGTAGAATTAGTCCCCTTAGATGTTGTAAAATTATGCAATGCCCAGTGCCTTGAGAAAATGACATTGAATATCTATGATAGCTGACTCTGGAGATTAATATTTTATTTTTGCTTTAACAAAATGGATGTTTATTGAGAGTTTATTATAAGTAAAATAAAGTTATTTGGAGAGGATATTGATGGGTACTATAAAGATTTCAACGTCTCACTTTGTTTTGGCAATGAAGTTCTATCTTAGCTTACATGAGAGCACATATCCCTAAGATGATGGAAAGTTAATTGTATTAAGTTTCTGAAATTTCAATTAAAAGTATTTTAAAATTTGGCTGCATATGCTTTGTGTACTATTTCGAGGATATTGCTGTGTCTCTCGATTTTGAAAATTTCTATTCAAAAGTATATCACACTAGTAAACACAAATTGCATCATTTGTATATTAATATTTGTGATGAGTAGTTTCTAGGTATTGGCTGATGTAGAGGTGAATAAAATAAAAAAAAAATCTGCGTTAGAAAAGTCCACCTAATCGGTAATACAAATAGTCACATATCTCAGAAATATATGTTAAGTATTTTAGAAGTAATACGATCCAAATCATTGATTATTTGATGAAGAAACTACAGTTCGGAGAGGTTGAATGATTTGTCAAAATTTATTACTATCAGATCGATCTAAGTCTCAAGTCTTTAATGTGTCCAATGTGGCAAAATATTAATCATATTTTAAATATCCAGTTATTCCTCCTGCAACTGTTAAAGTACAGACCTAATATCACACACACACACACACACTATGCCAAAAAATGTACACACATTTTAAGACAGGAAAAAACTATTAAAATTTTAAAACTCAATATATACTGATAACAAAAGCTGAATACAAGTCATGTTTGACTTCTGCAATTAGAAGAGGTGCTCAAAGTGGTTACCATCAGCGTCCAGACACTTCTGATTATGGCGAACTACTACTTGAGCAACACTGACCAAAGTGTCCACTTTTATACATTGTTTTGGTACCCCAGGTATATATTTTGTGTATATAAATATACACATATACATACACAATTTATATATATACACAATTGTATATGTGTGTGTGTTATTATACATTTATATATACATATACATATATATATATATATATATACACACAGAGAGAGAGAGAGAGAGAGAGAGAGAGAGAGAGAGAGAGCAAAAAGATGAGCTAGTAATTTACAATGAAAATGTCACTCCTCATATTAATCTAATGTTAATTAGAATTGAGAATTTTCAGAAAAAAAAGCACTATTGGGGGAAAATTGCCTTCAAATATTAATTTTCAGACCCATTTTGTAGAGCTGAGATAAGAGTTTCACAAAGTCAAAGAACAATTATCCAGACTTCAGTTTTCTAATAGATGCCTGAGTAGAAAATATTTTAGCTAATCTGATTGTTTCTCAAGGTATTTTGAAATCATCAGTGGACCTTAGAAAGCCTTCTAAAGAGGATTTATTTTCAACAACCCCTCAGGTTAAAATGGTTAACAGCTGGATTAAGTGCTGTACTTTCAGTGACCTGAAACAGGAAGAGAAACAGCACAAATGAATAATTCGTATAAGTGTTGTGTGTTATTTACATTAAAAATTGACGGAAAAAAGGTGAGGAGAAATTCGGTTACTGAACAGTACATTTTAGAATTGAAAATACCTTAGGTAAAATTGGGACACTTTTTATGTCTGAAGCATTTTGATAAATCATCCCTATTTATTATTTAATTGTAATTCTCACATGATTGAGTAGCAATATCTTCATTTGACTGATGGAGAAATGAGAATATCCTAAACTCACTCTCTTTTTCAAATAAGGCAGATGAAATTCAGGAAAAGAATCTGACTTGCTCAACATACTTTAGCACTATAGTGTATAGAACTTCAGATTCTCCTAATCTTTGCTGCTAATTCAGCATTTAATTAACTGTATAAATATGTATATGCATATAATATATGCACATATGTGTGTATTTATGTATGTGGAGAAAGATGATAAATAGATAATAGATAAATAGATGATAGATAGATAAAGATACATAAGATAAGTAGATATGAAAAAGTTATGTTTTGAAAATGTAAGTACCATGTTTCCCCGAAAATAAGCCCAGTTAAGATTGTCAGCCAGACAGATGCATTTAGTACCTTATGATGATGTTCCAGAGAAAGATGACATGATTGTATTTAAATAAATGTAAATTGTTCTACATGAAAAAATAAGACATCCTCTGAAAATACGCCCTAATGCTTGTTTTGGAGCAAAAATTAATGTAAGACCCGGGGTTATTTTCGGAGAAATACAGGAGGAAACTTGTAAGGTCTGTAGATAATAAAGTTAAATGTAATGTACTGCCTAAACATAGTTTGAAGATACTCTGCATACAAATATTATCATTTAATCTATTAATTTCAATGAAATCAAATTTATATGAATTTTCCCTTAAAAAAATATAAGTCCATGTTTTCATATTGCCTTTTTAAGTATGTATATGTCATATCTCACTACAAAATGAACATTTAAAAAGACTTATAATTAAGTAATTATCCTGTTTGTCTCAATTTTAGTTTTTCATACACATTTGAGTTTTACTTTAGGAAAACATTATAATAAATGCATATTTGCTTAAAGAGATAGGAATGTATCTTTTTATGTTATGCTCTATAATGGAGGAATTTCTTTAGTAAAAAGGAAAAAACGTTTTGAATAATATTTGTGTCTATTTGTGATTTTTGTCTAAAATCCTTTTCACGTAAATAAAGAGGAAAGTAAAACAGATAATTTAATTTTCAATTTCTGGTTAAAGTAGTAATTTATGTTGCTTGAAAAATATATAGAAACATATAAAGACAAAAATCATCTATAATTTATTCATTCAATGATAATTACTGACATTTTTATTTTACGTAGAAAACTATATAGAATTATATTTATATATGTATGTGTCTGTGAGTGTGTGTGTGTGTGTTTGTGTGTGTGTGTAAATATGTACAAGTAGTGTATTTACCTCTAGGACACCAGTTTTATATATCAATATATGATCAAAGTCTTCTTTGTAAATAATTTTTATATGAAGGCATAGTTTATAACTTCATCTTATGAAATAAAATTAGAATTAGGCTTAGCTCAGACTGATAAATATCATGTATTAGTATCATCCTAAGTATAAAAGAACAAATGGAGAATACTAATATTTGTCAATATCTGTTGTGATTACTATTTCAGGTAACAAAATATTTTCCTGGTTTCTTTTGTTTGTTGCATGTAACATAAAAAATTAGCAGTTTAGAATGTTGAATATAAAACGTAGTTTATAATATTAAATATGAAAAATGCCTGGGGAAATGCATGATTTTCACTTCCTGCTCTATACATTTTTCCAAACTCTTTTTGGTAAACATGCAGTGCTTTTACAATTATAAAAACTAAATGTTATGGTATTTAATAAGATAACAAAATTTAGCAAAATCATAAAACATAGGATGAATTTTTTTACAGAAAATTTGTTTAGAGGTAAAAAGTTATTTTAAATGGTCAAACAGTTTAGATAGAACATTTAGAAGTGCTATTATAGAAAAAAATGTTTCAATAAATATCTTTTGAAGTAAAAGAAATAAGAAAATGTTAACCTAAACTTTGAAAGCTGAAAAAAAAAGGGAACAAACACTTATTTGGGATCAAAGAATGGCAATTGAGAAGCACAGACTTAGGCAGAATCCAAAGTATCCTGATTACAGGGTGAAGTCATGGGTTTATGAAGAAAAAATTAAGATATAATTACATGAAAAGAAGAAAGAATACCTATGGTGCCAATAAGCTGAATTGCTCTTGGCTATACGTGATTGGTTACTGATTCCATCTTCAGACAGAGAATCCATAATCATCACCACTTGTGGACAGGATGTCTGCTTGTCCTGCTTGCTATACAAACAACTGTTTGTGAGATGAGACAATGTTGGGTTGGCCCAGTCCAAACAGTACACAATTTCAAGGAGCAAGGCATTCAAGGCAGTTTTACTGGAATGCTGGGTCAGACTCCATTTTGGAATGGCTCCATTTATGTCATTACTTTACAAAAACAAGACTTAAAGTAATTTTCCAGCTTCAGATTCAGTGTGACAGAAATCAGCTGAAGCTGATCACAGTGATAAGAGCCAATAGATTGTATACAAACATTCAGAATATCTTGAAGGTGAGATATATTAAAAAATAAAATTTACAAGAAGACCCTCTACAAAGTGTTTTATAGACTCAAAACAAAACAAACAAACAAAAAGCAAAGAACCTCTAATTCCAAATATGCTATGCACTTGGCCAGTGCTTCTCAAATTTTAATGTGCTTGTAAATGACCTGGGGCTTCTGAGAATATGTAGATTTTGATTGGCAAGTCTTGAGTGAGCGCTGGAATTCTGCATTTCTAACAATACCCAAATCATGTCCACGTTTCTGGTCTGGAGATCACTCTTTGAAGTGCAGGATTCTAGGTATCTGCTAGTTACTTCACATGTATTGGCTATTAGTTTACGGCACTAGTCCAAATTTGTAATAAATTTGAGGAAGGAAATAGTTATGTAATGCATTAAAACTCCCATAATGATTGTGGTATTTTCCTATTGCTGCTGTAACAAATTACCACAGATTTAGTAATCTAATTGGGACAAAACATATGGTCCTTTGGGTTAGAGGTCCAAAAATTTTTGAGTTGCTGGCAATGCTCATACGTAGACTGCTGTGTTGCACTCAGTTACATGTCATGACTGTTCCCCTTTTATGAGCAAGCAACGAGCAGTCACATGGATCCTGCACAAGCTCAGACTGGCCGTGCAGATTCAATAGAAAAATTAACTAGGGAAATTCAATTACAAAGTTAGCATGTAACCAAGAATTATTGGAAGACAGCCAGTGTCATGAAAGAGTGAAAACAAAAATGTTTCAGGAAATGGAGTTAATAGATAAATTAAATAGAATGCTACCAAGTATAACAAATATCAACAGAGTGATTAAAAAGTTTACTGGATGCATTAAAATACCATAAAATTAAAAAAAAATTATCACAGGGAATTAATTTGATATGCCGTATGAATATACAATACATAGTTAAAGGATACATTAGTGAGCTCGAAGATAAAACTGAGGAATATTTTCAGAGCATATAACAAAAGCATATGAAGGTGGAATTTATGAAAAACAAATTATAAATCACAAAATAATCTTTCAGGAGTTGCAACATTTTCCTGATAGAAAAAAGACAAGAGAGAAGGGTATGAACTCAATACTGAGGACAATGGATGAGAATGACTGAAGAAAACAAGATTCCTAGGTGTTTTATTGATACTTATGAACATTTAGAAAGTTAAAAAATCCAACATATTTTCAAAGGGGAGGATTACTGTTGATCGACAGAGATGCAGTGATAAAAGTGATATACATACATATATATGTTAATATCTCCACATAACTATTTTCAGCAACACTGGATGCAATAGTAGAAGAGAATGCAACAATAATCATAAGGAAAAATAATTTAAAATGTGCATTTCAATAGGCAGCCAAATGTAATTACTGTGTAAAAATGAAATAAAAATATGTTCATAGACATAGGGTGCCAAAAAAAGTATACACATCTTAAGAAAGGGAAAAAAAAGCCGTATTAAAATTAGGCTGATGGTAACTACTTTGAGCACCTCTTGTAATTACAGAAGTCAAACATGACTTGTAGTCATCTTTTGTTATTGGGATATATTGCAATATACCAATATATTGTAATAATACTTAATTACAATTTTAATACAGTTTTTTCATGTCTTAAAATATGTGACAAATGCTCCTATATCATCTTTCCTTAAAGCCGAATAGTATTCCATTGTGTATAATGCTAAGTGAAATAAGTCAGACAGAAAAAGCAGAGAACCCTATGATTTCACTGATATGTGGTATATAAACCAAAAACAACAAAAGAACAAGACAAACAAATGAGAAAGAAAAACTCATAGACACAGACAATAATTCAGTGGTTACCAGAGGGTAAGGGGGTGGGGGGTGGGTGATGAGGGTAAAGGGGGATCAAATATATGGTGATGGAAGGAGAACTGACTCTGGGTGGTGAACACACAATGGGATTTATAGATGATGTAATACAGAATTGTACACCTGAAATCTATGTAAATTTACTAACAATTGTCACCCCAATAAATTTAATAAAAGAAATGTGTGTACATTGTCCTGGCATTCTCTGTATATGAGAACACTGTCGGACATCATTTTGCAAGGTGTACTGCAGACAGTAAAGTTGCCCTAGAAAATGAAGTATTTTTTCCTCTAAAATTTTTTTTTTGAGAATTCAAAGATGAGAATAATTTTCCTGTGTTAAACAAAAATATCAATGTTAAAACATTTTATTTAACTTTTTACACATTCCTTCTAAAAAAGCAGACACCAAATATTTTAGAGTAAGTATAACATACTCCAAAATATGTATATTTGTGAATAATATTAAAAATCCCAAAGCTAAAATATTCAGAATGTTTAATATCTCACTGCTTTTATAACACATTTTATTAAATGCTGTGTCTTTTCCAATTTTTTTTCAGTGTTAATTACCATTCAGTTCTAAGAACATCACATACACTTTTTGGTAGTAATTTTACAGGTAAAATAATTTTTACCATGGAATTACAGATTTGTAAGACTTCAAGTGTTTCCAAAGAAAATGCAAAGTGTATGACTATTATATTCAATGACCTTTGAAAACAGAGATTAATCAGAGTAAAATCAATTTTTAATTATCTGTGTTAGATTTTGTATGATTACCAGGAACCATTACTATCTACTATGTACATCGGGATTCTAAGTCACATATACACACTTTTTAAAAAATTATGTTTCTCGTTTTTTCTTTATTTCCCTTTGTGTATCATAGGATGATAAAGGACTAATTTTGTGGAGTTTTTCAAGTGAAAATAACTCAATCCAATCAATAAAGAATGTGTGGATTCAGCAACTGAGAAGTCCAAAAAGGAGATTTTAGGCTCAACTAGCCAAACATTACCAGGAAGCTTTCAACATGGCTCTCCGAAGGCAGATTCTTCTAACTGATAAGCTAGGCCTACATGTTCACCATTTAAAATTTTGAGTGACATCAGTGGGCCTTTTTCCTGTTAATGTTGACAGAACTCCTGAAATGCACCTCATCATAAATTTGAATCAAATGCCCAACCTCAGACTAATCACTGTAACCAAAGGGAGAAAGTACTTTCCTTGCACAAACTTTAGTCTTGTGACAATTTAAGTCAGAATTATATAAAACACATGTGCTGAGAAGAAAACAAAACAAAACAAACAAACAACAATAATAAAAAAGCATATGCCCACTAAAAATAGCCATAATCTCTGCCTCCATATGATTTATTTTCAAGATGAACATACAGTACTAAATTAATGCACACGAATTATCCAGAAAATATAGGCTTAACCTCTGTAAGGAAATCTTATTGCATTTTCTATAAAGGGAGATGAGTGGAGGGATATAATGTTTCTATGTACATTATTTGAATAATATGAAAATTAAAATGTAATTTACAAACTACTCTACAAGTTATATATTATTAAGTCTAAAGCATTTGTAACAATTTCCTTTCATTTATACAGAAATCTGTCATCAATAACCTGAAATATTTCATTAATACTAGATCTTTGATGAATATTAGACTTTGCTTTGAATAAGTGACATGTATTCTGGCATTTAAACTTAATTAACCATGTTTACATTTCTCAATTTTTTTAATCCATGTAATAAAATATATACCTTGATGAAGAGTTAATGGATTTCATCTGTTTCATATTTCATGACTTGAATTCTGCCTCCTTCAAAATATTTGGGTACTGTTAATATTAACATTAGTTAATAGTCAAATAGTTTCTTCCCTACCGCCAATATTCTAACCTTCAGGAAGATTATGAGAGGCTGATTCTATTTGGTTGATTTCTATACCAAATATCTTATTTTGTCCAGCTGTGTGAGAGGCGTATGGGATGGTATCTCAAAAAATCAAAATCTAGTACACAGACATTGTCACATATGTGGTATATTAAAGCTAACTGAAGATGATTTTATATTTTCTTAACATAACAGCAGTTACCATACACCCTACCTATGTTTTTGTTTTGAAAGTGTGCTTAGAGATAAGACATCAATGAAAATTACCTGCCGTCATTTCAAGTCTATTTTTTCCAATTTTCTTGACAATTCTTAATTTGCTTTGGCTACAATCTTTTTTGCTATGTCTAAATAACCTGGGTCACTGGTTTTGTCTGGTATCTCAAGCTACTGCTAGACTCCTGGATTTGAGTGATTTTTTTTTTCTTCTCCATTTTAATCTAGCCTAGTAACATTTGATGTTCTCTATGGATAATGCTAGAATTCCATCCTATGGCTTTAACTACTTGTACCTGATATGAGTAACAATCTCAGTTTAGTAATAGGTCCAGTGGCCCTTCTCATGGTGTTAGCAACCTGCTTAGCTATAAGAATGGGTATACTTGCATGATAGATGTCAGAGCACTTGATAGTATGTTAAGGAACAACAACTGGGTTTAAATTAACAAATTACAAATGTGTAAAGAGGCTGCAATTAACCTCAAAACAATTCATTAAAGTTGTTTGATAGCATTTTAGCAAAATATCTAAACAAAAGAAAACAAAAACTTGCAAAAGGATGAATTGAGAGCAAGATTTCACAAAATTACAATGTACTATTTCTGTTAAAAGTCAAGCTCAAATGCTTTACTATGTTGAATAATTTTTTTCAACATTGCTCTTAATGAATGTGCTTGGATAAATTTAACGAAATAAATTGTAATCAGTAAGCGCAGTAGTGTTAGCTGTATGTCCTACTGATTTTTACCTTGAAGTGGATACCTAGAAGAGGGATTGCTGGGTCAAAGCTCATTCTATTCATAATTTTTAGAGGGACCTCTATGCTGTTTTCCATAGTGGCTGTGCCAATTTACAGTTCCACCAGCAATGTATGAGTGTTCCTTTTCCTCCACAACCTCTCCAACACTTGTTATTCCTTGTCTTGATAATAGCCATTCTAACAGGGGAGAGATGGTATTGCATTGTGGTTTTGATTTGCATTTCACTAATAGCTAGTGAAGTTGACTGTCTTTTCATATATCTTTTGGACATTTGTATGTCTTCTTGGGTGAAGTGTCTGTTTAGGTCCTCTGCTCATTTTTTAATTGGATTGTTTGTTTTTTGTTGTTGTTGAGTTGTATGAGTTCTTTTTATATTTTGGATATTAGCCTCTTACCAGAGATGTTGTTTACAAATATCTTCTCCCATTAGGTTGGTTGCCTCTTTGTTTTGTTGATGGTTTCTTTCGCTGTGCAGACGTTCTTAGTTTGTTATAGTCCCATTCATTTATTTTTGCTTTTACTTCCTTTGACTGCGAGGTCTAATTTATAAAATCCTCTCTGAGAACAAGGCCCATTTAGTACCTATGTTTTCTTCTATGCAATTTATTTTTTCAGGTTTTATATTTAGGTCTTTGATCCATTTTGAGTTAATTTAGGTGTATGGTGGCAGTCTAATTTCATTCTTTTTGCACATGGATTCCCAACTTTCTGATTACTTTCAATTTCCTAGTAATGAGTCTTTAATTATTTGAGATGTGAACAATAATGTATTGTTTGTCATCAAAGTCAAATGTCTATATTATAAAATGTACACTTTCTCATGTGTATTTTAAAGCCCATAAATACAAATTCACATACAGATCTGTCATAGATAGAAGACTTATCATAGCACGTACAACGTGTCTTTGATTATTTTGATTATTTTATTTTGATTATTTTATCATGCATATTCCTCGCTAGAATGTAAAAGTCCAGAAGTACTGGTCTTTACCCTTTACCCCCATTTTACTATGTCCTAACATGGTGCCAATCAATTACTATGCAGTCATAAATATTTGTCCAATTATTGATTTAACGAGTGAGTTAAAATATGAACAAGTAATGTTTTTCCTCACAGTGAAGAAATATTGACAATTGAGATTGACAGCTAATTTGACTGAGAAAGACAGATAAAGAGAAATAAAAGGAAATAAACAATGAATCCCAAGGCTGTTCCTTGAACTGAATAGATGCTGCTGCCCATTTATGATAATGAAAGAATGTGAGATTTTAATTTAATATTATAGGTCTAAAATTTGGGAGTTGTTTTGGACATGTTGAATATGAGATACCTATAAACACTTAGAAATAAATGTTAATATAAATAGGAAATTCTGGATAAGTTAGCATTAGTTATATTACACTTTTGGGATAAGTTGGAATTGTTCATACTACAAATTTGGCATACTACAAATTTAGCGTTCAGCATCTTTATCGTTGTTTTGCAAATAAATATAGAAATTGCATTAAATGACTTATTCTTAATGAACAATTAAAGAATCCCATTAACCATTAACTCTATATGCTTTCAAATTAAATAATGGTGTAAATTATTATAAATGCTAACATTACTGTTAATGTTAATACTATTAAATAATAATGTTAGAAATTGCCAGGTAATATCAACCATAGGAATCATAGGTTTTTGAAAGCAACATTTTCCTCCATTTCAAAACAAATACATATATAAAATGATTTTCATTTTCCTGTCCTTGGAGGTCTCTGCTGCTGTCTGTGAGTTTCAACCAAGCACTTTGCTGTTCTAAACAACTTCCAGGTACTTGTAAGAAAGCAGAGGAGAAAGGATAAAGGTACATAATCACCAGTGTCTTCCGAAAAGAAGCAAGAATTGCTCCATTTGGGCTCACCTAAAAGTCTTTTTATAGCCTAAGTTGAAATGCACATTAGTGTTAATGTTTTTATTATGAACACCTCTTGAAATTTGCTTGTTTTTACCTACCCTTCTTTACAAACAAGATGGAAAAAAGAAACTATGCCACTCTGTGCTTTCTTTTTCTCTTAACATTACATTATCTTCCCATATAGTGGCCCTGTGCATGCCTTGTTCGTTCTTCTATCAATATGTTGTATTATACCTTGGCTCATTTTAAATATTAATGTTCCTCACATTATATTAGTTTTATACCTCATATTGTAATGTCTTGTTCCTTACTCTCCTACATCCCATTCAAATGTTATCATTATGGTTTTCCAGAATTCTTCAGGAAGGCGCAGCTACTCACTCATTTATGTATTTTTTGTTTTACTCATTCAACAAATATTTATTGAATACCTATGATGGACCAGTCATTCAGTTAAATGGGAAAAATACAACATAGAGCCAGAGGCAATATTTTCATGGAATTTATATTCCAGTACAAGAAACATATATTAAAGGGAAATTATAAATTGGAATTAGTTACACGTATGAGATAAAAATGTTGGGGTAATAGAAATTAATAAAACTGATTTAATGTTCATGAAAATCTCTGATTCCTTCTCCAGTGTGTATTATTGGTATGTGCCTTTTCCTCTTCTCCTCTATTAGTTTAGCAGAGTACTAACCCCCCACCCCCATCTCAATATAAGTGCCAAAAATCATTATAAATATACTGTGTAATTATATTATAACAGACGGTCTGTGAATAAATAAGGAAAACCATTTTTGATCAGTGCTGGAAATTATTTCAAATTAGACTATTGCTATTTGAGATGCTTAGAGCTAAAGCATATGTTTATTGTCATACTCACAGATCTGTGGACTGTGAAAATAATTCACAGCTCTACCATATGTTAAAAGGAATATTTCAGCTGATATATGAAACCTACTAATTTCCCAATTTTCTTCTATCTTCTTTCTTAACAATGTCATAAAAAGTCTTTATTATTCAACAAGCTTTTCATTGTCACTTAACTTTAATAGGCAGTATTATAATTCTTTTCAAAATATTTTTTGTGTATCTATTATGTCACAAATCTTTGAAAGACTTCATTGAATATATGAAATGAATTGAAATGTTTAATAAAAGGAGTCATTTATTTTTATTGTAAATAAATAAAGAAGAATTTAAAGATAGTTTAACATCCTTAATTTTAAAGTGTCTTCTAGACTATAAATCTAGGTGTAAGATAAAAATCTTTGACCATAAACATAAAAGTTATCCATTGTTATATTATATTTTATGACAAAGTCTGTTTGCAAGAAAAACATACTATTTGTAGAAAATAAACACAGAAACACATCAAAACATAAAAAGCAAAATGTAAAGTGTGGCATAAAACTCCTTTACTTAGAGATCAGCCTTCTTAATATTCTACATATATAATTCCACACATTGCCAAAAGCTCTTTTATATGCCCACTCCTTAAACAAACTTAACTTTGGCTTTCTATTTTCTTTATTAAAGATGCAGATTGATGTGCATGGAAAGATAAGTTCTTATAAATAATAGACAACTTTTTACTGTATGTGGCATTCTGCCATTAGTTGAACAATATTCATACCAAATCAGTTTTGTTTATACTAAATATTAGTGCCATCATATCATTACCAAATTTATTTTGCTTAAGTAAATATTTTATAAAACAATTAAATATGATGGCAAAACAATTGTTTTCACCATGGAAATAAGGTTAATACTTTGGGATTATTAGATTAAAATGATTCACTTTGAAAAACTGAATTGATAGTTCATGAGATATTTGCAAAGGATTGTAAAAAAACAGTGAAAACTTGGAGTCTTTAGTTAGACTATTTCACAAGTTTCTAAATTCTTCAAAAACAAACAAACAACTAAAAACACTAGATTACTAAATTATAGATGATAGATCATTATATTAGTTTTGAAGAGGTAAGAATCTTGGATATTCAATAAACAAACCAAACTCTAAATCATGACTCTGAATATAAGAATAGTGACAAAAATAATGGAATATATTTATAGTTCCACAGTTCTCTCCTTGGAAATCCACCATTCATCCTGCCCTAGCCTTCTACGTGGCAGTGGGAAATACCCAACCCCAGCCCATTCGGCCATCCTGTCTCATCTAAGCGGAGATAAACAAGAAAACTGAGTAGCATGTGCTAAGTTTACCGTCCAGAGAACGATTTACTAAAAGACTGAGACCTATTTATAGGACTATGGACTGCCCGCCCCCCCACACACACACCTTAAAAACATATTACTGAAGAGTTTTATACATCAGTTTCGTTTACCCAATAATCCTAGCTATCACAAAAAAGAAAAATATGTATGACATACTAAAGGACAAAATCAAGTTTGAAGAGAAAGTAAAAACATCAGAACCAAAGTCAAATATGGCAGGGATACTAGAATTTTCAGGCAGGAAATTTAAAATAACTACAATTTATAAGTTAGTGTCTCTAACGGATAAAGTAGACTGCATACAAGGATGGGCAATGGAAGCAGACAGATGGAAATCCTAAGACAAAATCAAAAAGAAATACTATGGATCATAAAACACTGTAACAGAAATGAATAATTCCTTTGATAGGCTTATAACTAGACTGAACATAGCTGAGGATGAAATCTTTGAACTTGATGGTATTTCAATGAAAACTCCTAAACTAAAGAAGAAAGAGAGAAAGACTAAAAAAATAAGATATTGTCCAAGAACTAAGAGGAGACTACAAAGATGTAATATATGTGTAATGGGAATGCCAGAAGAATAAACAAGAGAACAGAAGAAATACTTGAAACTTTAATGGCTGAGAATTTTTCCCAAAATTAATGTCAAACACCAAAAAGACCAATCCAGGAAGCTCAGAGGACACATTGCAGGATACATGTAAAACAACAACAACACAATAAAAATAAAAAATAAAAAAGAAAGAAAAACAGTCCCCTACACCTAGCCATATATTTCTAACACTTCATAAAAACAAAGATTTTTTTAAAAAATTGCTATACGAAGTCAAAGGAAAAAATCCTTATTTATAGAGGAACAAAGATAATAAGTTTGACTTCTCAAACACAATGCAGCAAGAAGAGAGAAATGAACTATTTAAAGTGTTGAGAGAAGAAAACTACAAACCTAGAATTCTGCACCTTCTGAAGTGCAGAAGTGAAGGAGAAGTAAAGACTTTCTAGACAAATATTGACCAAAGTGTCCACTTGTATACATTTTTTTGACTCCCCCGGTATATATATTAATTTATCCAACAATGGCAGATACATGTTCTTCTTAATCTTATATGGAACACTCAATAAGATAGACCACATTCTGGAGCATCAAATACACCTTATAAAATTTGAAAGAAAATGGATTTTTGAAAAATGTTTGCTTGGAGATCAAAATGGAATTACTAGAAATCAATAACAGAAAAACAGCTGGAAATTACAAAATACATGGAGATTAAACCACCATTTCTAAACACCTTGGTCAAAGAACAAAAATTTCAAGAAACATTTAAAAATAATTTGAACTAAATGAAAATTAAAACAACTTATCAAACTCTGTAGTTTGAGTATAAGCAATGCGTATATGATAATTAGAAAAGAAGATTTAAAATCAACTATCTATGTGTTCACCTTAGGAAACTAGAAAAAGAAGAGCAATCTATATTCAGAGTAAGCAGAAGAAATCTGAATTAGAGCAGAAAACAATAAAATTGAAAAAAAGAAATTAATAGAGAAAATCACCAAAACCAAAAGTTGTTTCATTGAAAAGATCAAGAAAATTAATAAGCCCCTAGCCAGGCTGAAAAAACGAAGAGAGATCACACAAATTACTAATATCAGAAAAAAGAGAAGTCATCACTATTGATCCCATGGACATTAAAAGCATAATCAAGGAATAATATGAACATTTATAGCTTCACAAATTTGAACACCTACATGAAAAGACCAATTCCTCAAAACACACAATTTGTTAAAAGTGACACAAAAAGAAACAGACAATTTGAATAGGTCTATCTCTATCAAATAAATTGAATCATAAATTTATAACCTTCCACTTTGGAAGACAGTGGTTTCTTATCAAACTACACCTAATGTTATCATTCAATCCAGCCATCTCACTCCTTGGTGTTTACCCAAAGTAGATGAAAAATTATATGCATGAATGTTTATAGAAGCTTTATCAATAATTGCCAAAACTTGGAAGCAAGTTGTTTATCTACTAAAGGAACCAAGATGTCCTTTAGTAGGTAAACAAATAGATAAACTGTGGTATAACCAGAGAATGGAATATTATTTCATGCTAAAATGAACTGTGCTATCAGCCATGAAGAAACAATGAGGTAATTTAAATGTATATTACTAAGTTAAAGAAGTCAGTCTGGAAAGGCTACATACTGTATGATACCATTTTTATGACATTCTGAAAAAGGCAAATTTATAGACCCAATAAAAACATCAGTGGTTGCCCGGAAATAGGTGGAGGGAGGGATGAATAGGCAGAGCACAGAGGTTTCTTCAGGCAGTGAAACTACTCGAAATGATACTGTAATGGTGAATACATGTCATTATACATTTATACAAACCCACAGAATGTAAAACACCAAGAGTGAACTCTAATAAACTATGGACTCTGGGTAATACTGATGTGACAATGTTTGCTCATCAATTTTATCATCACTGTGAGGAGGGATGTTGATAACAGAGAAGGCTACGCATGTGAGGACTAGAGAGCATATGGGAAAGATCTGCACCTACTGTTCATTTTTTCTAGCCACTAAAAATGCTCTAAAAATAAAATGTTTTTATAAAAAAAAATACGTCATAGTCATTGTGAATGTGTTGGGTTGTCCAAGGCAGACACTTAGCAGGTGGATGATGGATTGCTTGGGTCTATCATACCTTTGAAAGGAAAAGGAGAAACAGATAATTATCAAGTAATGATGGTGAGCTGAAGAATTCTGTGTATGGAAAAGGCTGGAGAGTGGGGGGCTTCAGATTGTGATACAGACCTGGCAAAGTCCCTGTCAACCCACTGTACCTGAACAATTTTTCATTCTCGAAGGGAGATCTATGCAGTGTATCTCATATCTTCCATATCCACGTTCTGTACATTGCAGTATATCTCTGAAAATACCCCTGAGAGTTATACTCAGAACCAAAGTTTCTATAATTATTACTTGTCATGTTTATTAATAATCCCTAATGAAACTAACTCTTCTTTCTATGTAATTCATGGTGAAAATTTTCAAGATCAGTTGGAGAACTTTCTTTCAAAAAATTTGTGCTCTAGAGTATATGACATCTTGAAAATATGTCATATGCTTTCTCCATAATGAACATACTACATAAGAATTCTGGAAAGGTCAAGGTAATTAATCTCCAACTTTCAACCTGGTTCAGCAGGCATTCCAGGTGTCAGTAGGATAACCAGACTTTTGAGTCAAACCATCCAGCTGAAAAACTACAGTATATAACTGCCAACACAGCACAAGAAAAACATACACTCTACCATCATTTATTCTTATTTCACAGTTTCCTGTTAACTATACTACTCCCTTCCAATTTTTATCTGAAGCAATAGATGGGAAGTCTCTATTGCTTTTTTTAATCTCAAGAAACTATGTAATAAAATATTTTATGTCTACAAACACAAGATTAACAAAATAACTGAATCTCCAGGTTTTTCAGTTTTTCTCATTATAGCTCAGTTAATAATATGTCATTCAAAAACCAGTCACAGAATATATTTCACAACAGACAACTGCCTATGTCTCAGTTTACACCCAAGTCTATGTATAATTGATCCACTCAGTAACTCACAGTTTAGAAAAAAAAATAAGTAAATGAAAATATAGTTTGATTTATTCAGCTTTTCCCTACCTTAAAAATGTTGTTACATTACACAGATGCCTTTAAACTAAATACCCACCAAGTTACATTCTTCCAGAACCTGTAGGAAGGAAATTTATCACTTATTATTACCTCAAGTAGTCCAGGAAGTCCTTTCATTCACTCAACAACAATTGTATAGGGCCTGGATATATATGTATATAAATTAATGTCCACCGCAGTGAAAAATTTAGAATTTAGCCTTCCAGTGTCCCCATAAAGGAAGATGGAAATCGAGTTTGAGAGTGTCAAAACCAAATATCAGAACCAATTATTTTGTGGGACTGGGAATAGTGAAAAATTGTAGTCATGAAAAGACATTTAGCACTAGAATCATCAAGCATTATAGCATGATTGTATATAGAGGTTAAGGGAACTCTGGAAATAAGACAAAGTCTATATGAACTAACAGGTTAAAACTATGAGGGCAGTGACATAGCTGCTAGAATCTTACTCCACTGGTTTTCAGGCACTCTGGTAACAATACACTTAGCACTTTAAAAATTACTGAGAACCCAAGACAGTTTTTGTTTATTTGGTTATATCCATTATGTTTATTTATTGGACTATAAAATATAGAATTTAAAAAATATCACTTTATAAATAGCAATAACAAACCCATTCCTTTTTAGTATACCTTATGGAAAAACAACTGCTCTTACCAAAACAATGACTGAGAAGAGTGACATTGTTTAAATTTTTGTACAAATCTGTTGCCTGACTTAACAGCAGAAAACTGCATTATTGTGTCTGCTTCTGCATTCAATTCCTTAAACTATCACATGATATGTAGTCTCTGGTAAACTCTACTATACACGTATTAGTAAATTGAAGTCAAAAAGGTAAATGCCATCTTGCTATTATTATGAAAAACGTTTTTTATCTAGCAGACCCACTGAATGGTCTCATCTTACTCCACCAAAGCCTCTGAACCATTCATTAGGGACCACTGTTCCGGCTCAAATCTACCATTATCTACTAGAAAAACTGAGGAATTGATTTGCTTTTTTTATAATCCATCATCCATTGAAAAGCCAGAGAGATCATTTTTAAAGTACAAATTCAATAATGTCACGTTTCTCCTTAAATCTTTTTATTGGTCTCCCATTTCTCTTATGATAGAAAACAAAATTGTTACATGCTTGACTCTGTCCCATAAGGCTGAAACAGTGACAATTTATTCCCCAGATTTACAGCAGTGTGATCATTTAAAACATTACATAAGAGCTTTTGATTTCATAGGATTTTAATAGCTAATTAAGAATGATTACAGACATTCTGTTTCTATTGCTCAATTTTTTTAATATTGGTCCTTCACAGATTTATCTAACATTCAAGGCACAAAAAATATATATTTCTACTTTTAATATAAACCACTTAGTGGTGAATTTCCAATAAGCATAAAAATACATTTTTAATATTACTAAAAGAAGTAAAACAAAATTGTCATTAAAACAACTAAAATAAATTGAAATACCCCTCTTGCCATATCACACCAAGTACTTAATTGAGTCACCATCTTTGACACTGATGCGTTCTTGTTACAGTTTCAGATTCAATGTTATTCACCAACCACAAATACAAGCTATATATTATACTAAGTGTTAGTGAGATTAGGAGAAATGCTCTAAGGAAAGACGTCTAATGATTGGATAGAAACCAATGCAGAACATAGAAAAATGAAAATCACAATTATTCTTTGACATTAAAAAGTACACTTAAAGATAAAATATTAAAGTCAATAAAAAAATTATTTGGTATGATTGCTAAAAGCCATTGATTTTAACTTAAGAGCGTCAAGCTGGCTGAACCATAAAACAGAGTATCCAGCTATGTCCACCAGATTTGATATGGGGAGTATATTAGTCTGAGAGGCATTAAAATATTAATATTTGAATAGATGGTGCCATGTCAAGGAACTATGAATGGAAATACTATTCATGTATTTGGCCAGACTTTTTGCTAGGATTACTCAAGGATGCTTGGAAAAAGAAAGAATGCATGTCTCAAACAAATGTGATTCCATAAAGCTAATTGCATGTTCTTTCTTGCACAAATTATATGACAATGGTCTCACACTTTCATAATCTTAGTGTACACTAAGTGTACACTTAGTTTATAATTTTTGTTATTTCTTTTAGGTGAAATTTAACATTGTTCTCTAAAACTCTGAGAAATATTTTCCTTTGAATAACTGAGAAATAGTCTGTATAAAAATTCAAACTATAAGCAATATTTAAACTTGCTCATTAGAAATTTTTATTCATATACCAAGTTTATTGAGTTCCTATGTATCATATTGTAGAGCAATATTATAAGCTTGTGGATACTAAGTGAACAAACCAGTTTTTCTTAGCTTCATTATCCAATAATATGAAAACCACACATTTTGTTTTTGTTGTAATTATCATGACTAATTATTTCTGTGATAGTGAATATTTTTGTACTTTATTAATTAAATTAAAGCACAATCTTTTCATTTTTATAACATTCAAATGTCAATAAAAGTGAAGAATCATTACATTGTTTTTCATATAAAAATATTACTGAAATAATCCAAGTGATTAGTCAATAAGTCAATAATTCAACAACTGTATTTTGTAGCTACTTAGATCTTTGAATTAGATGATATGAAATATTCATCAAT
Source organism: Rhinolophus hipposideros (assembly GCF_964194185.1). Lineage (NCBI taxonomy): Eukaryota > Metazoa > Chordata > Mammalia > Chiroptera > Rhinolophidae > Rhinolophus > Rhinolophus hipposideros. Next base: position 88,718,417 of record NC_138047.1, on the reverse strand, counting down.
TCATAAAAATATGTTATAGATGCTAATGAATTATCCATTTTAATGTTTATAAGATCTTTAGTAATGTCCCTTTGCCATGACTGATATTTAAAGTTTGTATCTTTTATTTTTTTTCTTGAGAAAGGCAATAACTTTATCAGTTTTATTGATCTCAAAGTAACAATTTCTGTTTTCATTGATTATTTTTATTTTGTCTTCTACTTGATAATTTTTATTCTTTACTGTCTCCTTTCTTTATTTTAGGCTCAATTTGCTTGTTTTCATTTTTTAAGATGCAACTCTTACTCATTGATTTAAGACCTTCTTTTTTAACATGAGGGTGGAAGGCTATGAGGTTCCCTTTTAACAAACACTGCTTTAGTATCCGCCCATAAATTTGGATATCTTATGTTGATTTTTTTCACTCAGTTTCAATACAGTACTTTTAGTTTCACATTATGTGTTCTATTTCAATTTCTTTACTTTTTTAAAAAGTGTTATACAGTTTATCTATTTCTTATGGAGTGAACTTTGGTAGTTGGTAGCTTTCAAGGAAAGTGTCTATTTTATCTATGTTGTCAAATGTATTATCATACCGTGTTTCCCCGAAAATAAGACCTAGCTGGACAATCAGTTCTAATGCATCTTTTGGAGCAAAAATTAATATAAGACCCAGTCTTATTTTACTATAATATAAGACCGGGTCTTATCGAACATAACATAAGACCGGGTCTTGTATTAATTTTTGCTCCAAAAGACGTATTAGAGCTGATTGTCCGGCTAGGGTTTATTTTCAGGGAAACGCGGTATATTAGTTACTATCACTGCATAGCAAATTACTTTTAAACTTATTAACTTAAAACAATAAGCATTTATTACCTCACAGAATTTCGTAGGATCAGAAATCCAGGAGTAGCTTAATGGCAGAGTTGTGGCTCAGGATCTTCCATGAAATTGGTAAGAAACTGAGAAATGGGGCTGCCATTATCTCAAGGCTCAAACGGGGCTAGAGAATGTACTTCCAGACTCATTCACAGGATTGTTAGTGTACCTCAATTTCTCACTGGACATAAATTTCTGTTGGTCAGAAACCTGTCTCTAATGTGGGCCTTTCCAAAAGCTGCCTAAATGTGGTAGATGGTCTCTCCCAGAAGGATGAGGAAGAGGGCAAGGAGGCGTGGAGGAGGAAGGGGTAGAGACAGAGGGATAGCTCAAAAGATATAATCTGCAGTGTTGTATAATCCATTCTTGGAAGCAACATATATCACTTTTACCATATGCTATTTGTTACAGATTAATCCTGGATTGCAATGTGCAATTTTAATTTGCTATTGTATGCTTAATATCAATATTGTTTTCTATATCATGTAAATTGTGAAGACATTACAACATTTCCTTCAGACTGAAGAATTTGAGTCCTTTCTTTTTGTTTTGTTTTGTTTTGTTGTTTTGTTTACTGCAGATTTCTATTGGGGACCAAATCATCTTCAGATCATCAGAAAATATGTTTGTTTTTACTGTGCTTAAAATAATATTCCTGCTGAATATTGATTTTTAGATTGACACTGATTTTTATTGTTAGCATTTGTTTGTTTTCCTTTCATTACTTGAAAGATGTCATTTTTATTACCTTCTGGCCTCTGCTGTTTCTGAGGAGAGATCAGTCATCATTTGTATGTTCCTCTTTAAGTAATGCAACTTGACTTTTTTCTTCTATTTTTAAGCTGTTCACTTTACCCTTGGCATATAAGGTTATCTATGATGTGTGGTTTTATTTATTTGTATATTACCTGGATTCACTGAGCTTCATAAAAATGCATTGATTTTTTCCAACAATTTAAGAAATGTTCAGCTATCATTTTTTTCAATTGTTTGTTCAAGCTATTGTTCTTTATTGACTTTGGTATTCAATCTACATTCTGCTATTAAACCTACACATTAAAGCTATATACTAAACCTTCTTTTCCTATATTGTACTACCCTGTTTCCCAGAAAATAAGACCTAGCCAGATAATCAGCTCTAATGCATTTTTTGGAGCAAAAATTAATATAAGATAAGGTATTCTATTCTATTTTATTCTATCCTATCCTATCCTATCCTATCCTATCCTATCCTATCCTATCCTAGCCTAGCCTATCCTATCCTGTTATATAAGACCCAGTCTTATGGTAAAACAAGATCTGGTATTATATTATATTATATTATATTATATTATATTATATTATATTATATTATATTATATTATATTATATTCCCGGTCTTATAGTAAAATAAGACTGGATCTAACAGTAAAATAAGACTGGATATTATATTAATTTTTGCTCCAAAAGACGCATTAGTACTGATTCTAAAATAAGTAGGTCTTATTTTGGGGGAAACACGGTAACTTCTTGAATTTTTATTTGTTCCTTATTTATTTCTATTGGTTTTCTTTTCTTTTCTAAAATTTCCTATCTGTTCACTCATTATATCCATTTTTCTTTAAGAGTTTTCAACATATTTAAAATATTTTTTTAAAGTCCTCCTCCACTCATTTCAACACTTAGATCATTGTACAGTTTGCATTGAGCTTAAAAAATTATTTTTGTATCATTTTTTTCACATGACATAATTTTTATTTTATGCTGTACTTCTTCACATAACTTATAATATTTGTTTCATGCTGTACATTTACATGATATAATGACTAGATTTGTAATTACACTTAACAATACTGAATTTTATTCTGGCTTACAGCTAAATTAATGGTAGATCATCTTAATTCTTTCAGACTTGATGTATTATTTGTTAGAGAGGATATATTTTCAGTTTTACCTTAGTCCCATAGTACATTATTTACTGTAAGGTACAGTCCTCACTTTTTGTCCTTCCTGTGTTCTCAACTAAGTGACTGAATTCCTCTGTGAAGCATGCCCACTCTAGTTGAGCCAGAATCCAACACCCCTCAGTCCTACTTAAATATAGTGTCACTATTCTGCTTTCAGTGACACAGTGGCTACTTGCAGCTAGGTTTTAGGAAAATCTACCTTGCATATGTACAGAGCAGTCATAGGACAGGGCCAAGTAGAATTCTGAGTCCCTCTTTCTGCTCAGATCTTTTTTTATGCCCAATAAATTCAAGCTACATCAGCAGCACAGAATTCTGATTTCTGCATTTTCTACTCAGACTACCTTGCTCTGCTTACACACCACTTTCACATGCCACAGGCTAGAGTATGACCCTAGGTAGGCAGGCAGAAAACAACGTGGAACTCACATTATTATGTGTCTTGCTTCTATCAAGAACTATAGTCTTTCACTGTCTGTTGCTTAGTACCTGAAAATACTTGAAAATAGTGGTCTCCTATATTTTGATCAATTTTACAACTTTATATGATGGATGGCAGGATCAACAACAGTTATTTTGCCATGGTCTAAATGGTGCCCAAAATATTCCTTGTTAAATGAGTTAATGAAAAGTCAGGATTGCAAATGAATGTAATATAATTTTAGTGAGTATTTGTTGACTGAATGAATGAACATATCACTCATAGACAGACATAACCTATTGCTGATATAGTGTACAAAGGTCCTGAAACCATTAATTTAATGGACTTCTGGTCTATGAGTTGGCTCATTTTTGTACATAGTCAATCTTCCATTCCCAGAAGGTTCACACAGTCAAAAACCATAATTTCCAAACTTGAATTCTATCTAAAAAACCTACTAAAAGATGAATTTTTGTTTTAAAATATTATAAAAAAGAAACAAAAACAACAAACTTATTCATCTCCTACTAGATTTTCTCATAAGTATAGTTAAAGTAAACAACACAATCATGACTTTGTCATTTTAAAAGTTTCATAATTCTATTCTTTAACTAAAACATTATGAAAATAATTTAATTTTATTGTTTGTTTTTTTAAAGAAATAAGCTTTCAGTTTATCATTTTAGACCACAATAATGCAGTTCAACTAATTAAAAACCACCACTTTTTTTGTAAATAAGACATAATTTGGAGATGTTACGACCAACAGATTTAATGATATTACCTGAATTAATCACTTTCCCTATTTCTCCAATTAATTCTGTTTTACTCTAATAAAATTTATGTGTCATGATTACTGAGACCTAGGAAAATGTAGAATGGCCATTTAATGTTGAGCCCTAATTAATAATTCAGGCACTCCAGGGGAAGACAATTTATTCTGACAGGCAATATTACCTATCTCCCAGATCACCTTGTCTTGTCAGAACCTCAGTCCCAATGACTTTATTACAAACATATTGCTTTTGAAATAACAGCAGGGACTTCTGGGCTTCTCAGCATCTCTTGTTTACCATCTAGTGTCATGCTTAATGATCAACATTAAAGTTATTGCTTCCAAATCACCTTAATTAGGCTTTTGAACACTTTTAAAACATTTCTTTCAAAAGCTCATATCATCAAATTGTATTGCCCTCATATATTGTGATTATATAAGGTTCCTGTAATGAAACATCATATTTTCAGACATCTTGCTTTTTTAAGGTAAATTTTCCTAACCAGTTTTTTTCTGTGAGTACACTGTGTCCTCAACTCTCAAAATTTAAAGTTGATTGAACTAGAACAGGACAACTGAACTAAGTAATGTAATGAAAGTCTCGCCTATAGTTATGTGATGGCCAGCTACATAATGCTGTGCTCAAACTGAGACAATCTTGTTTTAATTGAATTTTCCTTCAATTCATTTAATTGGGGATTAGAGAGCGTTGCTTTGTATAAGTAGTCTTATTTTTTTTTAAAGTAAACTCCTCACTGATGTGTAACATATACAGAAAAGTGCATGCATCATGTTTGCAGCTTGATATCACTGCACAAAGCGAACCAACCTATGTTGCCACCACTAAAATTATGAAATGGGATAGTCTCAACCCCAAAGAATTTCCCTTATGAATTTTTTAAGTCACTATCAACTCGCTAAGTATACTGCTATCCTTTCCTCTAACTCCATAGACTATTTTTATGTTTCTAAAGTTTATTTTTTAAACAAAATGTCTTATCTTATATGCTTGTTTTGACTTGACACCTTTTGCTTAATATGCTACTTGTTAGATTCATCCATAGTGTCAGGTGTATCAATGATACGTTTTTTTGTTTTTTTTTTTTCTATTTGGTTTATAACATTTCATTTTATGGAAATTTCCAAGTCAATTCATGATTTCTTAATGGAATTACAATATAGTTATAGGTATTTACATTTTACCCAGAAGGGCTCATGGTCCCTCTTCATATTACTCCAACTTCTTATTCCCATCATCACATCATCTACTACAGATTTTGACCCCTACTGCCTTTCTCTTATAAGAACCTCTGTGTTACCTTGAGCCTATGTAGGTAATCGGACATAATCTCCCCATCTCAAAGCCCTTAACTTAATCACATCTGCAAAGTCCCAATTGACATAAGATAACACCAATTATCTGGTGTGGCCTGAGCTGTCATTGCTCTTATTTTGGAATACAAGAAGATGGAGATCATTGAGAACAATCTTAGAATTTTCTGTGTGTGTGTGTGTGTGTGTGTGTGTGTGTGTGTATAAATGTTAGTTATAGAGTATTCTAATTATTTTTAGAGGGTCTCACAAATTCCTTAGAATAAACTGCTAAGGACGACTGACTTGTTTAATATTTCATGAACTAAAAGATGTAAAATGAGACTAGTAGCATAAAAAGAGAATAACAGATTTATTAAGCCACTTTCAGAGTATTTACTACAAAAATCTCTTTTGTTAATAGTTTATAGCTAAAATATAATTATTCCCTAAAGCAATTAGTTAATATACATGGCATTGAAAAACCCTGGGACAAAAAAATAAAAGAAAGTATATTTAAAATATAATAAAGTTTAGGTTGATTTTTAAAATGCAAATTTGATCTTTGTAATAAAGTATTTTGTGCCCTATGAATATGTTTAGGATACTTAGAAATGTAATTTAGATTCAATAATTCTATATTGGTAACATGTCATTGTATTTGTCTCCCAATTTGATTTGCTTTAGTTGTTTTTAATGAACTAGATTCCAGATTAAAGGTATTCAATTGTTAGGATATGCAGTCTGACGAGGCAAATGGAGGATAATTTGAAGGTACTTGTAATATATTTAATTATATATATAACATTTTTAATAACAAGTTAATACTTCTTTCAATATTATCTCATACAATGTTACATCATGACCAATTTAATTTTTACAAAACATATTCTTCATGTATTTGAAAATAGAATTGTGATTACCCATTTCATCAGTTATATTTTACTTAATAAAATTCCCCGTTTCTTAGCATAATTGTGTCTTCCGAAAATCATTGTTACTATTTCCTTTTAAGAAGGTGTCATGCTTACTTTGAGCTTCTGGCTTACTACCAGAATAAATCCATTCATATTTTTTCAGTTCTAAATCTGTAGTAAAAGATGTCAAAATTAGCTCTCAAGCAATTATGTATTAAAGTTATCTCATATTTTAGTACATTAATTGTCGCATTAAAATGTGGTATTGATCTAATATTTTAGATACTTATACTTAGTGAATTTAATTAGTATATTCAAGAAATATGTCAATTTTTAGATAAAAGTTATTATGTTTTATTCAGTCTTTATAGAGTGCTAATGTAGCAAGGGTTTATTTAATATCTATTTCTGTGCACTTAACCAAGTGTTGGTTAAGTGGAAAAAAACTACTTTATTATGTAATTTATCTTAAACAGAAATTTCTGTTCCATTCTACTATAATAGTTGGAGTAAATTGTACCAAGTTTTGGAAGACAGTGTTGCCAATATATACTAATGTTTGGTTTTTCTTTCCTTCTATGAACAATAAGTCTACACTGTTTTCTACTTCTAGTATTGCTGAGTATGTTCCAAACAGGCCAACACTCTTGTAAGTAACAACTACAAACTTGTATAACATACGATAGCTATATAAAGGCTCTGGAAAGTGAACAAAAGTAGGTAGATTCTGGAAGGAAGTAGAGACTTTAAATTAAGAGATTAGCATGTGGTATGCTTCATCATTACTGCCATCCCTTCCCCTTTTTTAGCTTTTTTTGTTCTTTTTGCTTTGCCTGCATGCTGTAGTTATTTCTTGTTGACTGGCCAAAACATTCATCAAAGTTTCACAGCCTTTTGGATTGAACGGCAAGAAGACAGATTAGGGCAACTACCACCACTAGACAAGAATAGTAAAAATGGAGAGCCAGAAAGAGGAGCCAAACAACCATATATTAATTCTGTGCAAACCTCTAATGACACTAGTGTCATCATGCATGGGCAGACTATAAACAACCCAGCTAAGGATATATATATATATATATATATATATATATATATATATATATAATTAAAGGACATATATATATATATATGATTAAGGATATATATATACATGATTAAAGGATATATATATATATATATATATATGATTAAAACGAGATATGAACTCCTGTATGAGACCCAGGATTTTCAGTTTGTGTATAACCAAGTTAGTTGCCAGTCAAAACAGTAATATCAACACTCATGGGGGAAATTGAGTAGAAGCTAAAATTCATACCACATAACATTCAGGATATTATCTAAAATTACTTGACATATGAAGAACCAGAGAAATGGAGCCTGTTCTTTAAAGAAAATAAAATTAATAATCAATACTGACATTTTAGAATTATCAGAGAAAGAATTTCAAACAGCTGCTATAAATACACGATGCTCAATGAGATAAAGGAAAATGTGCTCATAATGAATAAAAATATAGAAAACATCAGCAGAGAAACTGTACTTTAAAAATGAACAAGATAGGAATTCTGGACATGATTAATATAATACCTGAAATTTAAACATTACTAGATAGGCTTAATAGCAGAATGATGATATCAGTAAAAAGAATCAACAAACATAAAAATAGTTCAATAGAAATTAACAAAGGTGAAAACAGGAAACAAAATTGAAAAAAAATGAAGAGTCACAGCAATCTGTGGAAAAATATCAAAAACCCAAAATATAATTACAGTTCTACAGAAAGGAAAAATAAATGGCAGAAATGACAAACCCACATTTTTACAATTTTGCTAAAGATATAAATTTATATATTCAAGAAGCTGAGCAGACTCTAAGGGGGATAAATGTGAAGAAAACCATGTCCAGACTCATTAAAGTCAAAATATTGGAAATCAAATATAAATAAAATGTCTTGAAATGAGCCAGAGGAAAATTGCGTTATATACTGGGGGACCTCAATTCTAATAACAATTGGTTTCTCATCAACAACAGAGGCCAAAAAATAGACAACATCTGTAAAGTATTGAATGAAATAAAACTGCAAATTATAAGTTTTATGTCCAGCGAAAAAATATTCTTCAAGGAGGAAATAAATACATTTTCAGATAAACTAAAATAAGAGACTTTGTGACCAACATATCTGCAATACAAGAAATACTACAAACAGTTTTTCAGGTCAAAAGGAAATAATGCCAATAAGAAACTTTGATATTCTTAAAGGAATAAGTAGTTTTATTTCTGGAAAATAACTGGTAAATTAAAAATATGCATTTCCCTCTGGATTTCATTATGAAACCTATGAAGATACAAAAAATATATATATATTTTCATTGAGTTTATTTACATCATACCTAAACCATAAAGGACGGAATAGGGTGAGGTTTGGGATGCTAAATGGTCCTACATGGTTTCGAGTTTGCTTATATTAACTTTTAGAAGACTGGGAGAAGTTAACAATATATACTGTAATTCCTAGATAAGCCACAAAAAATGACTTAAAGAGTTACAGTTAAAATGCCAATAAATAAAGTATATATTCAAAATATATTCAAATAATCAGAAAAGGAGGAAAAGAAGAATCAAATAAATAAAAAACAGAAAATGAATGAACTAGTAGATTTAAATCTACAATTTCTATTATTACACTAATGTTATTAAACTTTACATTTTAATTAAAAGTTAGTTTTTCAGAACAGATGAAACAGTGAAAAATCTTTATTTTTTAGCCCTACTTGTTGTATAAAATCATGGCAAATACTTACCAATAAAATATGAGCATAAATGATATAGATCACTCTGAGCTAAGGCAGTGAAAAACCCAATTATACTGGTTTATGCTTCTCCTGACAAAGATTTCGTGGAGGATATCCAAGGAGGAAATGTTGGAGATGCTCAGCTAGGATTTCTGGGTCTCTGCTTAGAGAAATTGCCCTAGAGAATATTCTGGACCCAAAGGAAAATTTACATAAGACATAAGTAACCATTTGTTTTTTAAACATTTATTTGTGTTTGTTAACATAGCATACCCCAGCCTACTCTAACCAAAAACCTCAAGTAATCAATCATGTTGCATACAAATTAATGACAAAATTGTTAAAATATTATATAATTATTCATGAATCTATCAATTAAACTAATTTACATTGTGGAATGAATATTTTTTGATACATGGGCAATATTGATATGAGTAAAATCTCAGGAAGATGTAACATCAAAAAAGTGCTAAAATATACTTATTGTACAGTTTGTAAAGGTTTGCTATGTCACAAAGAGATAATAGATAATAATAACATGAAAACAATTAAGTTTTTAGCTATGTGTATATGTTAATTTTTATGTGCATTACTGAGTCAAATCCATCTATCTACAAATATTTGAGACATCAATTTTTACAATTTTAAACCGGATGTGTCTTCCTGAAACATTTTTTTCAAAATGATGCATTTTTAAATATGTGGTCTAAAATTGAGGGGGGGGGAAGACTGTTGAAGTATGAGAATGTATTTATTGTTATTTTGCCTAAAACTGTTAAGTATGAAATACAGAGATTAAAATAGATTAAATAAACATAACAGGATAGATGTAAGCTAAATATCACTCAAGATGTCATAAAAATATTCACTACATAGTGATATTATAAAAACTTCTTTTTAGGGGGCCACTCACATTCTAGTCTCCTCACAGCAAAATCAAAGAAACAAATCCAGTGAAAGAATTATTTGTGTGATTTGTTCCTAAAACTATAGTTCCCAATAAAAGTGACTCTATGTATCAGGGAAGAAAGCATTTAAATAAATCATGGGAAAAATGAAAATAAATAAATAAATAAATAAATAAAAGACAAGATACAGTATTTCTCCACAAGGAAATTATAAAGTTGAGTCATAGTAAAACTGAAGAAGTGAAAAACCATAAGCTGTAACAATTTACTTATTCTACAAATTCAACTTATATCTCTGAACAAAATGAGTACCAAGTAAATAATTGCTTAATTGAGATAAAAAACGTTAACATTAATAATATGAAAATGGAAGAAGGAACGTCCTGTTTAATTTTTTTCTTTAATATTTCTGGATTTCTTATTTATCTGTTCCTTAAAACCATTTAAACAAAATGTATATAACATAAACGGCTAACTAAATTTCATTAAATCACATTTAAATGAATATCTCAAAATTGTTAATCCCTAAAACAGTTAAGACTGTTCATAAATATAGGTCTGAAAGTAGAATAATACAAAATATTTCAATAATGTAAAATTCATCTATATCTTAAACAGACTGATATACTAGGAAGGTATGTTCTCTCCTTTTCCTATTTATCAGCTCTTTGCAAACGTTTTCTTTTTCTACCATATCTGGTGCTTATGCTGGTTAATATAAATTGTGTTCTTTCCCTTAAATTTCTATTTGTATTTTCCCTTCTTCAATGTATTAATTATCCTCAATAGCCTGAGTCTTCGCTGTCCAATGAACACTTAACGTGAACAGTGGGTAACTTGTAGGACTGTGCATGTTTGAGGAGCCTAACTAGTAAACTTTTACTTAACAATATCAAACACTAAGCAGTTCTAAAAGTGAATGATGCCCACTATATCAGTGATTAATTCCACACTCCCTCATGTCAATAAGGCCAAAAGAGTGAAGCATTTGATGTTCAAGTTATGCTAGTCTAGCATTTTAAAATTATCCCTCATGTTTTTTGATGCTTCAAGGTATTCTTGTTCTTAGCAATTCAATTTTTCCTGCTTGATAAACTGTTTCAAGTTTCCAATAGTCCATGTCATTACTCTGTTTGGTGTTCACAGTGAATGGTGACCTTGATCACAGCTTTTCTTTGTGTAGTTTCAATAAAAGGGCTCATGAGCCTCAAGATACTTTACCAACAATGATATCTCCTTCTAAAATAGATCTGACACTGTCATTATTCATTCAGAGAAGCCCGAGCTGTTAACCTACTTTGTCTTTTCACTGGACATCAAATGCTGACGTTTACAAGACATGTTTTATTCCCTCTCAATCAGATGCCTTCCTGCTATTTTAAGGAGCATTGAATACAGCATTGCAAATATAATTCTGGAGTAATTATACTTTTTTCCCCCTCTTCATTTCTTTATACTGTTTAGTCTGTACAATTTGAAATAAATCCAAATTTTTCTTAGGATGTTGATTACTTTACTCTCATGAGATTATGTAGTATTCAAAATGTTCAAAGAGTTAAAAGAAACTAAAGAATGCTAAATGCAACCAGTGTCTTTTCCCCAAATGCTGTTCTTAGCCAACACCAAAATATGATTTCTGTTTCCTGCACTGTCAGTTCATCACATTTCAATGTCAGAAACATTGTTAAATGCGGTCAGACATGCTTCCTGTTTTGAACCTGATTCTGATAAAGCTGCTGAATTTGTAATAATGTAACACAAGGACCTCAAAACTTAAATCCAGAAATCCTAGCAGTTTAATAAAATGTCTGGTCAGCAGGTTTGCACGCTCTGACAGCTAAGGATGGCTCTGATGGTTCCAGTGGCAACCTGCTGTGGTGTGATGTGGACTGTTAACATTGAAACATAGAAGCAAAAGCCATAAAAAACAGGGAGAGTATATTTAATGCCTCAAACTCAGATTTATACTTTCTTATAATTTGGGATAGTGCATATGGTACTACATAATTGACCTACTCTGTTTTCTTTATTCCACTGAAGAAAACAGCAATGCGAATGGAATTAAAGTACACTAATTTCAGAAGAGAGATGTAAATCTGAACATGCTGCTCTGTCACAAAGAAAAGGAGAATCTTATTTTTGCTTAATTATCACAATGGTTGCAGATCAAATTAAATACCTAGAGTAAGATTATGGTTCCTAAATGGACTTATTCAGTAAAATAAATACGATGAGTTATTTGACATCATACAAATTTGTATAGACTTTTTTCAATCATTTAATAATTTGTATTGACATTATACAAATATAACCTTATAAGAACGTATTAACTGGTTCAAGAAAATATGAATAACATATAAAGATTATTACACTTCAGTTAAGAATTTATAATTATCAACAACATTGTCATAAATCATTATATACATAATATACAACATACTATAATATGAATATTATATATATATACAACAATTTATTAGAATTCAAGATTGAACATTACTCTGATAGCCAAAGCCATTTTTCACATAGTTTCATGTTCTTATATCCTTAACTACAAAGGAAATGTGCATATTTTATATAATTCAATCATTCCAAATTTTTTATAAATTTCAAACAGAATGACCACAGAACATTAGCACAGTCCTTGGAATTAATTGGAGACCATATATTTTGAGTTATTTAAAAATGCCATGTAGGAATATTTTTGTCCATTGGTACCAACAAACTGTCTCAAAAATTATTATGGTGCAAAAGAGATTGCGATTTGGGCTATTGTTTACAACCTTTTAAACAGCAATTACTTTTGCACCAACCTAATAACAAACATTGATTTCGTCTACTTGAAAGTCACCTAAAATATGTAGGTACTTTAATGTATCCTATTTTTGTTGACTAGAAGTAAAATTATCAAAGAAACATTTAAATACATACAGTGGTAATATTTTGCTTTCTCAATTCATGCAAATGTCTCTATGGTCTCTAATTTAATTTGCATAATTATAGAATATTAAAGGTGGTGCCAATCGGTGTATGAGCAGTTACTGATTCTATCAAGACAAGGAATGGAGAAAGGGAGGAGAGAAAACATACAGTGAACTTTGATCTATATAAAATTACACATCGTTAATCAGGATACACATCCCCTAGAACAAAATTTGAAAGAATCAGAACTCAATGGAATCATACAATAACAGTAAAAGGAATCATTCACTTTACATCAAATATTTATGTGAAACAAATGCTCATCATGTAAGTATATTATAGATAAGACACAATGAAATTACTTTATTTTTTTAAAGCCTGTTTGATTTACTCTTTGGTTATAGAATGCTGGAAGCCATTAAAATGGAAATGTTTAAAGAGTAATAGTGTGTTATTAATGTAACACAAAAAAAGGAAGGAAGGAGGGAAAAAAAGAAGGAAGGGAAAATGAAAGAAAGAAATATTGAAGTCAGTGTCATCACAGTGGTCTGTATTCTTACATGAGAAAATTTGGAGTTGAGTGGTGGTTGCCTCATCACACAGGGCAAATTTTCTTTCATTTTTCAGTCTCCACCCAGCCTAATTTACATGCCTTCTTGGCACACAGAGGCTCAGAGTTTGCTACTACTGGACTAAACCATGGAATTTTGAAGAAATTATGATAATTAAAGATTCAAAAATAAAATTCAGCAGGAATTATTCAGCTTTTCTCAAGAAAATGCAAAAAGAAAAATGAAACTAGATTAGGCAAACCCTGTGACATCAGGCACTGGAAAAAACCATGTGGTCAATGAGGGCATTAACAATTATCTATTGAACCACTGTTTATATCAGATACTGTAATAAGAAGCCTATTGCTGTCTGAATTATCTATAAACAGATTACATTGTTTTATTCAGAACTACTGACACTTGTAGACATTTTTTGTACTCTCAGATTTGTTTAAAAATAAACAAATTAATTAAAAATAACAAAATCATACTTTATATCTATAAGGCAGCAGAAACCTTATTGGAAAGTACAATTTTAATTAAATATTTGCAAGCAACTTTTATTTCCTTCTTGTACTGAACAACCATTTTTGTTTGTTTGTTTGTTTTTTCTGAGATTCTGGTTAGGTTTCATTTGGAATTAGTAGTTGAAACCAAGGTTGACTTGGTCAAAAAAAAAAAGAAATAAAAAAAGGACACTGGACATCTCTCTTGAAGGTAAAGACGTAGTTGAACAACCAAGGCTCCTAAAAGAAGGAAGCAGGTTTATGCTAAGATTTGAGCATCAGGATATCATTTATCAACAAGAGAATTGACTTTAATGTAACTAGATAGTAACAACTTGTCTGTCGCTTTTTTTTTCTTTTTCTAAATTCTTGGAAGAGGGAATTAATTGTATTGTCCACTTTGAATCAGCTGTTTATGTCAGGATCATTATCTGTTAGACAAGCTGGGACGTGTAGTATAGAAACACCACTGAGCACTTGGTGCTTCCTTTTCGGGCCTTTTCTAGAGAAGGGGCCCTAATGTAAAACAGGCATCTAACCCAAGGCATATTCAGTAAAGATAATTTTTCTTGTCTATTTTTTCTCCCACAAATATTCTGGGGTTTTAGGGAAAGGATGCATAACAAAAGATAATATGTAAGACCATTTGCAATAAAAATGGTCAATTGGTTTAAAAATGCTATTGCTTTGTGTATATTCTGAACATCAAAATTATTTCATATATTTAAAATAAAGTTGTGTTATCTAAAAACATTTAATCGATTTTTCCTAAAATCATAGTTCATTAGGTAATGAGAGATGTTGCATTTTGATGTTTGAAACACAGCCTCATAATATTAAAAAATGCAAATTGAATTAATTTATAAGTATTAAATTGAATATTTTTTTATTTCAGAAATAAAAATGATGTTCCAACTGAATTAGTAATTATAACTATACTACATTAAAGATGTAATTCGAAGTAATTCTAAAAACTTTTTTCTACTTAATCATTATATACAATAATTTCATGAAATGTATCCCTTTTAATAGCCCAAATGGAGCCTTACTTATTCACTGAAATCAACAGAAAATTAAGCCTGTCCTTCACTGATGTAGAATTTTTGTCATGCCAACATAGAAAAATAAATCTAAGAGGGGTGTGTGTGTGTGTGTGTGTGTGTGTTTGGGGGGGGTGTATTTTCAGCTATTTACTGTGGTGGAGCAGTGAATTCAAGTTCTAACGTTCCACCTCCCTTGTCTATTAAGATTGCCAAAAACACCCAAACTAAGTTTCCATGGGGCACAATTTGTTTCCAAACATTGCTGTTCTATAGGAGACCACTCTCTCTTGAAAAACATGAATTATCTCTCTCATATTTTCATTCTTTCAATTGAAGATGATATATAGTAGCTCTTTGCCTTAAATCACACTTTTTTTTTCATGGACTAATGTCTCTTTCCTGTTGTTTAATAGAATATTCTGTGATGATATCAATGTTTTATATAAACACTTTCCATCACAGTAGCCATGAGACACATGTACCTATTAAACATTTGTAAGGTGACTAGTATGATTAGGAAAGTGACTCCTAAAATTACTAATTTTATTTATTTTAAATTAAAAAACCACATGAGGCTAGTGGTTACATTATTGGCAGTACATTTCTATATTATTCACTTTGACAGAATTATTTGACCTCCTCAAATTCTATTTCTTTTTTTTTTTTTTTCTATTCCACATCAGCTAGCACATCAAATGGTTATGCCCTGTCCTTAGGGTCAGAGTTAATGATACTTCAGAAATTACAGGGAAGTGTAACAGGGTTTTCTAACTTCTCTTCTACCTGTTATTTACTGTTGACATGCAAATAAGACATATCCAAAACCATATACATATATCTTTTCCCCAGAGTTAAGCTATAAGAAAATAGCACTGTAATGGTATCTTAAAAGTATAAATGGGGAAGTGTTTTTTGCATTATAATGGGATATATAAATCTAAATGGGAAATATAAATATAAATACAGATTTTAGTCTCTATAATGCCTAAAGAAGAAAGATTTACCTTTGCGGTCCTAAATGTGTGATGGAGGAAGAGAGGTTACCTATTTTGATACCAAGAGATAAGGGACAGCATGTTCCCTTCCTCATTTCAGTTCCAGAAAAACCCAGTTGATTGACTCCAGTGCTTTTGTTCCCCAGAGTTGGGAAAGGCAGAGGAGATGTGGGTCTTCAGCCTCGGTGGTGAGGTGTATCAGAGGAATGAGGTTTGACTGAGAGTAGATTTCAATCCCACATCAATGAATCAACCTGTCTATGTGTGCCTGTAGGTATGGTGTCCCACAACAGAGGGTTCTTTCTACTTCCAACTGCTGACATCAAATTCATACAGAGGAGCTAAATTTGCAACAGCAATGTAAAGAGTGGAGCTTTTGATGACCTCCCTTCCCAACTCCTGGGCACAGGAGGTAATGGACTTGATCCTCCAGACAATTTGGGTCTGTAGTGATACACTCAGATCACTGCTCTAGAGTTCTACACACTGTATTTTTCCACTTTGTGTTTGGGTGAAATCTTTGCTTGTCTATCTTCCCCACTAAATGTTAAATCAGTGAATTGTCAACGTTCTGGGTCAGATTACCCAGTAGACAGACTCAAAGGCTGAAATTTGAAAGCGGGAATTTGATTGGAGAGTGATCACAAGGGGAAGCTCTACAAAGGAATACATTTTCAGAGAAGTTCCAGATTGAGACAAGAGGTTTGGATTTTGCACTATAAAAGGGTAAGTCACTGACTGTGGGCTGCCCCTGAAAAGAAGATATTATTTGGGGCAAGAAATCCACCTTCGGCTGAGGAACGTCTCTTGGAATAAATTCACCAAGCACCACTTCCAGCAGAAAGGGAATGTGTACCTCTATCCTGAAGTGGGACCTGGCCAGGGCACTAAAGCTTATACAAAGTCTACCCCTGACATCATTTGAGTCAACTTCTTTTATGATACAATTGTCCCATGTGGGGACAGCTCCAGCAGAGTTAGGTCTTTTCCTGGGGAAACTTAATTCATCTATTGATAAATAGAACAAATTACAACTCCTACCTTTACAGGTGGTCTCAGGGCCACACGTGAAACTTGACCAGGGGAAGACAAAATGTTGCCCGTAATCACTTGGGCATCAAAGGTATTATTGCCTCCAGTGTGTAAACAGTAGACCAAACTCATCCTGATGATCAGGATCAATTACCTCTGCCATGCTGATCTCTTGGCAATAAGAAGCACAAAATGATAAAGTGGACCTGGTATCCCCTAGTGGAAACTTATCCTCCCTGGGAACCTGAATATCTAGATCTGCAGAATCTAGAGCTGTGGAGACAAGAACAGATTTCCCAAGGCAGTCACAGGGAGTGATGGTGAGCAGGGTCACTCTGACGCCTACTGCTTGGTCCCAGGACCCACAAATTGTAACTTTTGGGAACACATCACCATATAATGGTTATCAACTTAGTTTGTCTTTAAACATGGTACTCTATACTAACACAATATCATCCCCAAGTCAGTGCCTCAGCTGTTCCTTTAAAATTCTGTTCCATCCTTCTGTCTAGCTGAAAGTTTGTAGGTAGTGCAGTAAGTAATAGGATCAGTAGATCCCATGGTTATGTGTCTCCTGATATACTCCCTTTACTGTAAAATGAGTCATTTGTTCAAATGCAATGTCATATCAGATCTTATGTCAGTGGTTAAAATACTGTGTAAGTCCTCAGATAATAGTGATGGCTAGGGCCATGCAGAGGGAGGGCGGGGGAAGTAGCCAGACTGTGTATTAAGTACCATCAAGCTAACTTGCTGCTTCTTCCAGGACATACAGAGTCAGAATAATCTATATGCTATCAAGTGGCTGGCTGATCTTCGAGAGGGATGATGTTTAATCAGGGCTTAATGTGTGTTTATGCCACTGCCAGTTTAAACATTAGGCTGTAGCAGTATCTAAACCAGTCTATGCTGATACGTGTGGTGTTAGGGTCATGAATACCTCCATCTCTGACACAATGACTACTCTCTTCATACTAACCTTGTGCCAGTATTGAGTGGCCAGTGACATAACCTAGTAAGTGTCAACTAAGTTATTTGTTCTGTTTAGTGTCTCTGTGGTTGGTGTCAATATACATGACAATAATCTCTATACATTGTACAATATTCTGGAGGTTGCCCACATGCCTCATTAATTAGGCTCCTTTTTCACTGACCTTCCAGTCTTTCTCTTTCTAGGGTCCTCAATAACCAGCCAAGCCATTCACCATTGCTTATAAATCCATATGTTGTCTTATCTCAGGCTCCTTCTTTTTCACTCAGAATGAAACTGGCTAAACCATTTGATGGTCTGTCTTTTGGTAGGATTTCTACCCACCACTATCTTTCAGGACAACCTCTGAGAATGGGTTTAGCACAACTGGAGTGCATTTTGACCTTCCCAAATTACCATGTTTACTCACATGTGGACCAACAGAAACCTTTTTCCTCCTCCTTCAACAGGCTACAAGGAAGTCTATGTAATCATACATTTGAGCAGAGTTGTTACAGTGCTGGCAATGTTAGAGTTTGGGATGATTTATCATGAAGCCTATTTGTGCCCTTTGTACTATTCATGGCTAAACCTCAATGTACTAATTCTGTCTTCTGATAAATTACAGCTGGTACCTTCATTTTTGTCATGTAATCACTTTTTTCACAAGTACAAGTGGACCATCTCTACCAGAGACCAGTATCATGACAGGAGTATGTCTTCTTTTTTTTTTTTTTTTTAATTCTTTGGTGTATACAAACAAGAAAATATTATTTGGCTTTAAAAGAGAATTAAATTTTGACACACGCTACAACATGGATGAAACGTGAAGACATTATGCTAAGTGAAATAAGCCAGGCACAAAAGGACAAATGCATGATTCCACTTATATGAAGTACACATATAGTAGTCAAAGTCATAGAGACAGAAAGTAGCATGGTGGTTGCCAGCTGGTAGGAAAAGGGGATAATGAGAAATTATGGTTTAATGGGTACAGAATTTCAGTTTGGGCAGATAAAAGTTCTGGAGCTAGATGGTGGTGATGGTGGAACAATAAAGTGAATGTTCTTATTGCCACTGAACTGTACAACAAAAAGTTGTAAAAATGGTAAATTTTATGTTATGTAGCTTTTACTGCAATAAAAAACAAAACAATAGCAACAACAACAAAAACTACGCTATGAATGCAAAAAAAAAATAGCAAGTCTAGGTATTCCTTTTCCATATCATTTGGTTAACTAATTAAATGGCTGTATGACAATTTGGTGAAAATCTGTGAGAATAATTGCCATATAGCCATGCTGTGAAATTTCTGGGTATTTCTTTGTGGGGACCTGAGCTGAATTCCAGTCACTTGATTTTGAAGATACATCCTCAATTTATTTTTATTGTTTACATGGAGAAATATAGATTTTCGATGGCCTTAAGGATACATGTTTTATTAACAATCTCTAAACCTCTCTGAGGTCAACCTTCTTAGCTGCCACTCCAACCTATACACACATTATGATAACTGTGACCATGTGCTTTTGATGGTTAAGAACTGCCACTGGTCACTAATCTTCTAGGACTCTGTTATTCTCATTGTAATTAAGAAGCCAACTGTTCCAGTTATTTGCATGATTTGCTCATGTAATCCTTATAACACATATATGAGGTCTCCCCATTTTATCAATGAAGACACTGAGGCACAGAGAGTTTGTGGGTATTTGTACAATAAACTAAGATATTATTGGTCAGGGATACTTCCCTGACAAAAATTCCCTAATAAATATTCATCACGATCATTATGAGTAAAACTTAAGAAATTTGTCATATCTCAAGTGGAAGTTTTATTCTCCTTTAAAAGATGTCATCAATACGGATCTGTCTACATCATTCCTGATACTCAAGATGAAATTTCAAGGTAAATGCTAAGACTTAACAGTTGAAAATGACTTATTTCCATGAGATAAAGTGCCAGAAGTTATTATGATAGTTTATTTTCTTTTAAAAGTTTTGTTTTACCAAGTAAAACATTTTACTTTCAAGTGACAACAGAGCTTTAAAAAGACTTTAAAGTGACTGTGAAGAGCAAAAAAGCAATGTCGTCAGTTGACTCACCAGACCTTTTCATAGTCATAATCTCATTTGTGGTTCACCCTGCTGTTCATCGTTGTGTTTTTATAGTCTGAAATCCCATAAAACAGAACCTCAGAAAATAAATGGCAGACTCACTTAAGGACGAAGGAATGAATGGATATGATATCAACCAAAAACAAGATATGCTTTAAAAAATATCTGAGAGATATTTACAAAACAGTCATGGGGATGTAAAGTACAACATAGTGAATATAATCAATAATAATGTAATAAAATATACATAGGGCCAGGTAGGTACTAGACTAATCAGGGGTATCACTGCATAAATTACATAAGTGTCTAACCAATATCCTACACATGTGAAACTAATATAAAATAATATTGAACATCATATAACTGGAAAAAAAATCCATATTTTTGTGAAAATTAAGGGTGAACTCATCATCTTCCCCACCTCCAAATTGACTCAAATAAGCCCTAGCTTGAATATTGGTATTGCCATTCACCTGGTAGTCTCGAACTCCTCTACCCTTCTAATTCTTACATCTACTTAACCACCATGAGCTCTTGGCTCAACCTACTGATGTCTTCGCTCTCCTTCCAGTCACTTGGTGCTTGGATTTCTGTGACAGAATTCTTCTGCTGTTGTTGGCAGCTCGGAGGCTGCCTCTTCAAGGAACACTTCTCTGATCTCTCTTGATAGTTTACCACCTTCTGGCTGTGTCTGCAACTTACATGAGCATCTTTTGTAGTACACTCTGTTGTTCTCATCAAGGTCAATGTCACAGTCACTTTTGCAACCTGGGTCTTAGCTCAGTACCTGGAACCCAGTTGGACTCCAGTAAATGTTTGTTAAATAAGTGAATGAATAAATTATACCCATTTTGCATGGCTGTTGTGAAAGTAATCTGTGACAAAAGACAGGAATTAATAGTATTTATTATTTAAAAAGAAAAGAAACTTTTGAGGAGTCTGTTGAGGGATATAATTCCAGACAGAGAGTAGCATTGGGAAGGGAATGCTTTGAGAAAGCATTCCAAAGGGAAGAGACATTCTTTGAAACTTCAAAACAAAACTTCAATAGTTATTTTTACATATATACAAAAAATGCATGACATTTTGTTGATGTCATATCATAGAAACATTATAAATAAGAAAGTGAAATCCCCTCTTTTGTGCATGTGTCAATTTTATGGTCAAAAGGCAATAGATAATGTAGTTATATTTTAATGATATTTATAAGAATGATTAATTTGGAATATACTACAATCTAGTTACTGTAGTCAGTCAAAATTTTGAATACGTTTTCAGTTCTCTTACAATATATAGTATTTTGTAGATTATCTATTGAACAATATTAATTTTAGTAAATTTGCAAAATATAACATAGTGCACCATATAAAAATGTAAGTGAATCAGGTCAAATTTTTATATTACATATATTTTTTAAAAAATCTGTTTCCAACAAAGAGAAACTTAGAGTTACTGAATTAATTTAGATTCAAAAATATAAAATTATATTGATGGTCTGATGCATGCACAAAATAAAATTTCCTTTCACAGTTATAAAATTCCACATACGGATTTTCTTTTATAAACCACATTTTATTTTATGCAGAATAGGGAAAAAAAAGATATTTAATTGGATGGTCATATATATTGGGTTTCTAAATATGTCCCAGATGTCCACAAAAATTAAAATACTACAAACAAATTATGTTTTATTTGTCTGTTGGAGAATCAGAAATAAATTTAAAGAGACATAAAGTAAGTGGTAATTTGATTAACTGCTGAAATGTACATGCTCATGTGATATATTTGATATTTACAAGTTGGAAAACATTGAATGATAAAAATCAGAGACTGCTAGACTTAAGAGCTACAAAAAAACATGGTGATAGCATCCTTTATTCATCCTTATCCTTCTGATGATAAGAAAACTATAGCCCTGAGAGTTAAGTGACTTTCCCACTGTTGTACAACTTGGTAGCAAATTAAATAATTCATTGGAGAATTTATGACTCAGAAAAATATTTATTTTATTAAATTTTTTACTCTGTAAAAAATCATTCTATTTTTTTAATAATATTTTTCCTATTGTACAAAGCAAAATACTCTCATTCTCTTTGGAAGAATATACAGAAATAATAAAAACAATAAATTTTAGTTTTCGCAGCTGAGTAGTATTTAGATTGAGATTAAATGGGAAATATTCCCATGTATTTACTAAAATTCAGGTATTCGTTTGATTTGGGAAAGTAATAGTAGAATAAACACAAACTTCAGCCTCCAGGGGCCCTATGTTTGAAACCAACCCATTGCTTTACTTTAATTTTGTCACCCTCAATCTTCTCCTTTGTAACATATAAACAACATTATTGCATGGGATTGTTGTAAATATTAAGCATATGAAAAACATATTGAATAAAGTTTAGATGCAAGGCATCTAAAGGACATTGTTCACAAAATGACCAAAACACCTGGATTGAGATAAAAGACCATTCTGTAATTACATTACTGCTTCTTTTTTCATAATGAAATTGGAGAGTTTCAAAGATATTCTGAAGCTCTGTAAAACTTAACTCCTTCATAGATATAAGGTAGTACCATTTTTTTATTCCCTATTATCGTGGCCTCAAACTATGTCCCTCTCACTGTTTTACTACCAAATATACACTAATTATCGACTAAGTACAAACAAACAAAAAAAATAATAGAGCATTGTATTATAAGAACTGTTATCTGAAGCACCTGCAGATGATGGTACATAAGTGTGGGGTACACACACACACACACACATATGCCAAAATAACAAAGGAGTAAGAAGGCTTCCTCAGAAGCGATGTCGCTAGAGAAGGTTGGAGGGGAAATGAGGATCCAGCAGATAAGGGAGAACTTCTAGGCAGGATGCAGCACTGTCCTGGGCACAAAAGGAAAATGACACATAGCGGATAGAGAGGGCGGTATCTAGCTTGGTATGGCTAAATTGGAAGATGCCTATGCAAGAAGTAGGATATGAATCTGAAGAGGTGCCCAAAGATAGATCATAAAGGGATTGATAAACCACAAAAACAGTTTTATAATTTCTGAAATTAATTAGGGTTCTCTGGATAATTAATTGTAAGCTGCATGTAATGTGATCCGCAACTCCTTTATAATGATTACTTTGGTGTAAGCATAAAGAAAAGGCTGGCACCATATAAAACCAAGACTACGTCCAGGAAAATGATAATATGGATGATGATTAGGGTAATAATGATGCTGGGGTTAAAAAAAGTAAATATATAGTGCTTAAATGTGCAAGGCCCAGTTCTAAGTGTTTCACATGTATTAACACATAATTTTTCTATAATCGTAGGAGGCTGGACTGTTATTTGAATATGCATTTTTAGTTTCATAAGAAATTTATGATAGATTTTCTATTATGTTTCACATTATCCCATTTACAGACGGCAAAATTTAGAATGGAGCTAGTATTAGAACACAGTAATATGGATACAGAGTCTAAATTTAACCAAAATATCATGATGCCTGTCAGAACCGGAGGAACCCAGAAAGATACAAGAAATTCAACAAAAATGAAAATCGTTATAATCAATCTAACGAAGTTAACTTTTTCATTAAATTGTCATTACCGTTCTGCTTTTTTAGCAGAAGGCTATAGCATAAAGTCTGTATTTTGCATGCTTCCTCTTATTACTTCGGTGCTAGCATCTCTTGGCTACTCAGCACCTTGCTCTACTGCATCAATGGCTGTGACTAACTTTTTGGCCCACAAGCTTCCTCTAAGGGCAGACAGTGACTTGTTCTAGAGGGAAAGCATCTCTGACTTGGCAGTCATAGTATGGTCAGATCAGCCAATCCTCTGATTTGAGTTTCATTTGTTTGTTTGTTTGTTTGTTTTGTTTTCTGTTGCATGTGTATATTAATCCATCACCACTCCATTTCCTCAAATACAAGAGTAGGTATATGTGGTCAGTCATATGCTTTATATATATATATACACACATATATATATATATATATATATATATATATATATATATATATATGTATGTATATATATATATATCTCACACACACACACAATGGAATATTATTCAGCTATATAAAAGAAGGAAATCTTGCCCTTTGTGACATCATGAATAGACTCTGAAGGCATTATGAAGTAAATAAAGTAAATCAGACAGAGAAAGACAAATACCATATTATATTATTTATATATATAATCTGAAAACAAACAAACAAAACCAAAATGAAACAAACAAACAAAAACAACATAAAAACAAACTCATAGGTACAGACAACATATTTGTCATTGCTGGAGGTAGGGGGTGGGAGGTGAGTAAAATGGATAAAGGGGTCAAAAGGTGAAAGCTTCCAGTTATAAAATAAATAAGTCATGAGATGTAATGTATAGCATGGTGACTATACTTAATCATATTGTATTGCATATTTGAAAGGTGCTAAGGAGAAAATCTTAAAAATTCTCATCACAAGAAAAAAATTTGTAACTGTGTATGGTGATGGATATTAACTAGACTTATTGTGACGATCACTTCACAATATATACAGATATTGAATCATTATGTTGTATACATGAAACTAATATAATGTTATATGTCAATTTACAAAAGATAAAATACTATCATTGTATTGATGGATTTGTAACAAAGCATGGGTGAGGCATGCTTCTTATTATACCACTAATCATTCCTTTATATCCTTCCTGCCAACCCAACATACTATAAGATGACGGAGATTCATCATTGCCATTAAACATTTGTTCTACCATCACCAAAAGGGAAAAAAGAAAAAGAAAGAGGGAGGACTGCTTGTACAGCTGTTCTTATTCCAAAAAAGAATCTTATGATTCTTGGGACATTTTTGGCCACTGGCCTCATGGAGGATGATCTGAGATAGGATGATATGCAGAGCCAGAGAACAAAGCCATACGGAAATCCTTCTTTGATATGCAGTGTTTGGAGGCCTCCCGACATTTTCTTAAAGCGATGCTTAAGGCTAGGGACAGTTCTTTCATTTGGCCTGCTTGGTATATTCTTTGATCTTTTTAATACTATTATTATACTATATCCTTTTTCCTTCTGCTTTATGTCAGTTTTGTGTGTTGAAATTTCAGAGAAAATAAAAGCAAAGCAAGTATTGGGAGATCAAAATATGTGCCTTCATTATTTAAATAGCACCATTTTATCGTCCCCTCATTGCCAAGTTATAAACAATCACTGTCTAACTCAATCCCTAGGGAAATTCTAGCTCATTCCTACATTGAGGGTGCCCAAAAAAGTATAGTATGAACCAAAAGGTAAGCCACATATACAATTTAAAATTTTGTAGTATCCACATTTAAACAAGAAAAACCAGTTGAAAATTTTATAATTTATTTTAACCTAATATTTCTAAACTATTATCATTTCAACATGTAATCAATAAAAAATATTTTAAAAAATATTTTAGCTTGTTTTGTTATGCCAAGTTTTCAAAACCCATGGGTATTATATACTTACAACACACCTCAAATCAGACTATCCACCTTTAGGTGCTCAATAGCCACATGTGCTTTGTGGTTACCATAATGGGCAGCACAGGTATTGTTCTTTCGATTCCCAGCTTTATGTACATGGAGATGAGGGGCTCCTAATTGTCCCCTAGGTAAATGTACTCTGAGTTATGTTTCCCACTTACCCTGTCAATGGAATTGAAAATGAAAATTCAATTCAAAATCCTCTTAAGGACCAGCTTAAGTATTTAGCTTTCATCTGTGATTTGTCACATTGACTTTAATTTATTTGTCAATTTTTCATTAGTATTTTAATTTATGAACTTTTCTTAAAGAACAGTATACATACAGAGAAGTGAACTGATCCAAAGTGCCCAAATCATAGCCACAAAGCAAAAACACTTGTTCACCCAGTACCCAACTGAAAAACTAAACCATACAGTGTACCAGAAGTCATTCTGTCACTTCCAAGATCACAATTTTCCTCCCAAAGTAATCACTAACTTGACTGTTAATACCATATATTTTTGATTTGTCTGCTTCTCAATTTTATATACATGGAGTCATACTGTAGGTACTATTTTGTTTTTGCCTTTTTCTTTCACAATTATGTTGGTTTTACTTAATTTTTTATTTCTATGAATACCTTTCTAAACTGACAGAACACTGATGAATTTTGAAAAACAAAAGCAAAGCAGTCTCTGACAGCCAAGAGGTAACCAAGAACTGGCCCAGCACTGCCAGGTAGGTGTTGCTAGAAGATGGTTAGTCATTCACAGTAGGGTTAGGGTATTCTGTTATGGAACATAAACGATTTCACTGAATACCATTGGACAGGGGCTCTCTATGATCATAATGGATTAAGACACAAACATTTCCATTCCTTAAACATGCATGAACTTATAAAAAAGAAAATAGCATTTTCCGAACCACAAAAATGATCAAACACACCCGGTATTCTGGCTAATATGAATGACTCGCTGTTTCTTTACCAATTATATCTTTAGACTTGTTTCATACCTCCCACCTCTAGATAAGATCTATAAAGATGCCCAATCATATAATTATCTTCACATTCTGACAGTGCACAATTTAGAGCAAGCCCAGTTCC
Source organism: Rhinolophus hipposideros (assembly GCF_964194185.1). Classification (NCBI taxonomy): domain Eukaryota; kingdom Metazoa; phylum Chordata; class Mammalia; order Chiroptera; family Rhinolophidae; genus Rhinolophus; species Rhinolophus hipposideros. The sequence continues at coordinate 88,691,753 of NC_138047.1, read as the reverse complement.
TTGATACCTTCCCAAATCACACAGAAAAGCCAAATCCTATTAAGTCCTTTTAATCTACCTGTTACTGAAATACTCCAAATTTCCATGGTGGGCTTTCTCTTTCGTTGCAACAAGTGAAAAACAAAACTGCAGAACTTTTTTCAACTACAATTCATAGGAGGGCACTGAGAATTTTAAAATAGTTTTCATAATGTTTCATATACATTGAAGTTGTCAAAGCCCTCTTTACACACACACACACACACACACACACACACACAAACACACACAATGCCAAAAATTGTATATACATTTTAAGAAAAGAAAAAAAAAACTGTATTAAAACTGTAAAACTCAATAGATACTGATAACAATAGATAAATACACGTCATGTGTATACATTTTTTGGCATCTCTAGTATATATATGTAAATTTGTCATTTGATCATATGTTTCAATCACCAGACACTTTGAATGCTGTGGACTTTTCCTTATTCAAAGATGTCGATAAAAATTTCTCAACTCTTTGACATAAAATTATGTCAAAAAATTATGTCAAATTGTGGATTTTTTTCATTCATCCATTAAATACTAATGCTTTGTTTAGAGCTATTATACAATATTATACAATAAATATTAGATAAATAAATGAAAGAAGTCATGAGCAAATTAATACTTAGGATATCAGTGAGAAATTGAGCTACATCGTTTGTCTTCTTTTGCTTAATTCTTCCAGACACCAATGACACATATGATAAGTGATGGGATGGTGACCTGGAAAGAATACTTTTCTTTGTACAAAAACCACTGTCATGTGTTATATTCAAACACCTAAACTTTGACATAATGAAAGCCCATTCCTAACCAATTTTACTAAAATGATCTAGTTTGGATAATCCACTTTAGAGAGGATGTCAACAATCTACTTATATTCAGGAAGCTATGAGCTGTAAATCTCATTCCCTCTTGAATAGGAAAATGAGCTAGTGACTCTCATCTACTCCGCAATTACGGCTCCTGTATGATTTGCTAGTCAGTAGTGCGAGGAGATCTGTACCTTGGCTTGGCTCAAATGGATTGTGTGATGGGAGTCCTGGGGAACATTTATGATGCTTGTGCTATTGCAACTGCTGTTCTGGGTTTCCTTTTGCCTGTTTCAAAGACTGGCCGTGACAGTGGCAGAGACAGCTAGTGATTTAAGGGTGAAGGATAGTGCTACTGTTATAGCTGTGGTGTCTGTGATGAATGGAGTCATAGCCAGCAAGAAGGAAAGAAGATGTGAAATAAGAGAAGAGGGATACAAAATGACAGATTTAAAGCCATTCTTTCAAACATCAGCTAGTTCACCCTGTGAAGTAAAACTACACAATTTTAAGATATTTTCTGAAATGTCATGTTAAATTTGTTTGAATCATGGTTTTAAATATAAACAACCATCTACTTAACAATTACCCTAATCCAGGAGAAAATTCTACTCATTCTCCATTCTTGGACTTTTGAAATTTTGATTTTTGCTTAGTGTGCATAATATTGTTTTTAATAAAATATGATATGAGATATAAACCTTCATAAATTTTAGCATTCTTGCTCAGTAAAATAATAATTTGCTCCTATATGTTGCTATCTTTTAGAAAAACTTTATAGAATGTTAATATGGATTTTCTAAAATGTGATTATGTTAAAAAAATTTACCCATCATATTCTATGTAATCTCTAGTAATGACTGCTATAAGAAACAGACAAAAAGAAGCTTAAGATATAGTTTCACTCCATTAAAACTTTAAAATGTTTCAATACTAAAATTTGGATGCATGAAACAATTTATGAACAAAACAAAGTCAGGAAACAATATAGGTCAATAAGGAACATCCTTTGGGGATTTGGGTATAAACAGAAAGAAAAAGAACACTGGTACGTAGCTCTATCATGAATGCTTTAATAAAACACATGGATCATCCAATCCAATAGGGTAATTATGAGAATTCCAATTTTTACTCTCAGCTGTGTTTACCTAGAATTTAATCATCTCACCTCATGTCTGTAGAATTGGTATGATGAATTTCAGAAGATGAAATCTGCATGAGACATAAGGAGCTCCATAAGAAGGAACTCATTCCAGAAAGGATCACAAGACAGCTTGCCTGTTCTGAAAGCAATACCGCAGGGTGAAGAAAGGAAGACATTTTGAATGCAGCTGACTTCTCACCTAGGCACCATGGATTCTTTTTTCTCCATAAAAAGAGATTGCCAGGGAATAAGTAAAGTCTGTCACCACAAAAATCTCTGTGATACATTGGGCGTACAAAGCAGCGCTATCTGTGCTGAAGTGTAACAGAATGAGTCACCCCAAAGCGTATGTGTAGGTGATCCTCTCTTGCTCCACTGGAGGAAAAACAGCATTATCTAAATCTACAACCTGGACTATATCTGCAGTGTGGGCATTCCAGAGAGAGGAGTTTCTGCAGTGTGGCACCAGCATCAGCAGGAGATGGTACCAGAGCCACTGCTGTAAGTGTCACAGAAGCTTCTGTGGGAGTGACAGCACACAGCCACAGTGAGTTTGTGTACCTCACTAGATGCCAACAAGGCAGAGAACGGAAGCTTAAGTTGCTGAGGACAGAAAAGATGAATGGCAAGTTACAGTTGAAAACACCATTTTGGAAATACACATACACACATTCATACAACTCCTGCGTAATCTCACAAAGAATTTCCCGGGCAATGTTGAAAGATAAGGGCATAAAGTACTACACTGGTAGAAGTCTTAGTCCTCTCAGGCTGCTATAACAAAATGCCGTAGACTGGGTGGCTTATAAACAACAGAAATTTATTTCTCACAATTCTGGAAGCTGGGAAGTCCAAGATCTTGGTGCTGGCAGATTCATTGTCTAGTGCAGGCCCACTTTCTGCTTCATAGATAGCTATCTTTTTTCTGTGTCCTCATATGGCAGAAGGGATTCTCTGGAGTCTTTTTTATACGGGCACTAATTTAATTTTTAAGGACTCTGCCCTCATGACCTAATCACTTCCAAAAAGCCCCGTCTCCTAATACCATTACATTGGGGATTAGATTTCAACATATAAATTGGGGGGAGTTAAGGAGAAATTCAGGTGATTGTAGTAGAAGATGGCAAATCCAGAAATACTGGTGTTTTTTTATTACTTTCAGGTGTACAAAAAATGTAATAGACATTTACACCCCTCACAAAGTGATAATATCCCCTCCCCCAATGTTTTAATCATCAGAAACCCCATCCCCTCTCTTATAGAATTGAGCTTTGGGGTCAAGCGCACTGGAGGATTTTGTATGGGTAGAAAAAAAGTCTTTTTCTTTTTTTTTTTTGGTAGTCCAGGAAAATATTATGCTCACTACTTTGAGTAAAAGAATATGGTAAATAGGAAAATCACTTAGGACATACATGGATTGGGATACTAAGAGTTCTAATCAGAATTCCTTTTTAGATCTATATATTTGATTAAGTTTTTCCAGAAACGGCTAGACTGCAGTTTATGCATTCCTTGTTCAAGTTGTAACATGTCCAATATAATGCCACGTGGCAAAGTGTGAAAACTTTACTTTAGTTAAGTTGTTTCCCACACCCTGTGTTGTGAACTGCCTAATGATCCCAAGGAGAAAATATGTGTATTTTTAGCAATAGAGTATATAGCACTTAAGAGAGTGAGCTCTAGACCTGAATCTTGGATTTTCATTTTATAAATTATGTAAATTTAGGCAAAACAGTTGGCCTGTAAAAACTTCATTTCCCACATATCAAAAAATATAATGAATTATAATAGAGATCGTAATAATGCCATCTATTTCCTATTGTTGCTTAGAGTTTAAATGTGCAATATTTGTAGAACACTTGGAAGAGTGTTTCGTACATATTTGCTGTTCACTAAATGTTAACTCCATCAATGTGCACTTGGGGCTATTTGATAAATGTTTCCTGCTCATCTAATTTGATGACAGAAATTTCCAATATATCTCTATAACTTAACACCATTTATAATTAAAATTTACCCACAAGTAATATTTCATTTTAGTTAACATAAAGAAAATAACTTCAAAAGAAATCTGATTTAAAAATATTTTGTACATAACCATAAAGTTCAATAGTACTAGTGACTCTCTACTCTGAAAATCATAGAATGTCAGCAATTTTTATATATTATTTACATATCACCATAAAACAGAGGAGAAATAATAAAAACTATAAAAACCTCTATGTAAGTTTTTAAATCCAAAGCTTTGTGGTTTGGGGGGAAAAAAAACAACCAACCAACCAAGTAAACAAACAAACAAAAATTCCACTATCCCCAAATTTAATCTAAAAAGGCTCTTTTGGGTTTCAATGCTCTACAAAAAGATAATGCATATATTCATAGAATTAACCTGGGATCTTCCAGAAAAGCTAGAAGATAAATTCAGATTTGATCATTTTTTGCTACACATGTGCATACATTGGAGGGATTCACAGCTGTTGGACAACATTTTTAGCAAAGCAAATGAATGTTTTTCTTTTAAGATAATTGAATAAAGTCTATATAAAGTTAATGTTATCAATACAGAGAACAATATAATATGATTTCTTTTTAAATCCCTGGTATATATGCATTCATTATTTCAATCAATTACTTATCATGACTACTGTGGGCAAACTACTCTGGAAGGTGACATAGGAGGATATAAAGCTCACTCAACAGTTTTAAAATTTAGAAAAGCCTAAATGAAATTTAGTGTGGGCTGAATTATGCACATCCAAAATTAATATGTTGAAGACCTAGATCACAGTACGTCAGAATATGACTGTACTTGGAGATAGGGTCTTTAAAGGTGGTGATTAAGTTAAAAATTAGGTTATCTGGATGTGCCTTGATCCAATCTGACCGGTGTCCTTAAAAGAAGAGGACATTTGATCACACAAATGGATACCAGGGGCATGTGTGCCCAGACAAAAGACCCTGTGATGACACAGGATAAGATGTCCATCTATAAGACAAGGAGAAGAGGACTCATGAAAAATCAAACCTGCCAAAACCTTTATCTGGGACTTCCAGGCCCCAGAACTGGTGGAAAAGAAAAAATTCTGTATAAGTTAACCAGTCCATGGTACTTGTTATAGAAACCCCAGAAAACTAATACAATGTATATCACTTTCTAAATTGACTTGGAAACTAGAATTAATACACTTTTCCACATCTGAGTGTTCTTCAGAAACCATGGTTTATATCTGTAAAACATCTCATAATATGTTTATTTTTCAGTGTTATAATTGTTTAGTCTATTTTCCTGTCCAGGTAGATTATGTACCACTCAAGAACAACAACAACAAAAACCATGTATTACTTATGTACTTGACACATGGAGCATAGATTTATGCCTTGTAGTATAGGTTAAACAACTGTCTGTTAAGTGAATGTTTGAATTGGTTACTAGAGGGGAAACTGAAAGAAGAAATTCTATGCATCTAGGCCATAATGTATCATCATTAAATGTTAATGAAAGCAAAGAAAATACTAAAAGGGGACCAAGTTTAGGTAAATGCATTGAGTTGAGTTTAGGTACAGTAAATATATGCTTCTGGTGTGCATCTACATTAAACATTGCTTAATGCAAGAAATTTGGGGTGAGTATAGATCTGTATATGCAAAAATAACAGTCACCAACATATATACAAATAGTAAAACCATGTAAATAGATGGTATACCATAGGGAAGAAAGAAATAGGGGTAAGAACAGAATCTTGAGAATCATGGATATTAAAGGATTAGATATAAGAGAAGTTACCAGTGACAAAGTTGAAAGGAGCACAGAGGGAAGAGTTAGATTAAAAAAAAAAAAAAATCCAGTACCAGAAAGGGGAAGGCAAAAAAATAAATAAATAAATAAAATCCAGTACCAGAAAGGGGAAGGCAAAAAAATAAATAAATAAATAAAATCCAGTACCAGAAAGGGGAAGGCAAAAAAAAAAAAAAAAAAAAAAAAAAAACATTCAAGAAATGGATAATCAAACTTGTCAAATACTGAATAGAAAGTAAAGGAGATGAGGACTGAAATAATAATAAATAATTATGAAGTGAAATAATAATAACAATAATTATAACCTCAGAAGTAGAATAGATATAAAGTCTACAAATAAAAGGAGAAAGAGTTGCATGTGTTAGTTGCTACTATTGCTCATTAATACATTGTTTTCTTCTTCCAAGAACACAAAAGTCTACACTTTCCTGTGACATACAGATGGGTGAGATCAGGTGACTAGTGAAATGTGAGGAAAAATTAAATGTCATACTTCGACTAACATATTTAATTACCATGGAAAGCACCTCTGTGTCTTTTCCTACTGCTGTGACCCTAAGAGTCACATATGCAAGAAGTGCAGCTTTATCAGAAGGGTGTTGAGTAACTTTGTGGAGCAAGGTTCCACTATCCTGATTGATACAACGAGCCATGAAGAAATTGAAATGGTTTACCTAGGCTAATATTTTAAGTGTTTTCTGATGGATAACTAGTAAAACAGTAGGATGGTAGTTTGAGAGGTAAACAAAATGAAGATAAGTTTTGAGTTCGGTGACGATATTTTGTAGCTAAGGAGAATGGATAAGTGAAGTGCATGGTTGAAAACATTAAGAAAGGTGTAATTAATGAAAGAAATATCTAGAGAAAATAAGACAAAATTTCCAGCTCCTCGAACAGTTGTATGAATAAAATGCATTGGCTGAGTTTACCACAGGCTTATGGCTATGAGGTAACTACCAAATGTTACCCAGAGGTAAAGCCATGTAGAGAATGAATGAGGAATGGAGGCATAGCTGTAATTGTATCTACTACATCCAGGATGAGTGACAAGATGAATTAATACTGACATGGATAATAGTAGCAGGGCAACTACTGAAGTGTTAAGAAGCTCTAAAAATAGTCTGTTATTGTTACTGTGAAGCTTGAAAAACTTTAGAAGTAGCCAGGGAGGAGAAATAGTTAATTTCATCTGAAGACTATCAGGGAATGATGAGGACAGGGGGTAACAGTCTAATAAGGGTTTTAGATGATACACAAGAGTTTGATTAGGAGATCCATTAGCAGAAGGTATTTCAAGTAGAGATGTAATACCAGTGCATCATTGGGTGTAATACCAGTGCATCATTGGATGTAATACCAGTGCATCATTAGGTGTTTCAGAAATATAAGCAATGTAGAATAATAAAGCTATGTGGAACTAAGGAAAATTAGGGAAATTCCAAATATCTGTTCTTTATTTTCCTTGCTTAGGATTTGAATTTTATACTAGAGGGAAAATGAATCGGTTAAGTCTATTAAACAATACAGCAGTGTATAACATGTTCCATTCTAGGAAGATTATACCACCAAATGACTAATACAATTTAAAGTTCATAAAAAATGTATCAAAGTTTGCATATCTTACAGACTTCTAGGTGATTCAATCTGTTTAATTGGTTATTTGGTATTGTAATAATAATTTGTGGAGTGCTAGTTTATCCTCAAAACAGGTGTGCTAATATCATAGTTTCAAAATTGACAATTATTTTGCCAGGTCTACCAAGGGCTTACTGAAATTTTGTCATTGAACTTTTTGGTGCATTTTGCAAAGTAGACATAAGAAGAATAATTGTTCTCATTTTTTGTGTGAAGGAAACAGGATTGTCAACAATTTTAAAAAGGAAGAAATCATGCAATGGAGTTATATGACAAAATTAGCTAAGTAATGTGGAAAAACAACATACAGAATAACCACTCCAGTATGTATCTGGATTCAAAGTTATTTTGATGTTTTCTATTATTTAAAGGGACCCATTCCAGCTACATAAGCAGATTTATTTCAATATGGTCATATTTAACCTTTTGATGCTTCGCCTTAGTGCTTATGGTTATATTTGTGATCATCTCTATGGTAATACTTGAGTCTGTTCCAAATGTACTATGCCAACTTATTTTGTGATGCCTCAACTTTTGGCAGTGTTCTAAACAATTCTGAGGGATGAGAAATGTAATCACTTTTAATAACTCCTCAAAATAACAAAATTCTGACATTTGCTTAAGAAATCTTCCAAAATAAGCTCTATTGCCATTATGAGAGAAAGTTTCTACTTAGTCAACTCTGTGTATACTTGCTTCTTTATTTTTAATTTCACACTATCTTGGCATTAACTTAACCATCAATCATTTTGCATCTGTACCCTATCGTGTTTTTTCTATCCCTTCATTATAGCAATTGTCTCATTGTTGTGATTACTCTATCTCCTCCAAGAAGCTCCTCAAGGAGGATTATTTTTTCATCTCAGTAACTATATTTAATAAGATTTCAAAACATTTTTTTGAATAACATTTTCATCAAAGACAAAGAATGTCAAGTTAGTTTTCTAAGATGCTAAGCTGCCTAAATTTAAACATTAGTCCACAAAAATCTATAGCCATAGTTATATCTAAAACATTTCTGAAAAAAGTCCTGAAATTTCTTATGTCAAGATGGGGTATAATCTTCAGTAGTGATCTTGGATAGTAAAGCAAATACTATAATAGATAAGATAAAGATATAAATACCAAAATAAGGTATACCTAGGGAGCTTTCACAGTATATAGGAATTTCACACATATCTCATTCTTGAAACGACCATATATAGAGGGTAGGACTTGTATTGTTATCCTTCTGTTTCAGAGGAGAAAAGTCAAAAAAACAAAACCTTAAGTTATTTTTCCTAAGGATACCCAACTACTAAATGGTACTGGAATATTAACCCAGGTTTCCTAGCTCCAAGTTTGCTTTCTTTCTAGTAAATCATTACATAAGTTAAACAGGCAAGGAGTTATGCAATGAAAAAAAATCTGTATTAAAACAGTGAAATCACAGAAAATAAGGATAAAAATTGTGTATGAGGACCATTAATAAAATAACAGAAAGGCAATCTCTAAGGAGAATTTAGAAATGAAGTGAATTTTTACATGTGCCTAACTAACAAGGTTGTAAAATGGAATAAACTCAATTTGTATTGCTATGAATAGCTGAAGAAATTAAAACAATTACCTACAAATTAAATTTGCGTAAGGCTCAAAATACAAGAAATAGCCCAATGTGCAGTCATGAAATAAAATGCTATGTTCATTTTATTTGAAATTATAATTAAGGGGGGAAAGTCAAATACTAATATAGTCTACTGTTATCAAATACTTACATACCTAACCACTTTCAAAGTCTCAATCGTCTTTAGAGCAAAATGCAATACAGAGGTCAAGCATGGAAGGGTCAGAAATAACAGGAAAGATAAACACCATTTATTTCCCTATGAAGAAACTTTGTAACTAGTGATGCAGTACTTATATTATGCTGACATATAGGCTCTTAAGACTTATGTTGAAAGATAGGTACAGGAAAATAATAATGTGCAATTGTGCATAGTTTTGAAGGATGGTGGTAGCATCAATGTAACTTTGTCCTTGCTGACTAAATCACTCTTGTTTATTGGAACCTGCTTTAAGAGCAAAATGTTTGCAAAACATTGGGGTTGAATCTAATGGATAAAAGTTTTGTATTTGAGATGCTATTCTACAGAGGCATCATTTAAAGTCTCACATTTGCATCAAATTAATGTCAACATTGTATGCAAAAGTTTGGGCCGTTCTGAAAAATTCTGTTAACTAAATCCAGAGAATTTCTTTACCATTTAACTTTATTTTTCATTTGTCCTTCACTTTCATTTTTCTCCTAATAAGATGGAAAAGTAAAACAGATGTATGTTTTGTGTATAACAAGGTTTTAGATTCAGAAAACTAGGCTTCAAATCCAAATCGTGTTGCTTACTAGTTAAATGCCCACATGCAAGTTATTTATGCTACTTCATCTATTAGATTTTTAAAAACATAAAAAAGATAAAATTAGCCCCTATCAGTTAGAGTGGATATTAAATTATACAATATGTGTCTGAGAACACAAAGCCATGCCTTTTAAATAGTTGGTACTAATTATATATTTGTGGAAGAGTCTGATATTTACATTTCCAAAAAGTATGTTTCTCCTTCACTACCATCAGAACCCTTGATGCTGTATGAATTAGAATGGGACCTAATTATCATTTCCATCCCTTTACAACCAAGGATAATCCATCAAATCAGTCATAACAGAAGTTGAGTTGTGCTTTCCTTGTTATTGGTCATATTCTTCTTCCTTGGTATGCTGATTTCATTCAGGCTGGTGAAAAGATGCAGTGACTAATGATGCAGCAGTCATCTTGAGAGTAAAATGATAGAATTACCTAAAATGTGAGTATGTTCAAGTACTATCCAGAAAATATTTGGTTCCTTGATGTCATTTTGTTTCTGTCCCACCAATCCTAAAATGCTTATCTCTGAACATCTTATTCGAGAACATGAGAAAAATAAACAACGATCTGGTTAAGGCATTCTATCAGGTATTTTATAACATGCATGTCAACAGAATCCTCACAGAAGTAAGGATTCATGGATATACTAATGCATGTACTTAGAGTCTTTTCTGCTATGAAAGATCTTACCTTATGTGTCATGACTATCATACTTTAATTGGATAAAGATGGCTCATTTAAAAATTATCCTTGAAATAATATATCTATCCACTTTATAGGAAACAATAAAAGCTAATTGTTAAATAAATATAGAAACTATATTGAGTACCCACTATGTCCAAGGTGCACAGTACTTTAAATGTATGTCAACACAGGTTTTTGCAAATCTCATAGTACTCACAAAGCAAAAACCTAGAGTACATTCACAAAATATAAAAGAAACTTTGAGTATACCACTTCAAAATATCACTAATTTGCAGCAAGAAATTCAAAAATAAACAAGGAAACTACAAAACTGCCAGAAAACAATTTAAAAAGAGCATTAGTAACTCCTTACCTATCAAAAACTATTCTAAATGTAAATGGTTTAAATTCTTCAATCAAAAGGCATAGAGTGGCAATGACTAAAAAGACAAAACCCTGTCTACATGCTGCCTACAAGAGACTAAATTCAGCCTAAATTCAGGCTGAAAGTAAAAGAGGGAAAACGATATTTCATGTAAGTGGAAATCAAAAGAGAGCAGGACTGCCTATATTTATATTGAAAAAAAGTAGACATTAAGCCAAAAACTGTAACAAAAAACAAGGAAGGTCATTATATATTGATACAATTCATCAAGAAGATGTAAGTAATAGTCATAAATATATACACACCCAACATTGGAGCACCTAAATATATTAAGCAAATACTAACAGATCTAAAGGCAGAGACCTACAACAACAAAAGAATAGTAGGGGACTTCAGTGCATATGTTCAGCAATGGATAGATCATCTTCCCAGAAGATGAAAGATGAAAAAGGAAACATTGGACTTGAACCACACTTCATATCAAATGTGCCTAACAAACATAGAACACTTCATCCAAAAGCATCAGGATGCATGTTCCTCTCAAGCACACAGAGAATATTCTCCAGAACAGATCATACGACAGGCCACAAGTCTTAGAAAAGTTAAGAAAATTAAAATCATACCAAATCCTTTTTCTGATCACATGGTATAAAACTAGAAATCAATAACGGTGGAAAATTATAGATATTAAAAATTTATAAAATTATTAAAATTATAATTTTAATATATTATAAAAATTATATTTTAAAATTATAGATATGCTTAAAAATTATAGATATGCACAGAGTATAAAACATACTCCTGTATGACTAAGTCAAAGATAAGAATCAAAAGGGAATTTTAAAAAATTATCTTGAGACAAATGAAAATGGAAAAACAACATACCAAATCTGTGGGATGCTGCAAAACCACGTCTAAAAGGGAAATGTATAGCAGTAAATCACTATATTAAGAAAAAAGAAAGACCTTAAAGAACTCAACTCTACCCTTTAAGGAACGTGGGGGAAAAAAAAAAAAAGAAAAAAAGAAAAAGAACCAAATAAGCCCCAAGTCAGTTTAAAAAAGATAAAACAGGGGAAATAGGGCCAAGAAAAACAAGAAGAAATATCAACAAAACTAAGAGTTGATATTTTAAAATGACAAATTGGCAAATATTTAGCTAGTTCAACTAAGAAAAGAGAGACTTAAATAAATAAAATAATCAAAGAGGAGGCATTACAGCTAATTCCATTTGAATCATCTGAGCATTTTTTCTTTAAAATATATGTGTTTTCCAATTATATCAGAATCTCTAGAAATTTAGTCTGTATAAAAATATGATTCATTTTGAGAAACACTGCCCTTAGAGCTAGGCACTCTTAAATAAATATTAAATAAGGAAAAGACATACATTTTCCAAAGTAGAACCTGAAAAGAATGCAGAGTTCAGAGCTGCAAATTTGCAAAAACTCTGCAAATTGCAGAGTTGCAAACTGCAGCAAATTGCAGGCATTTTTATATTTCTGTAAAATATAATTAAACTTGTAATTTTCAAAATTTTCCTAAGCATACTAATTCACTGAATGGGTTGATCTGTATTGCTAAAAAATAATTTAAACATCTACTAGTTTTTAGTTATTTGTTTTTGCTGGAGGATGAGTGTGTGTGTGTGTGATTATGTGTGTTGTCTAATGGGCTGCATCTTTTTATGTCTAGTATATATGAAATCCATTCTAATTACCAACAGAAATTCAGTTAATGCCAAATACTTTTGTATTACTGTTTGAAATGTTATATAATTTATACAGTACAAAATATATTTTATTAAACTGAAAAACCATAACCAGATAAATAAATTCTGCAAGCAACATTTCTACAAACTTAGAGTATCCTTTGAACAGTGGGAAATTTATGCAAGTTTATACTTAATATTTTATATTGTTTAGTTTAGGTACTACATAATATAACCAATCCAAAACAAGTTTGCAAACAAAGACTGTATGCTTGGAAAATCCTGTAATATGTTCAATACACATTTATATGGGTCTAGTTTGACACTGGTACGATTAGTGAAATCCTAGACCATTTCTCCAAGAAGCAGCAGAAGCAAGACAAGCTCAAGTGACCATTAATTGTACACAGGATTTGGGTGTAGGGTTAAAAAGGACATCAAGACCAGATTTTAAATTGATTTTAATAGCAATCTGGTGGGGGGCAGTGGGGGTAGCAGGTATTCAATGTAGACTCTTTGAAGAATTTTGAAGGATGGAATGGCAAAATGAAATCTACATTTTAGCAAGATTAAGTTGGCAGAGCTATACTAGATGAATTGGCAGGAATGACAGTTTAAGGGCAACACACCAGTTAGGAAACTATTACTGTGGTCCAACTCAAATGTGGTGGTAAAGAGTTATAGGAATAGCAATGGACATATTACAATTAAAGAAATACATTAAATTTCAGTATGACCTCAGAAAGGACAGAGATATAAAAATTACTCTGAAGATCTGAATTCCAAGTAGTCCAGAAAAATGTTGATGAATGTTATTGGGAAATAGGAAAAAGGAAAAGATAAAACACCTGAATTTATAATGTAAGACATAACGTTGTATATCAGAACTAGAATAAATATGGAGCCTAGATATAAAAATCATGCAAACAATTCCAAATTCCTCCTTAGAGACAGTAGTTCAATAGAAGATTTTTCTAGAATAACAGTGATTGCCATTTGTTAGTCTTAGACTGAAACCATTTCCCTTGCTAGACAATTTACCCAGTTTAATTTGTTGCCGTTGTATCCATGAAAGACCTTCTCATACATCTTCAGTGTATTCTTAACAAGCCCTTTATGGTTGTCTTATCGATCTTGGATGATACTCAGAAAAATCAAGAATTACAAAGATTTTTCTATAAACTATAATATATTTTTACTCTGGGTCTCTTCATAAAAAAAGGCAAGATACATTCTATTGCATTCTTCTCTGAGATTGACCAACATAGATTAACATTTCAATGATGTGCTTCCTATGTAATTATTATCTAGAAGTTTTATTAATCTGTCCCTTATACTAAACTATTTACGTTATTCATTTAATGTAACAAGAGGGATTTCTAATAAAATGTGAATTATTTACTACAGGTATTTTGAATCAGTATTATTTAAAGATGACTTCATTCTATTTGAAACTTATTGTGTTATTATTATTCATAGAATTATATCTAAATGTTTTAAGTAAAATTTAAAAACTGATACAATTAAGACCCACCGCTTTCAGGAATTCCAGATATGATAATTCTATTTTTAGATGAGTCTATTGACACACAGATAAGTTAAACTATTCACTTACAGTTGCATAGTCAGATTTTAGCAGAACTAGACATAGATCCCAATAATTTAGACTCTACTTTCATTGTTTCTTCCTTTATTCTTAATCCCCTTCAATAGCTTTTCCAGAAATTGTTGTGGACAGGAAATGCTATGTTTTGGATTTATAATGTTAAGGAAGAATGATCAACATAAGGGACATAAATTGAATAATAATGAAAAATTAGTCTTGTGTCCTTGGCAAAAGCACAACAAGCGCACTATAATTAATTGCAGCTGTTTTCACATAGCGATTGTGCAGTTTTCCTTCCTTCCCAGGAGTTGCTGAATCAGGTTATGCAGCAAAGTTGATGTATACCATCCGTGGAAATGAGATGTTTTAGATGCACTGTTCTCAGATGCCAGGATGGATGACAGTGTGAGATATAATCCTTTCCTGTTTAATGCAATCCAAACCAATCTACATTCTAGAAGTCATTTGATTTCTCCCCTCTGTAGTGCTATCAGATAGCAACTAGCTCTCTGGGGACTCTATTCATGCTGAGATTGCACTAGTTAGTGATTACACTGCTGAATCAGTCTGTAATCAATCTTGCATCCTACTGATCTTCATTGGAGTTTTTATTTTGATCACCAACTAATGGGAAACACAGCATGTTAAAGAATGGTATAGTTTCATCTAATTGTAGCTCCATTGAAAAGGCTCTGTGTACTCTTGTATTCACCTTTCAATGAAAGTGTTCATAATACAGTCAATTTCTAAAGTCAAAACAGATAATTATTATAGAGTTAGCTTAATTTATGTTTAGTATAATATATCATTTAAAAATTTTACGTGTTCTCAAAACAAATACAGTTTTCTATTATAAGTTAAAAATGTGCTTTAGTTCTATTTCCTTATTTATTGTCAATTCAGGCACAGTCATAGATACTTGGATAACTACTCAGATGTGCTTCATAATTAGGAGTAGTCCTGGCCAATTTGTGGATGTAGTAGAAACACCACATTTGTAGTCATATATGTAGTCATATATATATATACACATACCAAAAAAGCATACATATTTTAAGAAAGGAAAGAGACTATTAAAATTGCAATACTCAATATATACAATAACAAAAGATGAATGCAAGTCTAGTTTGACTTCTGCAATTACAAGAGGCGCTCAAAGTGATTACCATCAGGATCCAGACACTTCTGATTATGGCAACTAGTTCTTTAGCAAAGTTGATCAAAGTGTCCACTTGTATACATACTTTTTTGGCATTCCTGGTATATATATATATATATGAAGTAATAATTTGGGGCACACAAGTATTGAAATAATACCTATCGAAAAGAAGATGGAGGTAAATGAAGGTGAAAATTTGTGTTCTTACAGCATTGCCAATAAGCAATTGTCTAAATTGATTTTTTAATTAGAGGTATTTCATATAAATGAAATAATATAATGTGTGACCATTTTTACCAGTTTCTTTTACTTAGCCTAGATTTTCAAGGTTTATTCATGTTGTAGTATGTTTCAGTACTCCATTCATTTTAGTTGCTAAATAACATATCATGTTATATATTATATATTATAGATATGTGACATATATCTATAACATATATATGTAATAGATAAGACATATAATATATATGCCAAATTTTGTTTATTCATTGATCGATTCAATTAGATATAATCATTTCCTGTTCAATATAATCATTACCTACTCAATACAAATTGATGTTTGCATTGTTTCTATTTCTTGGCTATTATAAATAATACTGGGGTAAATATTTACATACAAGTTTTTGCATGGACATATAATTTCAATTACTCGGGTATATACCTAGAAACGAAATTACTTATCACATATAACACTGTGTTTAACATTTTGAGGAGTGACCAAACCATTTTTCATAGTAGGTGTATCATTGCACAACTTCACTAGCAACAAATAAGGGGTCTAATTTCTCTACATCCTCATAAGTTGTTACTGTTACTGTTACTAACACTTGTTACTGTTCATCTTTTATGATTAAGTTGGTACAAAAGAAATACGGTTTAAAATGTTGAAAGAAAAAAAAAAAATTGCAAAAACCGCAATAACTTTTGCACCATCCTAATAGTCATCGTAGGAGGGCTAAAGAGGGATTTCATAGTGAGTTTCATTTGTATTTCTCTAATAGCTACGAATGTTAAACATCTTTTAATGTGCTTATAGTTTATTTGTACATGATCTTTGGTGAAATGTCTATTCAGTTTGAAATGGGTTGTTTCTTTGTTCTGATTGAGTTGTGAGTTGTGAGTTTTTATACATTGCATATATAAACCCTTTAGCTGATATATGATTTGACATTACTTTCCCTCGTTGTGTGGGTTGTCTTCTACTTTTTTATTCCATCATTTTAGCACAAAATAATTTACTTTGAAGAAGTCAAATTTATCTGATTTTTTTCATGCCACTTGTGATTTTGGTGTAATATCTCTAAAGACATTACCTATTTCAAGATCCCAATGATTTACTCTTGTTTCCTTCCAAGACTTACAATCAGTATTTGACAATGTGACTCTGAAGTCAGTATACCTAGATTCAACTCAATGTCTGTCACTTACTAATTCTGTGACCTTGGTGGAATACTTCGCTGCTTAGCAATTATTTGGAGATGGAATGGAGAGATATGCAGGAGAGGCATAGAAACCAGTTATGATATTATGGCAAGAGTCCAAGGAGATAAGATGTGTGCCTTAATGAATGCAATGCTTTATTAAGCAAATACTAATAGCCACATTTTCTGCTGGGTGCCAATGACATAAAATTAGGTAAGTCATGGATCCTGCATACATGTAATTCACAGTCTATGGTAGAAGAAAGAGGCATAAAACACTATATACAAGCCAAGTTGTTAATTGCCATAATATGGGTGTTAGTCAAATCCTAGGGAACACAAATTGATTCCATTATTCTATATGTGTCCTGACTAACACAGTCCAATGAGGAGATTATTTTCCATTATCTAGGCAATTAACTTCTATTATGCATTTTAAGATTGTATTACCTTTGTTAACTACACCTCACTGATGGATCAAATTAAGCAAGAGAAAAAGAGTTGGTTGATTTTTGCATTTAACACTTTTATTGTCTAAGTTTGTGATCGCACTGGATGATTTTTGTCTTCACTCAATGCTTTGGATAAATTTGGTTTTTCATTGAGTATTTATCATAACGGTACCTCAGATTTTACAATATAGTACATATTTTTTGGTAAGCTTTAGGATAGGTAGAAAATATGTGCTAATAACTTTCATGTTTTAAGCTTCTGATACATGAGCTGCATTATCCACGGGGATTAACATATTTTATTCAATTGTAACAATTGTAATAATACTTTTGTGATGAAAATATTGTTTTTCTCATTTTCACATTTATAGAGAAGCTAAATACAGTTCCTCTGTTTCTCATATCTAATCAGTGGCTGGATATGGTTCCAAATCTGTATTTTACCGAAATCTACATGTATAATTAAAATATCCTTCAGGAAAAGGTAACGCAAACTTCAAATGAAGCAGCTCAAAATAGAAAATTTAAATAAAAAAAACAAAAGTAAAGAAAAAGCCTAGAGTCAGATAGCCTAGGCCTAATGCAAGGCCTACAAGTGCGATCAGGGTGTGAAGTTCTTTATCCTTCTGCTCATTTATAACTTTGAGAAGTAGTGTAGTTAGAACATGAGAGTAGAGCTCGAGGTCAAAACTCTAGAGTTCATTTCTCATTTCCATCACAAAATTGCCATATGACCTGGGCAACTTAATCTCATTTTGTTTTATTTTCTTTCTTCAGTAATAAATATAACAACAGCACCTAATTTAGAGGATTTTTTTGTGAGATTAGAATACAGTCTAACTGTTGTAGACACTCTAGAGAAATAGAATGTACTCCCTCCACCCAAAATCTGTTTCTGACGTCAACCTCTTAACCTCTTAACCTCTCGGTTGTACATTGAAAGTGTATCAGCCATTTTTTTCCTGAAACCTTAAGGATCAGGGTCTTTTTATGATGCAGGTATAAGCAGTACGAGCAAAGGCATTTTGCAGGATCTTAAAGAACCGCCTACTTTCAGTGACCATCTGATGGGTCTTTCTATCATACAGGTATCAGGCTTTCTCTCGAGTATGCTATGGATTAGGACCAACACTTGAGTGAAACACAGAACTCATTAATGTGTATGAGATGAGATTTGTTCCCCTGAGCCTAGCATCCATCATGGCTTCTTCTGGAATCAAGTCACATCATTCAATCTGAGATACACAGATTTGTTGGGGTAGAAAGACATGACTCAATACCACTTTAAAAAGGGCCCAAACCCATACCCCTGCCACTAAGCATCAGTTATTGAAACTGACTTAACACAGATAAATCTATAACAGAGGCTCAGTAGAATTCAACAAATGGGGCAAAAAGCAGCAAGAGTAAGATTTCCAGCAACAAGCAAGTCATAGTTCAAGTTGGACAGGTGGCAGCAACACAGCTCAAAGAGCATGCCATCCAGCAGGCAGCAGAGACAATTAAGGAAGATAAAGCACAGAAATAAAGACCTCTGGTTGTCATAATCACCACCTAGATATCCTACTCACGGGACCAGTGGCTGAGGTTACCCCACACAAGTGAATTGAACATCCGTCAAAAGGATGGATTGGGTGTTGAGACTTGTGATACCACAAACATGACAAGAGGGCATAAAAAAATCTGTGTAAGACTTTCTGGGGATAGCAAGTCATGCTCCCAAGCAAGTCTGAAAATGGCTTGAGAGAGTAGAGTGAGATGGGATTGACTTTTCTTATGGATAGAAAGTAGGGATGAGACTTCCTGTGTAGAGGTCTGACAATTAAGTTCACGAACATGCCACCAAGCATTTACAGTGGCAGCACTGTATAAACAGCTCAGTAAAGTTTCATAACCTTGGTATATCAGTGTCTCACAGCTGTGTTCATGTTGCTGTGTGGTGGTGTCTTGCTGAGTGGCATTCATTATTTTTGTTGCGTGTTTTTGTGTACTGCCGCGAGAATGTCTGAGTTTGAGTTAGAGGAACAAAGAAACATTCCATTTCTTGTTAAACTTAGCAAGAGTGAATGTGAAATCAGGGACATGTTAGTCCAAGTTTATGGAGATAATGCCATGAAGAAAATGGCAGTGTACAAATGGATTAAACATTTTTCTGAGGGGAGAGAACACATCACTGATGAAGAGAGGTCAGGGCAGCCAGTAATGAGCTGAACTGATGAAAACATCGCAAAATCCTATCAAATTATGTGTCAAAATGGTCAGCTGACTGTGAGAAGTATAGCAGACCAAATAAATATTGATGAACAGGAAAACGAAAATCTTAACTGAAACTCTTGTCATGAGAAATGTATGTGCAAAAGATGGTCCCAAAGGAGGGACCAATGTATGTGCAAAAGAGGTCCCAAAGGAGCTCTTGCATCATAACAATGCATCAGCTCACACAGCACTGTCCGTGAGGGAGGTTTTAAGCCAGTAGACAAATAACTGTATTGGAACACCTTCCCTACTCACTTGATCTAGACCCTAATGACTTCTTTCTTTACCTGAAGATAAGGGAAATATTGAAAGGAAGACAGTCGGATGACATTCAGGACATCAAGGGTAATGCAATGAGAGCTCTGATGGCCATTCCAGAAAAAGAGTTCCAAAATTGATTTGAAGGGTGGACTAGGCACTGGTGTCAGTGCATAGCTTCCTAGGGGGACACTTCGAAGGTGATTGTAGTGATATTCAGCAATAAGGTACGTAACACGTTTTTAGGATGAGTTCCTGAACTTAATTATCAGACCTCCTATTCATGGGCTGCGGTTTATGTGGTTGGAACTGTCCTTTGGTGCCATATGGAGAATTTGCTATTTCATATCAACTTTGCTGGAGGTCAGCTGAAGAAGGAGAGCAAATAGAGGGACTTGAAAGATATCAGTGGTCAAATATTAAAACTGGAGTCAGACTATTACACTAACATTATTTTTTCGACAAATGATAAGTGTTTGCTTGTTTTTTTTTTTGTTGGTTTTTGTTTTGTTTTGTTTTGGTTTGGTTTGGTTTGGTTTGGTCTGTTTTGTTTTGGTTTGTTTTTTTATTATCCTTAGAGTGCTAAATCTCATATTATGTTCTTCACTCTGTAATCACAAGAAGGCCGCTGCACTGAAAAGGCATCACACAAACGTTCCTAGCATGAGGAAGGACAAAACAAGTTAACATGGATTGCATCTACCCCTTTTACCAAGTTAAAGACAAACAAAAACCAAAAAACTGCCAAGAACTCTTACTGCAGCTTATCCCTTAAATATCATTAGATAAACTCAATGACATGGTCATCCCTACTGCAAGGGAGACTGAAAAATAGTATTTCTAACTTTGAACACAAGGAAGGGTTTTCTTAGAAATGAAGGGAGTGATAACTGTTGGTAGGTGGTTAGCTAACTACAGCAGTGCTGCTTTCTTTATATATTTTATGCAAACAGATTTTCACAATGATTAAAAACAGTTGTAGATGCTGTGAATTGTTTTATTGCAGTACACATCCTATTTCTTGCTGGTAAAGCTTACAACATCTAGCACATAAAAATAGCTAAGGAATTGTCAGTGATTGCTGCTTTGACATTATTGTGTCTTGCCTTAAACTTGTGGAAGAGGGGAAAGGTCAGGAAAATAATTTCTTACATTAAAATCTCACTGAACTGTCTTCTTTCTGTTGGAGTGGCTGATAGATGAACTTGCACTTTTTAAGAGATAATTTCATGGTCATTTATGTAGCTTGTCTTTTAAAAAAAAATAGAAATGGAGAGTCTTGACTATGAATACTAAGCATTACTTTAGTTTGGATTCTATATCCAATATAAATTATGTTTCCCACCCAAACCTAAAGATCAAATAATCCCTCAGATAAAAATTTTTAAAAGTTTATTTCCATCCAGTCATATAAGCAAGTAAGGAGGAGAGGGAAGGGCCAGAATAAAAGCTGTTCACATTTGGTTATCACAATTGTATATCTCAGTATCTTTCCTTTCATACTTAAGAAATGTAATGCCCCTGAGAAGGAAAAGAAGGAATTCAAGCTATTAAACACATTTTCTCCCTCTGTGCTTCTGCATTGAATAATGCCATGAACTCACACACCTGTAAAGTTATAGTGATGTCCTCATTAGACCAGGCCTCACATGACTTTACTCAGAAAAGGAGAAAAAGGCTTGTCAAGTCAAGAGTAAATGGGATATCTCATTTGCATTGAAATATAAAGAGGATCAAAAAAAAAAAAAAAGAGAGAGAGCTGCTGCTTCTTTGCCAAGTGTACTTCTTCTTCATATTATACAGCTGATATAATGGAGTTGGACATGGCACAATCATTTACTTTTGGCCTTGCTTTGTATAGTTTCTTCCTATATTTCTTATTTCAAAAAATAAATAAACGCTGACTTTATATCCACTCAGGAAAATACTAAATCCCCATGCAATTTTTTTATACTAAGAAAAAGATCTTATTTCCCACTTTGGATTATTTTATTGTTAGACTATCCATATGATTGAAAATAACCTTATAAATAAAATACCCTACATTTACTATATCATAAAAAAGTTTTATCACCCATTCTCTTAACAGAAATTACAGAAGTAGTCAAATCAGACATTCCTTACTTCTGAGGAAACTTCTGTTAATCAAGTGTTTGCTAGGTCTAGTGATGCTTGCATTTTTTTTTCAATTATAAAGTCAATACTTTCAGACATTCTTTACTGCTTTGCTTAAGAAGCTAGTGGTTATTTGAACAATGACTTTATTTTTTTATTTATTTTTTTTATTTTTTTTTATTTTTTTATTTTTTTATTTATTAGTTTCAGGTGTACAAGACAAGGTAATACTTAGACGTTCATCATTTATATCCCTCACACTGTGAACCCCCCTCCCCCCATCCACTATCCCTGCGACCTCACACTGAACCATCACATTATATATATAAAATTATAGTTGGCATTCATTAATGTTTAGCTTCTGGTGTACAATACTTTAAATTATTCTTGTTTTTTGACCATATGAAATAATCTGATTCTTTTAAAAATCATTCAGGTGAACCATACTCATTATGAAAACATTACACTTATAATAATAGGAATAATAGGTGTGTTTGTTCTCATTTCCCATCACATTCTCTCTTTAAATAAATAAATAAATAAATAAGTAAATAAATAAATAAATTAATTAATTAATTAAAAAACTTTGACCATGCATTTCCCTGCTCAAGAAGAATAACATTGTTTTACTTAATGACTAAATATATGAAATTAACAATATTTACACTGGGCTACACTTCTTAACAATGGCACTGAAGTGGATGAATATTTCCAGAATCAGCAGGGAGTGTTATTTAGACAGAACTACCCCAATCACAGCACTATAAGGAATGCATGTTACATTTGAAAAACTAAAAAGCATCCTTTCTCACCTGGTTCTTTTGCACTGTTGGATTGACTCCTGCTTGCTGAGTTTACAAAGGGCTAATTCCCATCCCTTTGTTTCAAGGACGGGCTAGTCTGCCCTTCCCTAGATTCTACACATGCGGACATTTCACCAGTTAATTACTTCTCTTAAGTATTGTTCAAGGACCTACACCATCACATGTCATACTAAGTTACTATGATAAAGGAAGTATGCATTTATTATTTGAAATACAGACTTAAATACAAGAAATGTCACAAGAAAGAAAAACTCTGGTAAGAAAATAATTTAGATTGTAGGTCTTTAGTTGAAGTTAACCCATAAACAGAATTAAATACATGGTGATATATCAGAAGGAAATAAAATTACATTCTCAAAGAAATACTTGCGTCTCCATATTCATCACAGCATTATTCACAAAAGCCAAGAATGGAAACAACCTACATAGTCCATCAGTAGATGAATGGAAAAAGAAAATGTGGTATATATACAAAATGGGAGATTATTCACCCTTAAAAAGTAAGACAATTTTTGGATGAACCTTGAGGACATTATGCTAAGTGAAAGGTATAAATCAGATACACAAATGAAAAAAAAAGTTTGATTTCACTTATATGTGGAATCAAAAAAAAAAGTCATATATGTAGAAACAGAAGAGAAAAAAATGTTGGTCAAAAGCTGCAAATTCTGAGTAACAAGACGAGTAAGTTCCGGGGATCTAATATTCAGTGTGATGACTATAATTAACAATACCGTATTACGTGCTTGAAAGTTGTTAAGAGAGATCTTTAACTTTCTTATCACCACACCAACAAAAACTGTAATTCTGTGAGGTGGTGAAGGTGTTAATATTATGCTAATCATTTTACAATGAGCAAGTGTATCAAATCTCCACACTGTACACCTTAAACTTACACACGCTATGTCAATTAAATCACAATAAAGCTAGGGAAAAAAGTGGATGTCATGTAACGCGGGTGACCATTTAAACATGGGAATAGAAATATTATGATTATTAAATTATTCTAGAGTTCTCTAATATATTTGATTCTATGGTCTTAAATTTCAAGCCAATAAAACATGTCCCAAATTCCTTGCACTATTTTTTCTCTGTTCTTTGATTCTTCAACTTCTCTCTTACTGTACTTACATATAAAAACTGCCAACTACATACAAACTCAAGGCAAAGTAAGAAGGTAAAATCACAAAGGAGAAATAACATCTTAAAAGGAGGGAGATTAAAGAGAAGATAAAGGCAATCTCTCAAAGACTGCTAATAGTAAAGTTTAAATGACCTCTGAATTCCCAGGAAGCATAATTTTGAGGGAAATTTTGGTGAGAATAATTTGCAAGAAATTTATTGTTATTTTAGCTGATTTTTCTCCCTGAAAGGGAAAATAAAAAAATAAAAATAGTACATTTTTGAATCCTTTTGCTCAGCTTCAATGGAAAGAAAATAATTATCTCACATCATCAAGTGGATTACTTCTATACTTAGAAAAGCCTGAGACAAAATTCTGGAAGACATTTTGATTAAAAAATGCACACAATATTTTTGATGATTTAAAAAAAAATGTCTATATTTGAGACTTACATTAATAAAGTGGACTCTAAATGATAAGTATATCTTTTGCCATAATGGCCTCATATTTTGGTTATTCATATACTTACTAATCAATCATTGTAAATAGCTTTATTGTACAAATTATATCTACAGAACTAAAGATGTCAAAATTGTATTCTAGTTAAATGAAATAAACTGAAATAGACCTTGGCCAAAGTGTCCCCTGGTTGGAGTCATCATGTCTTTTAAGAATTGAAAATAACTTCTCTCAGAAGACTGGTAGTATGGGAGAAGGAAACATACCAGTCAATTTAATGAGAAAGAAGATATCAGAAAATAAGGCCAGGCACCAAAGCAATGAAAAATCAGTTCAAGAACAAAATCATTAGGGAGAGATAAGTAAATCAGGAAAGATTTTCCTTCTACACAAGAAAATTCATTGTAAAACTATATTCTTTTATCATTCGGGCTGAGCTATTAAGATTAAAGTTCTACTTCACCTAAACATGGCTATGAACCAGAGGACAAGGTAAAACCAGGTAAATTTAGTAGTATCATATCAGACTGAATTAATAAATGGCCAGCCCGTGTGTTGTTTCTGGTCCCTAGTTTAAACTCAGAGCAGGGGGGAATCACAGACAACCTTGAGAGCAGGGATAAGTCAAAGAGGTAGACGGAGTTATAGACAGACAGATATGTATTGATCTACAAATTTTTCAAAGTAGAAGGAACTAGGCATGAAGAAACTGTCAAGGATACCAGTTCAAATGCCAAGAAAACTGCCATCGATGATGTAGCACCTATTGATATTCTAAGGATTGAAATAGCACCAAGACTCAAGCTGAACGAATAATATAAATTAGCAGTGTGAGTGTTGACTTTACAACTGGAAAAAAAATGCAAACAGTAATAGGCCTAGCAAACATTTAATCATTAACGGAAGTTTTCTCAGGAGTGCCATTCTTGAATCAAAAGGACATGCACTTAGAACCTTATTAGTTAGTCCTGGTTGTTCTGGACACCGTAACACGTTAAGCTGCTATTGAACATTTTCAGGACTTGGATGTCACTGAACATGCATTGATTTCGCTCCCCACCTGTCACAATAGTTTCCCAGATTGTCTTTTGCAAAACTACTAGTCAAAGGCTCATATTTGCCCCTAAAACAAGTCAATTTAATACAAAATCACTGATTGCAAACAGAAATGCAAAGAACCTCAAAGCTGTTTCACAGAAGTCTTTTGAAAATCATAATTTATTTAACATTCAACAAGTATTTACTGAGAGTCAACTGTCAGTCATAAATGGGGTTAAATGCTAATGACAGGGAGAGAAAGTCTCTCCCCTCAATAATTTTATCATGAGTAAATGGATGTAAACAGGTTAATGTGGTTAAAGAATGGGGAAAAATTAATCTAACATTGCTGAGCAGACTAAGGAATAGGGCATTTTGTAGGTGGAAATGAAGCCCTACTGCTACTTCTCAAGTCCAAATATATACACCTCAGCATGTCCCTCTTGAGTATTCTAATATCAGTTTTGACATGTGTCATGGTTTTTAGTTTGTAATTCTTTGGACATTGAATTTCATCTTCATACCATATTTGTGTTTTTAATTAGTATGAATCTGTAGATAGTGAGGAATACGTGATTGCTGATAGCCATGACGTGAAATTTTTACCTATAAAAAAGAAACTTGTTCTAATTTAAAAGAGTTTAGACTTTATTCTGAATGTTTTTAGCAACGTTACAGAACGTAGACTGTTCTAGAAAAGAGAAAATAACAATCAGAAAGTTTTCTAAGGATGACTAGCTTTTAGAGCAGAACAGTCAGCCGCTGCTTCATTAATTTCAGTTTCATTTCCTTTAGAATAAGAAATTATAACGAATCGCCACCAATTAGCAGATCTATTTATGGATGTCAGCTACATAGCCTGAAAAAAGCTCCTGCTTTTTAGGCAAAGCACTGGACAGCTATGGGCAACGCTGGGACAAAGTAGTCCTGTACCAGCAAAAAAGATTTTGGAAACCTGTCATCCCTAAAACATCTCCATCTAGAACATATTTCTTAAATGGCACCTCTATTATGCCCCATACATTAGAAACCTAGGCTTTAGAATACATATTCTATAGATGTAGGACATAAGTACACATACTCGTATGCTATATAATCAGTTATCAGCTTTTGGTTGACAGGGATCTCATTTCCTACAAAGGTGATGATAAAGAGATGGAATGGTGTGATATCCAGACTAAAGTATCCAAAAGGCAGGATATCCATGAGCAAATGTAAGAATACCACAGAAAAATAAAAACAAAAGGAAATGTAAAATTCTAGAAATAAACAGGTTAAATATCAATGTGTTTGTGTTCAGGCATGCATGTTTTGGATAAGCTTCACATGTTACTTTATGGTGTAGTGTTAGCTTTATTTCAAATTACCTATAGGGTATTTATAATATTTTTCAAGGCATAAAATTACTAAAATTCTTAATTAAGCCAAGATGTTATCACTGCCTTGCTCAAACATAGTTGGTTATCCTTTACTGGGCAGAGTCCTATGCCAAGCCACCTGAAATACACCTGGGGTGTTTGAGTTCACCCTGTATATAATTGTCTTTGGCTTGAGCATAAACTTCTTATGAAATCTCTTAGGTAGAAAAGGTTGACTTGCTCAACGTAACAGAAATGGGCAAAAACATCTATCATTAGAGAGTAATAATTTTAGCTATGTTTCTTAGAGGCAATGTAACAGACAGAAACTGTAAGCAAGATAATATCCAGGTTAAAACCTTTAATTATTGTTACTACAGGAAAAGTTGACTAATTTGGAATGGGTAATTGTATGCCATCTAAAAACCTCTTAAATCTAGTATTTTGATTATAAATGCGACAGATGGGATGGAATACAAACCTCTTTTGAAAGTTTTAATTTGCTTAACAAATACTTTTGGTATAGAACATAAAGTAATTGATCTTTTCCCCAAAAAATCCATGTTCTCTTAATTCAAGGATGCTACTATTGACAAGCTTTAGCATCAATGAATGAGCATGACCTCAAAGATCAACATGGAGCCAACGGATCTTTTTGTGTTGCGCATACATAAAGATTTTACAGCAAAAGTGGTAACAAAGTAAGATCTTTCGGTGAAGATGCATATACTATCTGTACAATCCAAATAAAGCATTGTGTTTTTTGTCATAAGAAAGACCGTCACGTTAAAACTTACTACTAAACCCATTTCAAGGGGTTTAAAAAAAAAAAAAAAGATTTAGTTTTCCATCTGAACCACCCTGTTTTACATTTTATTTCAGCTTTTAATTAATAGTTTCCAACATAAAAGAAGAAACCAATATCTCATAACATTTATATAAAATATTGCCCATTTTAATTCTATGTTTCACTGAAAGGAGATGAAGATGAAGAAGTTTAAGATAAATGGACCTGTGATGGTAGCATTAGAAAAATAAGAAGTGGAATATGGAAGTCATTAATTACTGGGTAACCAAAAAAAGGAATGGATATTGGTTATTTCTTTAAAATATCACATTGATTTTCTTTGTCAACTTCATATCTTGTTTTACTACCCTCTCCATTCATTTCAAAATTTTTTCAGAAAAGTAAAAAAAGACTATCTATCTTTGGAAACCAGAATTATATAAGGCTTTTAGTGACCTTAGTACAATCTAAGAACTCTGCCTTCATTTCTTATATGAGTTTAGTGACTGTCTTTTTAAAGCCACTAATTTAAGCATTACATATAACTTTATATTTGAAAATTTTAATGTCGCTAGTATCGTACTCTCAAACAATTGAAATGCAACAATAAGAAAATAATCAATTTATTTACCTGTGGATGAGATAAAAAAGCCAAAAGCCTTTGGGAAAGAAACCAGAATTTGATTTATTCTAATAATCTACCTTTTCAATCTAAGGAAATAATTAGAAATGTTGGCAAAAAATGATCTCATCATAGAAAAGTATGTAGCTCTTAATCAGATTTTTGAAGATCATTCAATGACATCTCATAATGTAAGATTTTGTGAAAATGGAAGATACTGATCTTTGTTTATTTTTTAATTTAATTTTGTTTTAAAATGCTTATAAAATAGCATAAAATGACTTAAATCAAATGCCAGTAATTAATAAACACAATGTTCTCTTTGGGATATCTTATTTATGATACTCATGTTTTTTTTTTTCTTTTAGTTTCTCTATATTTTCTCATTTTTTCCAATGAGATAATAATTAGTGCATTTATAAAATAGAATTTTTTAAAAAATAGACAGTTTTGGAAATATATAATAAATAAATTGGTAGGAAGTTATTACTAACATAGCCCTCTGAACGATTAACAACACCTAACACAGAAATAATTACAGATACTTTTTTTTAGCACAACATTTTAATCCATCTGTCATTATCCAGAACTATGAGACCTCTGAAACACCGAATCAGACACCTCACCGTTTTGAATCATATTTGAACAACTTGATTATTTTATTACTCCAAACACACCAAGGCTTGATTTCAAAAGTACCTCGAGTTCAATAACCCCTAGAGTTGTTTCTTATTTAATAGCCACTTTCTATCACCGTCTTATTCTCTACAGAGTTTAGGTCCTGTAGACCATAATTTCTATGACTTTCTTGCCAATATACTAAATGTTCTTGCTCCTTTAAATTAAATTTCCATTATGCCCCTCTGCCTAAACCTCAATCGTTATTGAGTCAAACACTGAAATTCCACAGCTCTATCAAACCTGCTGAATACTGCAAAGAAAAAGATCACATATCTATTTACATTAACACCACTATTTTTTCAGTGCCATTGGTGCCAGTTCTAGCTTGCAAATCTGTAGACCAATGGAACAACGTTTCCTTACAAGACACTTCTTCCATTTTTCATGAAAATAATTGAAAATAGTATCCACTTTTTTTCAAATGTCCAACTAGGACCTTATCTACCAAGTCACACTTAATAAATGTCTTATCTTTTTACTTTCTGGATAACATAGAAGCCATAATGAAAAGACCAGCACTCTAAATTGAGGTTTCTTTCATATATATATATATATATATATATATATATATATCCACATCCATACACCTCACAAACACGCTTATGCTCATTTCATCTTTCAGAATTCTGTTGAAATAGGTTTCTTCTGGTGGTCTCTTTCTAGTTCTCTCCCACTTTATGAGTTCACATTTCTTTTATTTTTTTAGTAGAATTATTTTGGGATTTTGTAGTTAGCAGATAAACATGTGTGTTTATTTTCTTTAATTTTCAGTTTTATATAAAAAGCATATGAATGTACAAAAAGTAGAGAAATCAACATGCCTTCCATGTTGCCAGCACCTACCATCAACAATGTTACTCATTCTATTACACATGTTCATCTGTCCTTGCCTTTCTGGTACAGTATTTGAAATCAATACCTGGGCATCATATCTCATCATCAAATATTTCAATGTGCATCTATTAATACACAGTTTTTCATAACCATGATACTTTTTATCATATTTAACACAATTTTTAAAAAAATACTAGATATCAGCAACTATCTAGTCAACTTTCTCTAATGACATTATAAAAACAGTTGACTTATTCAAATAAGAATCTAAACAAAGCACACTAATTTTATTTAGTTGTTATATCTCCTATATATATTTTAATCTACAACATTCCTGTCCCCATTCTCCTTTTAGTACACTGATTAGCTTTTTGAAGAAATGAGATAAGTTTTCCTAAAATGTCTGATATTCTAACTTGACTGAAGTAGCTGATTTGACTGAGTTTCCTGGAGGTATGGTATTTCTTGTTCCTATTTTCCCCAAGTTTTGTCTAAAGTAGAAGTAAAAAAGCCTCTTTAGGTTTAGAGTCAATTTGGAGGGGCAAAAGTATTTCATAATTAGTCTGTGAATTTCATATTGCTTCACAACATAAGGCACATACTCCAGTTGTTTCATTTTTATCCTCAATTGAAAATAGGTTACCTCTGTTGTAAACATGTCTCAGAAATTTCCTGAGCACTATACCCAAAATGGCAGAGTTCTATTGGCTTATAATGTAAATAAAATTACTGTTTCAGAAAGTCATTCTGGAATTCCAGTTAAGATGGCAGAGTAGGTAAACACTGTGCTCACCTCCTCTCAGGACCACAGCAATTAACAACAAAACCACAGAACAATGATTATTGAAAATTATCTGAAGTCTATCTGAACCAAAGCCATACAACTAAGGACATGCAGAAACCACCTCAACACCAGTAGGAGCGGCAGAGACGCAAAACAAACTGGTCCAAAACCAGCATGTGACCATTAAAGATTGGGAGGAAAATCTCTGCTGTGGAGGTCCCCCTGGAAAAGTGAGAGGTCCCAGCCCCACCCAGCCCAGGAGTTTCAGTGTCAGGGACAGAAGTCCCCATCATTTCTGGCTGTGAAAACTAGCTGACTGTGACTGACTGAGACCAAGGGCGGCGGCCGGAGTCCCTCTTAAAGGGACCACGCATAGACTTACTCAGTGAAGATTCATTCGCTCTGATCTCCAGCGCTGGGCAGCAGCTGAAAGGGCACCAGGGACATACAGGGAGAAACTGAATTGTCTGGCTTCAGATTGAGGGCTGGAAGGGCCGCCTTCTCCTGGACAGAGGAGATGGAGGAAGCAATTCTTTCTTTGTTGAGCCCTCCTCCTTCCCTGCATGCAGATGCAGGTAGACGTCCTATGAGACCATGCTCCACCCACTTTCAGGTACAACCAAGCTACTTGCAGGGTTTTTTTCTGAATAAATAGCCTGCATTGGCTCATGCTTCAGATTTTCGTAAAATCTCCCAAAGGGTTTGCCATGCAGGGTTTCTGTTCCTGCTCCCCACACAAGAACACAGGATATTGTGAGTCCAAAAAGGAACACCAATAGAGCCATAGATAGGGGAGTCACATCACTATATTCTCGATGGCGGCTGGGTTGGAAATACAGGAAGCAGGCTCCGTAATCTGCCATCCGCTTCTCTGACAATCAACCAACCCCACTTGTTAGCTGCAATCGGCCGGCTGCTTCTCTGGCAACTAACCCACAACCCCCTAGCATAGCCACGGCAGTTATGTTAGTGGGTAATGGCTAACTGGTTACAGCTGATGGCCACCAAGCTACAGGGAATAGCCATATAATTACAGCTGATGGCCATCTACTACCCGAGGCAGCACCTTTCCACGTGAGGCCAAGAGCCTGGAAACTGCTCTCTGGGACTCTGTCCCCACATGTTTACAAAACCAAACAAGCAGTGTTTGGCCTTATCCTGTCCCATGCCTCTGGTTGAACAATCCTTAGCCCAGTACTAGTGACAGCTAGCTTTCGGTCAAAAAAATATATATATCATTTTAAAAATTGGAATAATTTTTATTAACAACGTCTAGCTTTTTATTAAAAAAACTTCCTGGGTTGTCCAGCCTGGTGAACTTTTTTTTGTATATATTATCTCCATAGTAGGAGCAGTGAAGTTATATATGCACATCATTTGTTCAAAATAATTTCACTTTGGAAACAGTTCTGATTTCTATCCAGAGGACTTACCTATTTCTACATTTAACCTCTTCGCTAAATTTTCAATCTAGATTGCAAAGTAAAAAATATTTTTTTTTTGTTTCAAGGACTTTCTTAAACAATATTACCAATTTTATTTTTTGCAAAACATATCTTTATGATTTATTTATTTATGACAGTTTCATATCATTGAATCCTGAGACCTCATAATATACCCAACACAATGACTTTTGTTGTTATTTTTCTTTGTAATCCTCCTTAAATGCTTAGAAATTGCAATATTTTACAAAAGTAAGTGTCATAGGTAATCAAGATATTCCTCTCATATTTCTACTATTAACGCCTTCAAAACAAAACAAAAAGAAAAATTAAACAAAACACTTTTCTGTAACCTACAGAAATGGAGATTTTCTTCATTTTTCCTTCGCTATAATTTTGAGGCAAACCTAACCTTGGTTTCCAGTCACCAAAACGACAACAAACAGATGAGGGAGTATATGTATAGCTGCTAAGATACTTCCATATAGTCTACCAATTAAGAATATGTGACCTAACCCTTCCATTCCAAATGCTCTTTTAGAACCATGCACTGTCACACTGAATGTTTTACAGATTTTCCCACCTGAAACTCATTATACTGATGAGAAAAAATGTGGCCCAGAGCAGGTGGGTGTTTTTCTGAAGGGTTAAATGCTAATTACAGGCACAGCTGGTACTAGAATAAATGTCTTCGACACTCAATATACTATTTTCCTAATTACTTACATTCTTTGCTGCTTTCATTTGTGTGTGCTTTGTAGTTATTAGAACTAAAGAAGTAGATGACTGAAGCAAATTGCCTTAAACAGAAAAGGCGGTCGATAGTTTTTAGAGAATTAAATTTGTTTCAGCTATTTAGTTGGTAAAAACAAAACAAAACAAAAAAAAACTATATTTAACTACCCTCCCAAAGAGTGTGTTCCTTTGAGAGTTCTATGAAAAAGTGGTATCATAGCAAATTTATCTCCCACTTTTTAATTGTAACAGCCTTTAGCTTCCAGAGAACTATTAAGTCAATAAATAAAACAATTTTTTTTAGTTTTTATAAAGTTAGGGTATTCATGTTTTTAAGTTGCTTTGTACTTTTATTTGTTTCTAACTATTAGGATATCTTTGGAAATTAGAAAACAAAAAAATATATAGAAATATATAAATATTGCCCATAAACTCAAAAACCTAGAAACAAAACATTTAATACATAATAAATAACTGCTTGCATGTCCACATAGAATGACCAATTTTATAATACTCTATTATAATAGTACATTCTCTTCAGCGTAAATTCTTCCTAAGTTTATTTGTAATTGCTACAAAGTACTTAATGTATCTAGTGCTTAAAATGAACTTTTTAGTCTAAAATGATTACTTTATTTTATGTCCCTATGCATGGAAATACCATTATAAATTATATGACTATGTAAACACTCCTCAAAAGATTTGCCACGTTGCTTTCCATAAACAATATGCCAAACTCTATACATAGATGTAGTCTAGAAAAAAAAAAAAAAAAACACGTGAGAATTTTTCTAAACACTAAACATTATCATTTGTGTCTTTCAAATTGCATGAGGAACAAATGACAACCTAAGTGTTGTTTAATTTACACTCTTTTAATTATCAGCTACAGTGCACAAAAAAACATACTTTTTATAACACTTATTTATTGTGTAAAATTGTCAAATTAAGCGGCCCATTTCAAATATGATTCATATTAATCACTTTGTCTATCTTGTCTCTCATTTTATAACATAATGGGAAAATTTAAATTGCTCAATCAAGATTATTCTACAGCATTTTCATGTGTAAATACAAACAAAAACTTTTTCAGGGACATAAAATTGTTACATAATTCAATTTGAAACTAAACCATTAACACATATAATTGTTTAAAGTTGACATGAGATGCATATGTTGGCAAATCTAGAATAAAGAGAAAATTGAGCATAACTACCAAGATAAATTCATGCACATTGTAGTCTAACAGATATATCTCAAAATTTATCCGAATATTTTCTAAACAATATACTGAATTCTTGTTCCCTAAATAATATACTATTGGATATATGTACAGGAAACACAAAAAGGGTAGAAATGAGAATTTGTGACTCAACAACTTGCCAACAAAAAAGCAAGTTGCATGTGATGATCTCTGAAAGGCCATCTCAGGTGATATCTGTGTGTACACAATGTTTATTAAAGATCAACATCTGTGCAATGGAACGTAAGGAAGGAGGATTGGGCAGAGGGTAGGGTCAAGCTGCATAGCACACCCCATGATAGCCTCAGTTGACTCCCAAAGAGTGGTAGACCTAAAGTGTCAATCAGAATTGCCTTATGTTGGGCCAAAATAAAAGGCCCTTTGTACCGTACCCGTCTCCATCTTTCCTCCCTGGGAAGGATAGAGTATTTGGAGAACTGGCTCTCTGCAGCTAAAGCGACTCTGGGAGAGGCTGGGAGCTGAAAGCTCTCATCCAGAAGCATTCTCAGCAGCTCAGGAAAGAAATACTACCTATTAGGTTGGTGCAAAACTAATTGCAGTTTTTGCAATTATTTTTAACCTTTTCAACCGCAATTACTTTTGCACCAACCTAATAGAAGGGGCATGTAGGACAGCACAATTCCACATCCTGCGTAAAGACTCTTGCATGATACTAGAGACATTAGCCATATCAGAAACACAAAAATGATTGAAAAAACAATGTTATTGACCTAATGTTTCAAATTCTCCTGTTCAATTTCAACAAATGATCACAGAGATTTAAGTGAGCGTGGGGCTACTTTGTCAATTGCTCTGTGAGCTTAACTTTTTTACTTGGTTACAGTTATGAAATTGCTGTAACTATAGGTATATAGCATATATATATGTATATATATAGTTGATATACATTTCATGAAAACAATAAAACATATGGTAAGTTAGTGTGGACAGTTGCTTGTCTCGTATACAATATGCACTTTTGAAATTAGAGGAAGAAAAATACACAAATTCCTCAACATAATGAAGGGATAGTGACCTTTATACCAACCTCCTGTTTGCAAAGTGAGATTGAATTTCATAGAACCTTTATTTCAGCAATCTAGTGTACGTTGGCACAGAAAAAATAGTTTGCATCAGATAAAGTACATTGTGAAAACATGATTTATTTCTGTTTTAGATATTCACGTGTGTAGAAAATTTTAAATTACATTTTGATTTTAATAATCAAACTATAAAGTTTGATAAACGTTTGTGAGAAAAAAATAGAAAATTTAGAACAAATAACAACTGAAAAGATAGTTATGAACAGGAAAAAAAATATATTTTAGGACATTAGCTATCCAGAAAAAATATAAATATAATGAAAGTTTATGTAAATATAACGAAAGTATCCAAATTATTTGATAAATTATCTAAGTACATACAGCTTATTATCTGGTGTCATGAATTTTTTTATTATTATTTTAATAATAGATAAAAGAAAACCTGACTTCAAGCCCTTATCATTGTTCTGAATTTCCAATTACATAGAAACAATCAGTTCAGTAATGTATTGCAAAGGGAAGATAATTTTAATCTCAGAGGTGGAAAATATGGCTATTTTTTTAAATGTCCAATATTAAAGTCTAGGAAAAGATTAGTAATGAATACAAAAATCTGTTTTAATGAGGTGAAATAGCAAATTGATTTATGTTTTATTATGACCTCTTCTTCTAGATTTATCCATATTATTTAATATGTTGAAAAGTTCATTTAAAAGAGTTTTAAATACCTTTTCGGTATATTTAGCTCTCATTTCACTACATTTTAAGAGATAGAGCTAAATTCCACTTACTTTTAGTGTGGGCTGGAGTTAATGACTCACTTTTAACCAACAGAATATGAAAACAATTATTCTTTACAATGGAGAAAAGTAGCAAACATCATGTTATAGGAATAAAAGTTAACATCATCCAGTAATGTCATGTAAGTGCCTTGTACCCCTGTCATGATGTGATGAGATAAGTGTATGGCTTCTGCGGTATTCTTCTCCCAAAATTATGACCTCAGTGTAATCATGGGAAAATATCAGACAAACTTAAACTGAGTGACATTCTGCAAAATATTTGACCTGTATCCCTCAAAACTGTCAAAAAGACAAAATGAATAAATGCAATGTGGTACCTATCCTGATTGGATACTGAAACAGCATGAAGAACATCGGTGGGGAAAGTAATGAGATCTGAATAGAATGCATAGCTAAATTAGTAGTATTGCCATGTTAATTTTTAAAGTTATGATAAAAGTACTTGTTGGAGGAGGTCATTGAAAGGATGTGACACCCAGTTGACCCTTGAGCTGGACCTTGACAAGCAAAATAATCAATAATATTTATTGATTGATATCATATAGTAGTGCTATGTTGAGTTCCATCCATGAAGAAAATATAGCTCGTATCCTCAAGACTACTCTTTTGTGGTCCATTGGGAGGGGGTGGACATATACACTAAACCAACTGGTAAATCTTGATTACTGTTTAATGTTATTTTCAGTTTTCCCTGCTCTTAATTCACCATAGTAAAATAAATGATCTCCTGTCCTGTCTTGCACCCGAAAAAGGGAGGTCCGTTTTCCCTTTATATTGCAATTGTCTATCCCCCACTCAATAAATACAAACAGAATTCATTCTCTTTCCTGTCCTGGAATGTACATTCTGCCCACTCTTCCCACAATCATAGCTTTTTTCAAGAACTCAGCCTTCAGATAGCAATGTGTTGTTGAGACCATCTCGATTCAATATGTGACTGAACTCTGTTAAGGCCTCTATATAAGCTTTTAAGATGCTGGACAATGGGCGGAGATCTACTCATCTTGTGGCCCACCAACATAAGTCTCCTAAGTAAGTTTCTTTGCTTATTAAACCTGCCACCTACAAACCTCAAATGGCCTGCCTCTCTCCTTGGTCTCTCCTTGACTTCCATGTGTGGGGACGATTTACAAACCAACAATACCACACTATGCTAGGAAAAATTATCATGGGGGAGGGGGCAGGTAAAGGTTACACAAGAAGTCTCTGTGCAATGTTTGCTACCCTCCTATAAATCTAAAATCATTTCAAAGTAACAGTATAAATAAGCTACACAATTATTAAAATTGTTTTCTATACATTTTGGATCTCATTTTTGTTCTTGTTTATTTGTTTAATTATATAGTGCAAGTCTTGTTTTTAAAGTTGACAGTGAAATACCCAAATTCCAAAAAGGTACCCTATTAAAAAAAAATCATCCTTAGTTCTGTATCTTGGGACTACTCTATTCTTCAATAAATAATACTTTCCCTCATTATTCTCTCTCTCTCTCTCTCTCTCTCTCTCTCTCTCTCTCTCTGTCACACACACATACAATGATGGGAATACTTATGTCAAAGGAATTCAAGAACTAAATAGCACCCAATGGGTGAAGCTGGTACAATTAAAGTAACAAAATAAATTGGCATTGAATAATACCTCAAAATTTAAAATAAATATTCTGAGCCTATACTGATATAAAAAATATTGAATAAATAAATGATGGAGAAAAAACACATCCCTCATGCATAATTCTAAAACCTTACATAGATACTTTAACCTCACGGAGGTAGAGAGCATAACACCCCACTCCTTAGTATGAACTGTACACAGTGACCTCGTTCCATTCCTTTGTTTTGCTTAAATAAAATTTGAGAAACAGATAGTAGCTAAAAATAATTTTCAGCAATTTATATATTCAAAATGACTTTTTAATTTTTTTAGAATACACAATGTGTGTCCTGTATTTGCTTTTGTAAAAATAAAATCATTGAAAAGTGAGTAATCAATGGGCTAAATATAGAATTTTTTATTTCTCTCAAATCAAAATTAATGGCTATTATTGTTAAATTTTCATATATGCTTTATTCTACTGGTGGTCCTTTTTAAATGTATGCATTCATTTTTGTTGTCCTTTAGTGTTATGGGTAAAAAAGAATTAGTGAACTGTTAATATTGAGAGAACATTTCCTTATATCATGTTATACCATCTTACTTCATATTTTGATTTACTAATGGGATCATAATTTATATCATAAACTATCATAACAATATGATATATTTTAACAATATATTTTCATATTGTTAAAAGATATGTTGGTAATCCATATTATCAACTTTTTCTCACAGTACTATTTATTGTATTATAAAAGAATAAGTTTCATTCACACATTGTTTACAGTATTTTTTTAAGTTTTATTATTGGAAATATTTACTTTGGATTAAATTATATGTTGTATAGCTATATTAATAATTTTTGTAAGGCAATTCTCATGCCAGGCATTTTAACATACTTTTGTGATACATGTTTGGATTTATGTAATGACCTGTGGAATGTTACATTGTCTTATGATAGCACTTTAGTTATAATACCATAATCTGGGATTATCTCTTCAACTTGAAGATTAGTGAATAATAAGCATAACTGAAAGATTCATTTGTTAATGAAATGTCTTCACAGTGTCAAATCTAATTTTTGTACTAGCACTTCCATTATTTTAGTATTTTTCTTAATATCTATTTGTTTCATTTTAAATTCCAAATATTTTTTTTCCAAAATTACTTTCACAATATCTAAGTAGCAATTAAAGCAAAATAAATATTAAAATTATGTGTTTTTTTATGATTATTAAAATATACATCAAATCAAAATGTTAAAGTCTCTTGACTTGTACAAAAATACTATTTACATATGCAAATGCATTTATTTTATTGGTTGTTTTTCCTCCTAAATGTTTATACTGTCCAATTATCAGTATTGCTATACATATCTTTCCAAATTCGTGTCTTCCTATAAGATTATGGTTTTACCAAGAATTTGAAATGAGTAAACTATGGAAATATATTAATTTGAGTTCACATCTAACCAATGTAATGCACAGTCATAGACAAATAATGTCACTGCAGTATTGGTGATAGTAAATCCAATCACAAGACTGGCAGTCCATTGGAAAATCCAATGCCAAATGCTGTGAACAAAAGCTAAGGTGGATGAGCTAATTTGGTCATATAGTTTGTTCAGATAAGTAGCCATGAACAGGATCTGAGAAATCTGGTTTAAGGTCTGAGATCTTAAAGGTTCAAGTTACAACCCTGCAAATTTTACACTAATTTCTGCTATCTATTAGTTTACAACTTAATATTAAATCTAGCTGTATTGTATTTACTAAGCCTTTAGCTAATTGAAATTTAAGTTTAAATATTTGGGATTAATGCATTTTGCTACTTATAGTCATCATTCAGTCTAGTGCAGTGCTGTAATAAAGATGTAGTATTAGTAAATAATATGGGAAAATCTAATATGTCTTCCACAAAGTTGCTCAACAATGGGTTCTAATGAAATTAAAAGTAGCAGTGGCACTCTTTAACTTCTTATGTATCTATGTAGATGTAGAACTCCGTTATTACCTATAAATGCCATGATAGAATTGAAAGTCAGCATTGTGATTGTACTAAGTCATTTAAAATAATATATTTCATAACTCAGTACAATCAGAAAGGGATATCAAGGAGAACAGATAATCGTACATATTTTTAGAGGATTAGGTAGAACAGGATTTTGAGGGTCAGTTAGTAGCAGGGAAAGGTAAGAGTAACAACTAAGTGTGTACGTTTGCATTCATAAAAAGCAAAATAATTTTGTTATACCACATAAAATTATTTCAGAATATAAATTTTTTCACAAGGCTGTAAACCAATTGATTGTCAAAATCATAAACAAAACAAGCTAAAGTTAAAATACATTTCTGAGATAGTTGCTAAAATTGGATTATAGAGTTATATTAAGTTATACAAAAGACATTGGTAATTGTGTTAACAGCAACAATGTCACTATGGTTATGTAAATAAAAGACAAATTAAAAATGAACATAGTTAATTTTAGAGATGCCTACAGAGATGAGTGTCAGAGATGATATATTTTGGATTTATTTTTAAAATAAGCAAAGGGGGGAAAGAAAGGGGTAAAAAACAACAAAGAAAAGAACAACCAAGGGGGTAAAAACAACTAAATATAAAATTTTTGAAGTTTTTGTTTCCAACAGCCAGTATCATAGCTGTTATAAGAATAGACTTCTTTATGTTAATTTTTAATATTTTGTTTCAACAGTAATCAATTAATAAATATACAGGTTTACCTGAGGCAGATATTACTGTGGTCAGGGTCCAAAAAGAAAAGTTTCAGAGACAGAGGTTTGGATTTATTTGTGAAATGTAAATTGGAAGAAAATATGGTAATGTATTTGAGGGAGGACAATTGTCTGAATGAAACCAAATAGGTGGAAAAGTTTAAGGTTTTTTTTTTTTTTTTTTTCCTAAGGAAAGTTACTATGTCAGTGTTTTTTCCAGGATGGAACAGTGAGAGATGAAAGACTGGGCTCAAGCATAGTTTTGAAAGGTCGTTAATCCAAGTTAAAGAGTTTATTTCACTCACAATGAAGAATCATTAAGGGAAGGTAATGGTAACTTGAAATAGAGCTTAAGCTGGGTGCCCTGTGCAGGATGCATTAAAGTGGTAGAAACTCCCAGTTATGATTCTAGTAAGCAAGCTGTTATAGAAGGGATAGGTGAAAGACAAAAGCCTGCCTGCGGAACTTAGAAATATTTGTGTGTATGTTTGTCTTTGTGTGTGTTTCTGTTCGTTAATGATCCAGAATTTTCCAAAGTCACAGTCTTTCCTAGACATAAGCCAACCAGTCACTAGTCTGTCTGGCAGATGAAGGTTTTTTTTTTCTTTCTTTTTTGCCAATTTATGAGTTGTGGGTTTATCTTTGGGGGGGGGGGTCCTGCCCTACACAGATTATGCATATAAACGATCTATGAAAGAACTTAAACAATTTAGCAACATGGAGTGACTTATGTACCAGGGCAGCATTTTTTCATAACTTTTAGTGACATAATTTTTAAGAAAAAATTACCTAATTCCACACCTAGATGATGGAGTTAGCTATGAAAGAACAAGCAAATAACACATCTTTACATCTATCCATTCAGTGACAATGGACATGAGTTTTGGAGACACAGAGATCTGGGTTTGAATCTGGACCTTCTTATCAGTGCCTGGAGCAAGTTACTTACCTTTGCTAAGAACTATTTCTTCTTCACCACTCCTCATGGTGATAAGATTGATGTAGCAATAATATGAGTATATACACTTTCAGAACACAGTAAATATATGGTTAAGAAGAAGCAATGATTGATTGCTAGTAAATTTGGCTAGCTGAGATCCACCACCAGAAGTGGCTAATGACATTCTGGTATTTCTGCAAGTTCTGTAGAGGAATTCATAATCTTGTTGACACCTTGTTGGAAAACTTCCTCTAAGCAAAGAAAATCACTTGTATGGAAATGTGAATGCTGGTAAGCAGCATCACGTAAAGCAAGGATCAGAAGTTGTTTAGTTATAGTTAGAACCTAAGGAATATAAAAAGCGATAGGTATGTTGAATAACAAATCATAGTGACTCTTATATACCACATAGCGACTTTGTATTTTATGCTATGTATACTGAGAAACACTTGCGCTCAGGCAAGAGAAGTGATAAGTTAGAAAATTATTATTTAAATTATGTAAGAAGTGATGAGAAATAAAAAAGATAATAAACATATTTTAAAAAATTGGAACAACGATATTTCATGGCCCTTAGGTGTGTAATCCAATGACCATATTGTAGTCGTATCTTCCTCAGCCTCTCAGCAATATGCCTTATAATGATAAGTTCTTCCTTTTTGTAACACTCACATTTCTATGCTTCCAATATGCTAAGTTTTCTCCTTCTTTATAGGGTGTTTAGTGTTATTCCTCTTTGCTATTTCAACTTACTTTGACTTTTAAATACCAAGGGAACTTAGTATTTGGTTCTAAACTTATTTTTCTTTAAATCTGCTTCTCTTCTTATACGAAATAAAGCATTAATAGTTTCCATGTCATTAATAATTAACAAACAAGTCACAATAAACTCATGTTGCCAATTACTTTATATAAATTCTTGGACTCAGAGTAATCTAGTTAATGGAAATTAAATACTAACATACCGTTTCAGACACAGCAGTTTGAAAAATAAATAGAAAAATCTTACAATGCCAATCATTAATAAGAATGTGGAGAAAAGTGTAAAATGTGTAAATTGGTTCAACCAATGAAACGTAAGTTTCATAAAATCAGGACATTTTTCTTTTTTGTTTACAGCTGTATACCTAGAGCCATGACATGTGTGTAGCCCATAATACGTGCTTAATATATACTCATATTTATTGAATAATCTAAAATAAGTATAAACAATTTGGAAATGTCTGGTAAAATTAAAGTAACACATTACTTATCTGGCAATTTAAATCCTAGGTGAATTCCTGAAGGATGCCCGATCGTATGGCCAGAGACAAGGACTGTCACATTTATTGTAACACTATTGTAATGGGGGGGGGGGGAGAGAACATAAAACCATAAAAAAGATAATAAAAACATCATTCTAGATGGTGGCTACCTATGGTGATTGACAAAAGAAATTAGGTGAGGAGGGATACGTAAGTATTTTAAATTGTACTTATAATGTATTACTTCTAAAAAAAATCCAAAAGAATTATGACAAGATATTAAGATGTAATTAAGCCTGGTGGCAGGTAGGTTTTCATGACATCATTCTGCATGATGATATCATTTCTGGGACAATTTATATAAAATGTTGGTGTTAGAAAACACTTTATTAACACAGGATGGTTTTTTTCGTGCAAGATTTGACTGGTTTAATTCTTATTCCACACATTTAAGGAAAGAAAAGATTATTTTTCTTCATTTTCTGCTTTTCTTCATTTTTGTCTCATCTAGTAATATTCTCTACTATTACATATTATGTATTCTTACCTTTGTCCTTGCTTCTTTCCTTCACTTAATTTATATATAATTACACCTTATTTACTAAGATAGTAAGAAAATCTATGGATGCTGTCAAATAACTTATTTTTATCACTATAAGAATAATAATAAATGATAAGAAAAATAAAAGAAAAATTAGTATAAAATTTATTTTCTTAAGTGCTCTGGACTGTAGAAGTCACTTAATAAGGTCGGTTCTTACCAAGACCTCAAATTACAACTATAAGGTAATTTTGGTAAATAGTATCTGTTCCAGAAATATTGGTTACATTTATGAGACAATGATAGAATGGAAGATTAAATTCATCAAGAAGTTATAATAATTTTAAATTTGTATAGCTCAATAATTCAAGTTTATTATGTAAAAGTATAAAGTAAGATTTGAATTTATTTTACGTTTTCCCAGAAGGATTATGGAATGTAA
Source organism: Rhinolophus hipposideros (assembly GCF_964194185.1). Classification (NCBI taxonomy): domain Eukaryota; kingdom Metazoa; phylum Chordata; class Mammalia; order Chiroptera; family Rhinolophidae; genus Rhinolophus; species Rhinolophus hipposideros. Next base: position 88,648,623 of record NC_138047.1, on the reverse strand, counting down.
CAACTTCATGTTAGCAGTGACAATACAGGTTGCTGAAATGTGTCAATAAACTAAATTACTCTGGGCCTATTTAAAATGTTAGTTTGCTCTCCAAAAGACGTGATGACCTATAATGTCATCCCTAATGAGACAGACATTATCAGAGACTCTGCAATTTATCCTCTTAATTTTTTTTACCAAGTCTTAAAAGCAGTCAATTTACCTCTTAATGGTCATATATGTTCGAGCTTTGCAGAAAGAAATAAGAATGGCTTCTCATCCCTTACATCTTGCCTCCTGCCTAATCAAAGCATTTTCTCATTCTAATTGCATTAAGTGGTGCACATCAGATGAGTTTATTAGTCATTGAATGAGGAAAGCATCCCACAGAGGGCTGAGCTGAGGAATCACTTAAAGCTTTTAACTATCAAGCTGTTTTCAACCTATTTATTTTCCGTGACATCAGTTATCATTTTCACAAGACTGGTTTCTCAACAGTTTCTTTTCCTGGTGAGGTAGCATATGAGAAAAAACAAAAGTGATCTTCTTTCTCAGTTACAGAAATCTCAAAACCTAACTCCCACCACATTCCCAAACAACCATCGTACCTAAATTCACTCATATATAATATTACACAATGCAGTATTCGAGTGCAAAGTAGGATTTTAAAGTTTTACTTGCTTTTTGAATAAAATGTTGGGACTTGTTTAGCTAGGTATAAACAAAGACAGATACCACATTACAGTGTAATCATTCACTATTTGTTTAGATCACAATCATTCATTTAATTATTAGAGGACCAAACTCTTTGAATCTGTTTCTGTTCAAATCCTTGATATTGGGCTATTTCTTAGTATAAATACTTTTTTTAATTGATTGGAGTAACATAAAAAAAAATCTAAGACAATAGTCTATTTCTCAGTGCCTTATAAAAAACAAGTTACAAGTACTAAAGAAAAACTCAATCCAATTTAAAATTAGAATCCAAAGTTCACAAACATTTCACCACAATTTTTGTAAATACTCGCAATTCAGAGCCACATGGTGTGCTAGAAATTCTTTAATTACATTTAAGTTGAATAAAGTAATCACATTTAGTTCTAACCAAACTTAGAATTTACACTTTTCCTTAATAGAAAATCACACTCCCTCCATAATCATGGTAGCAGGACTTAGGAATTTTTATTTGTACTCTATGATATTGCTATCTTCTCAAGGCATGTGTCAGTAGAAGATAAATATCTGAAAAAGTCTTAAAAGACTAATCATTCTCTCTTAAGAATCTGGAATTTTAAAAATGAGATAATGAGAGATGGCTTCTACATGGGACTGGACCTGAGACATATAAATGTGCAATCAGTCATTGATCATGAGGACTAGAGGATCAGAGAAAGTTATTCTGCTGGAGCAGCAAATAAAACTGATGCTTGGAGAGAGGTACAGACTAGAAAAAAGAATATTTCCTGATAATATCCAGAATAATTCAGAGACATTATCAATATAGCTCTTATAGGGAAAGGGTCAGTGGTTAAAAAACAAACTGTAGCTGTGTGTGTGTGTGTGTGTGTGTGTGTGTGTGTGTGTGTGTGTGTGTGATTCATGACAGGTATTAACTGATTTTTTTTTTTTGTGAGCTAAGGTCTCAATGACGATAAATCAAAGTTTCTATTTTTAAGAAAATTACAGGTAAAAAGGATATATATCCAACTAATTTTTGCAATGTTTGTGTGTGTGTGTGTGTGTGTGTATATATATAATTTATAAATACTTTTATAATAATATAAAGGAAGCATAAAATTCATTGGTTCACATGGCAAGGTGATTAGAAAAGTTTAAGTTTAGATAATGGACTTCAAAGAGAATGAAACTAAGTATATTAAAATAGGGAATCTGTATATATTTTACTCAGTGTGAATGTGATTCAATGTTTTCATTTAGACATCCAGTTAATTATTAATCAACATTAATAATAATAGCTAAAATGGTATTCAGTTATTCACACTATTAAAAACCTGAGGAGACTGTCCTTTTCCCATTGAATGTTCTTGGCATTCTTGTCAAAACCAGTAGACTATACATGGCAAGGGTTTATTTGTGGCTTCTTTATTCTATTCTATGGTCTATATGTCTGTCTTCTGGAGAGCAGCACACTTGTTTTGAATATTGTAGCTTGTAGTAAGTTTTGAAATCAAGAAGTGTGAGACCTCCAACTTTGTTCTTCTTTTTCAAGATTATTTTTGCTATTTGAAGCCTTAATATTTCATATGAATGTTTGGATGAGATTTTTTGTTTTATTCTTTATGCAAAAGCAAATGGTGCTTGACAACTAGATATACACATGCAAAAGAAGGAAATTATGACACCAATTTGGTGTCATAAATGAAATAAATGAAATTATTGAAATTATTATTTTCATAAATGAAATAATTTCATTAGTTGTCTGTCTAAAAGCACAGACAACAAATGAAGAAAAAAAAAGATCAATTGGACTTTGTCTAAATTAATAGCTTTCGTGTATCAAAGGACACTATCAAGAGAATGAAAATACAACACATAGAGTGGAAGAAAATATATGTAAATCACATAACTGATAAAGAACAACACAATAAGAAAAAAATCAATTTTAAACATGGGCAAAGAACTTGACATTGCTACAGATATTTAACTAATAATTTTAAAGAGATATTTTTATAGTTGATCAAGAATTATTAGTTTTTTCTCAGCACAGGAGCCAATCCAGGTAACTAGCCTGACACAAAAGCAGAAATTGAAGTCCAGATGTTTGTTTGTTTATTTTAAAACTGATGCTCTTTCAAACAGTTTAATCAATGAAATTTTAATTATCCCTAAACAATTATTTTCTTTACTTATTATGGAAAGAAATTAGACAATTATTAGTGAGCACTGTAAAATCCATATTTAAATTCTGAAATAAAAGTTGACAAATATTCTCTAAAGACAATGGAATCCAAGAGTATATTAGGAATTTACTCCAGATCAACCAGCCATGTTGAAACATCCAAATGTCCAGCCTTCGAATGTGCTGTGCTTCTCTTCTTAATATGTGACTTAACTTTAATTATTAAGAAGGATTAAATCGTAATTCCTTGTTCCATATTTTATCTCCCAAACAAAACAGTTTCAACCATTCCAGGATATTTATAAGTCTTTGACAGGAATTTTTAATTTACTATAGATAAAGTATAACAAAAAAATAATTGATAGTAAATGTAACCTAATTTACAACTTAGTCACCGATGCTAACATGGAAGACTATAAATCTTGTCATTTCTCAGTTATAAAAAACAAAACAAAAAAACTTTTCTTAAAGTGATAGATATTTTTTTTTTAGTTAGTAACATTTCTGAATATTCAATAATGTAATTTACATTTGGTGGGATAATATGTAGAAATGTTGATGTTGGTAATTTGAAAACCTTCCTCCAAGACAATATGCATGTCGTTTGTCTGGGTGGATGGGTGTTTGTGTGAGGAAACATCAGTGTGTTTTATGTGTTCAATTTTATATCTTTCAATACTTCCTTAAAATGACAACATTTGATGCAGTGATTTAATGTTTTAGATAAATTCCAAGTCTATGTAAATATCAGAAATATGAGACAAATTTTGTCTATATACAGGATGGAAATTTTGTGTCTTAGATTTTTTTAAAATCAGGATTAACTGAATTCATCAGGATCCTGCATAACATATAAGACTGTACCTCACCAATAATATTTGCTTAGAAGACTTTGACTTCTAGTAAGTTGACTGATCAAGGATTTATTAGATCACTGATAATGCTAAAATAATTTCTAGCTTTCACTTAGATTAAAATCTATTCAGAAAAAAATGCTTTCTGGGATTTGAACATTGTGACTTTTCCTAATGTGCTCCCACTATTTCACCCACATATTTTCTCCGTATTTTTCAGAGATAATATTAATGCTATTGTCAAGAGTTTATAATTGAAATGCCATTGTTATTCATGTTCATATCATACCCAAAACAAAGATCAAAGATAAACTAAAGTTCAAAGTGCAAATGTGAAATGTGTTAGAAAACACACACACACACACACACACACACACACACACACACATGAAAGTGGCATTTCCAATTAGAAGCACATAGTGGCAAAATCCTTTCTTAGTGAGAGTATATACTGCAACTGAGTGTAAAATTCAAAGGCAATAGTGACATAAATTAATTGTGTTCATATCATGAACATTTATAGCAGACACAAAACCAGGCAAGTTCATAGAGTAGCAGAAATTGAAAACACAAAAGACTTATTAAGGCCATCAAGATCATCTCATGCCCAGTGAATGCTTGCTTAGAGCAAGGATGATGGATGATTCTTAGTCTTCTTAGTTTGAAATATTTTGAAAGGCAAGACTTTTTGTTTTCCTCATTCCAACTCAGTATGGCCTCAACCTAACACATCAGTTTCATCTTAACTATGACCAATATGGGTACTCAGAACTCAAAAAAATTGCCCTTCCTGAAGAACAGCCAATTTTGTCTTTTCATGCCTTTGCATAGATTTCTGTACTATTGAAATGACATCCCCTACAAGCCCAGAACAGGCGAAGGCTGGCCACAGTGTTCTCTGGGTGTTTTGCAGAGTGACCAGAAACTCAGCACTGGCAAAATAACTAAATCTGCCTTCACTTTATAAAAACTATCAGCCACATGCTGTGACACCTTAGGACCTCACCCCACCCAACTCGGGATGTATCACTGGACGTACCACCCACACCAGGTTACCCAGTCTGGCCCTGGCACCTACTGAGAAACTTCCAATGGCTCAGCCTTAAGGGAAACCAGGCATCTGGCAGGTGACAACAGGCCTAGGGGGTTGCTGGGCTTTCTAGTAAGCTGTCTCAGGCCTGATACTGGTGGCAGGCAGCCTTGGTTCATAGTGAGGCTACACCAACACAGGTTGAGCACAGGGAGCAACAAACTGCATATAACTTTGTAGCTCCTACCAGTTAGCCTCCAGCTGGTAAGAGGAAGGGTTGAAATTGGCCTGTATTGGAGCTCCTCTCAAGAGACGCCAGAAATAATACACCCAGAGGCCAGTCTACACCAGAGCACTACCCAATTAGCCCTACAAGTGGCTGTCATGCGGGGTGGCAGGCAGGGTCTCAGCTCCCGCTCCCCACATAAGAACGCAGGACATGGTGAGGCCAAAAAGGAACACCCACGGAGCCATAGGTAGGGGAATCATATCACTATATTCTCACCAGCGGCATCCGCCTCTCTCTGCAATCCGCTCTTGCTAGCCCCCATCTTTTTTTGCTAGCGTAGCCACAGCAGTTATATTAGTGGCCAATGGCTTACGGGTAACAGCTGATGGTCAACTAGCCACAGCTGATGGGCATCTGATCACAGTTGATGGCCATTTACTACCCGAGCCAGCACCTTTCTATGTGAGGCCGAGAGCCTGGAAACTGATTTCTGGGGCTCTGTCCCCACAGTGGCCCAACCAAAGGGTGCTCTCAACATGCACAAGAGCCCACTGGGGTTAATCACCTACTGAGGTGTCTGCTCCACACAGCAGCTCATACACAATGGGCATAAAATTCCTCACAGCCAGTCAGCCTGAGTATCAATCCCACCCACTGATGTGCCAGTAAAGTCTCAAATACAACAGGAGAATACACAAAGCACACACAAGAGACACTCCTGGAACACATGCACAAGTAATCAGGGAGACTGTGACACTAGAAAACACAGGATACTTACTACATAAGGTCACCAGCAAAGACTGAAAGACATAGGAGATCTACCTAATACATAGAAGCAAACACAGAGAGGCAGCCAGAATCAGGAAACAAAGAAATGTGGCCCAAATGAAAGAACAAAAGAGAACTTTAGAAAAATAGCTAAATGAAAAGGAAGCAACCCACCGACCAGAAACAGAGTTCAAAATATTGCATAAAAATGCTTAAGGAACTTAGTGAGAACTTCAGAAAGCCATAGGAAGTATAAAGGAAGACATAGAAACCATAAAAAAACACCAGTCAGAAATAAAGAATACAATAACTGAAATGAAGAATACACTAGAAGGAATCAACATCAAATCAAATGAAGCAGAAGAATAAATCAAAAAGAGTGATCTGAAGACAATGAAGTAGAAAAAACCCAATTGGAACAACAACAACAACAAAAAGCAAAGATAGTTTATGAGATTTCTGAGACAACATCAAGTATAACAACATTCACATCGTAGGAGTACCAGAAGGAAAAAAAGGGGGAGCAAAAGATCACTAACCTATTTGAAGAAATAATGACTGAAAAGTTTGCTAACCTGGGAAAGGAAATCGACATGCAAAACCAGGAAATGAAGAGAGTGCCAAACAGGATGAACCCAAACAGTCCCACACCAAACACATTATAATTAGAATGGCAAAGGTTAAAGACAAAGAGATAATCCTAAAACCAGCAAGGTACTTAATTATAAGGAAGTTTCCCTAAGACTATCACCTGATTTCTTGACAGAAACTTTTCAGGCCAGAAGGGAGTGGAAGAAAATATTCAAAATGATGAGGAACAAGGGCCTATAACCCAAATTACTCTACCCAGCAAGACTATCATTTAAAATTGAAGGAGAGATAATGAGCACCCAAGATAAGGAAAAGCTAAAGAATTCATTACCACCAAGACAGTACTACAAAACATGTTAATAGCATTTCTTTGAAAACTAGAAGCGAGAAAACAAATTAACAAAAGAACATCCAATAAATGAATAACAAGTGGCAATAACTATGTACCCATCAATAATCACTTTAAATGTAAATGAATTAAATGCTCCAAGCAAAGAAAACAAAACCTATGCACATACTGTCTACAAGAGACCTAACTCAGATCAAAAGACACACATAAAGTGAAAGTATAGGGACAGGAAAAGATATTTCACACAAATGAAAACAACAACAGAAAAAACTGAAGTAGTAATATTTTATCAGACAGAACACGCTTTAAAACAAGGACTATAATGAGAAACAAAGAAGGACACTGCATAGTGATAAAAGGATTAGTACAACAGAGGACATAAAGCTAGTAAACATCTATACACTCAACATAGGAGCACTTAAATATATAAAACAAATATTGACTGATAGAAAGGGAGAGACTGACAGTAACACAATCACAGTAAGGGATTTTAACACCCCATTGACACCTAGGGGCGTATCTTACAAACAAAAAATCAACAAGAAAACAGCAGCCTAAATGACACACTGGTCAGATGGATTTAATTGACATTTTTAGAGTATTTCACCCCAAACCAGCAGAATATACTTTCTTTTCAAGTGCACATGAACTATTTTCCAAGGTAGATCACATATTGTGGCCACAAAACAAGTCTCAATAAATTTAAGAAGGTTGAAAGCATATCGAACATCTTCTCTGACCACAATAGTATGAACAAGAAATAAATTACAGAAAAAAACAAACAAACAAAAAAAACACACAACTGAAAAACACACAAACACATGGAGTCTAAATAATGTGCTACTAAACCAATGAATGGATTAACGATGAGATAAATAAAGAAATCCAAAGATACCTTGAGACAAACAAAAATGAAAACACAACAACCCCAAATCTATGGAACACAGAGAAAACAGTCCCAAGAGGGAAATTCATAGAAATGAAAGCCTACCTCAAGAAACAAGAAAAATATCAAATAAACAATCTAACTTTATACCTAAGGGAACTGGAAAAAGAACAGGACACAAAGCTCAAAGTGAGTAGTAGGGAGGAAAACAATAAACATCAGAGTGGAAATAAACATAATAGAACCTAATAAAAAACAAAACAAAACAAAATAATAATAATAATAAAATAAAACAAAATCAGTGAAACCTAGAGCTGGTTCTTAGAAAATATAAACAAAATTGATAAACCTATAAAAAGAGTCATCAAGAAAAAAATGAGAGAAGACCCAAATAAATAAAATCAGGAATGAAAGAGGAGAAGTGACAACTGACACCACAGAAATATCACAAAATTAAAAAATAAAATAAAATAAAATACTAAGAGCAATAATATGTCAACAAACTGGAAAATCTGGAATAAATGGATAAATTTCTAGAAGCACACAATATTCCAAAACTGCATCAAGAAGAAAACCTGAACCAATAATTACTACCAATTAAATGTAATCAGTAATTGACAAGCTCCCAACAAACAGATGTCCTGGACCAGATGGCTGCACAGGTGAATTTCACAATACATTCAAAATAAATAAATAAATAAATAAATAAATAAATAATAACTAAATAAATAACACTTATTTTCTGAAACTATTCAAAAAAATTCGCGAGTAAGGAACATTGCCAAGCTCATTTTTTGAGACCATCATTACCTTAATTTCAAAACCAGACCAAGACATTACAAGAAAAGAAAATAGGAGGCTGATATCCCTGATGGACATAGATTCAAAAATCCTCAACAAAATATTAATGAACTGAATTCAGCGATACATTAAAAAGATCATATACCACAATCAAGTGTGATTTATTCTTGGCATGCAAGTTTGGTTCAATGTCCACAGATCAATCAATGTGATACACCACCTAAGCAAAATCAAAAGTAAAAATCGTATGACTATATTATTAGATACAGAATGAGCATTTGAGAAAACCCAACATCCATGGAAATCAACAACAACAACAACAAACTCAGCAAAGTGAGAATGGAGTCAATATATCTCAACCTAATAAAGTCTATATATGACAAACCCAGAGCTAATGTTATATTCAATGGGGTAAACTAAAGCATTATCTTTAAGATCAGGAATAAAACAAGAATGTCCACTTTCACGACTTTTTCTCAATATAGTGCTTGCTGAAAGACATAACCATAGCAATCAGACAAGAAACAAAAATGAAAGGTTCTTAAATGGAAAAGGAAAAAGTAAAACTGTCATTATTTTTAGATGAACTAACCCCAAATATTACACCAAAATACTACCAGAACTGATAAATGAATTTAGTAAAATAGCAGAATACAAAATTAATATTCAGAAATTGGTTGTATTTTTATACACCAACAACAAACTCTCAGAAAGAGAAATTAAGAAAACAATTCCATTTACAATTACATCAAGATTAAAAACAAACACACAAACAAATAAACAAACCTAGGAATAAATTTAACCAAGGAAGTAAAGGACTTGTACTCATAAAACTATGACATTGAAAGGAGATATTAAAGAAGACACAAGTAAATGAAAGTATGTACCATGCTCATAGACAGGAAGAATTAACATAGTTAAAATGTCCATAATACCCAAAGCAATCTATAGATTCAGTGCAATCCCTATCACAACCCAATGGCATTTTTCACAGAGCTAAAACAAATAATAATCCTAAAATTTATATGGAACCATAAAAGACCTCAAATAGCCATGGCAGTCTTTGAGAAAGAACAAAATTAGAGGTGTCACACTACCTGATAGCAAACTATACTACAAGGCCATAGTAATCAAAACAGCATAGAACTGGCATATAAACAGACACATATATCAATCGAACATAATAGACAGCCGCAAAATAAATCCATACCTATATGGTCATTTAATCTATGATAAAGGAAGTGAAAAATATGCATTAGGGTAAAGAGACTCTATTCAATAAATGATGCTGGGAAAACTGGATAGATACATACAAAAAAAATGAAATTGGACCACCTTCTTAATCCATGTACAAGAATAAACTCAAAATGGATTAAAAATTTAAATGTAAGACCTGAAGCCATAAAACTCCTAGAAGAATGCATAGCCAGCAAACTTTCAACAATACCCTTAGTAATATTTCTCCTAGGGCCTGGGAAACAAAAGAAAAAAATAAACACAAGGGAGTACTTCAAATTAAAAAGTTTTTGCACAACAAAGAAAACCATCAGTAAAACAAAAAGACGCCCTAGTGAATGGCGGAAGATATTTGCCAATGATACATCTGTCAAAATGGTTAATATCTAAAATTTATTTAAAAACTCATGCAACTCAACACCAAAAAACAAACAATCCAATTAAAAAATGGGCAGAGGACATGAATAGACATTTCTCTAAAGAGGACATGCAGATGGCCAATAAACATATGAAAAGATGCTCGGTGTCACTAATCATCATAGAAATGCAAATATAAAACACAATGAGATATCACCTTACCTTACACCTATCAGAATGGCCATGACCAATAAATCAACAAATAGCAAGTGTTAGCGAGGATGTGCAGAATAGGGAACGCTTGTTCACTATTGTTGGTGGGATTGCAAATTCGTGTAGCCACTATGGAAAACAGAATGGAGGGTTCTCAAAAAATAAAATTAGAACTACCTTATAACTCAGCAATTCTATTCCTGCGTAGTTATCTAAATAAATCCAAAACACTAATTTGAAAAGATATATGCACTCCTATGTTCATTGCAGCATTATTTACAACAGCCAAGATATGAAAGCAACCGAAGTGCCCATCAGCAGATGATTGGATAAAGATGTGGAACATTTATACAACCATATATTACTCTGCCATAAAAAAAAAAAAAAGAATGAAATCTTACCATTTGTTATAACATCGAGAGAACTAAAGGCACCGTCCTAAGTGAAATGAGTCAGACTGAGAAAGACAAATACCATATGATCTCACTTGTATGTGAAACACAAGGAACAAAATAAAGGAACAAACAAAACAGACTCATAGATATAGAGAACTAGCTAATGTTTAACTAGATGGGAGGAAGTTTGGAGGGCTGGGTGGATTGAGAAAAATGAAGGGATGAAAAAGTAAAAAGAGTAGTTACAAAAGAGTCATGGGAATGGAAAGAGTCATAGGGAATACAGTCAATAATATTATAGAAACTATGTATATGTCAGATGGGTACTAGACTTATTGGGGATCACTTTGTGAGGTACATAAATTTCTAATCACTACGTTGTTTTGAACATCTGAAACTAAAAAACAAAAAAAAAAAAAAAAAAAAAGAAAAAGAAAAAGAAAAAAAGAAAATAAAATGTTGGCTTCTTTAATGCCAGAAATGTTAAAGGGTGATAAACTGTGTTTGGGGTATATATAAAATATTGGAGAGAAAGAGAGAGAGAGAGAGAGAGAGAGAGAGAGAGAGAGAGAGAGAGAGAGAGAACATCCCCATATTTTCCATAAAATATATTCCTTTTTTTTTTCTAGGTCATCAAAAAGGCCCTTACTTTCATTAAGCATTACCTCATCTGTTCAGTTTTCACCTCTTACTTTACTTTTTAAATTAACTTTTTATTTTGAACTATTTTTAGACTACAAAAAAATCGAAAAAAAAATAGTACAGAAACATCCTTTATATCCTATTTCCATTTTCCTCAATGTTAATGCATTATGTAGCCAAAATACAATTACCAAAACAGGAAATTAATATCATTACCATACTATTTAAAAACTAGACTATTCAAATTGTGCCTGTTTTTCCACCTTGTGTTGAATACCGGTAGTTACATATATGAGACTGGAATTCATAAAGAAATTGTGGCTAGAAATAATTTATTTAGGAGTCATAAACATAAAGAGTGTTTAAAGTGATGGTTTCGGAGAGGATCACCTCGGAAGTGAGTACAGATGGGAAATATATCAAAATACTGATCAATGGAGGTAACCATTATTTAAAAACAGGGAAGATTGAATTCACCAAAGATACTGAAAAGGACTATCTAGTGAGTGCTGAGGTTAATATGTTAGGCATCGGCAGCAGTTTTGATGGTGCAGAAAAGGATTTTTAATTGTGGAAAAAAAAGTCCTATAGACCCAAAGTAGAATGTTTAATAATTTTAAAATAAGAAAAGTCTGTGTTTATGGGCACAGATTCAGGTATGTGACTAGGTAAGAGTTTAGGTAATGTAGAAATTCTCTTCTCTTAGATTTTATTTTTTCCAGGGAAATAAAAAACAACAACAACAAAACAAGATAATCAGCTGAGATTGAGAACTGGGGAGGAGGTTGTGAAAATAAGAGTACTTAATCAAGCAGTTTCAATGATCACAGCTCAAATCCCACAGGCTTAACTAATGCTGGGAACCTGCATTTCTTAGTCACCAGTTGTCTGGATAGTTTAAGTGAGTCTACTGGGTGGATCTCTTCCAAGCAGTTCTCGGATGTAACCTACGTCCAATATTCAACTCCAACTGAAATATAAGGCTTCATCCAGACTGCAGGAAGAGTCAGTACCGGGACTGTAGAGAAGGAACCTAAATACTTAACTGCCACGATTCTCCTTTCTCATAATCTGAACTCATATTTCATCATGAAGAATGAGTCACTGTGAACCTATCAGTTGTGACAAGCCCAAGCAATAGTTTAGTTCTATGACCACGAAATGGTTTTGTGAGCATCTAGCTCATCTCTGCTATAATTTGTTTGAAGGTTTGAGGAGAAAAAGGGGTGAAGTATTATTTTAAGTCATTAGGAAAAAAAAAAATACTAGACAAGATAACTGCCGAACAGCACCAAAATCTTCCTTGAAATACATAGTTTTAAAGTGAGAATATTTAACACAGATTGATCTTCGTTCTTAAAGTTATGGTCATGGCTTTAAAGTTAGAGTAATAAATTTGGTTGTGATGTTTCTCCGTGTGGGGAGTAGGGAGATAATTGGATTTAATCATATTAGAGATTTGCCTGGAAGGTTCAAGTGAAGGAGGCAACAGAGTTGAGGGAATACACAAAGGAGTGATTATAAAATTGATTATGGATCCAAACTCTATAGTGGAGACTGTAAAGATAAAAACTCTGTAAGTAACAATGAAAAGTTGCGGAGTCAACAGATCGATGGTCCCACTAAGATTAAAAAAAGTTTGTTTTTGTGTTTTTTGTTTGTTTGTTTGTTTGAGTCAGGGACCAGAAGGAATGATGTGGAAATGCAGAAGTTGTGGTCAGTTAGTGAAAGGCTTATAACTGGAGGTGACAATTAGAGCTAACGGAGTTAAGGAGAAGATCACTGGAGGTAAAAATATGGAAAGTATCCTCTACGAGAATGTTGAAATAATTATAAATTATGACAGGAGAAATAGAGAGAGCGATAGTGATTCGAGGGACAAAATCTTCAAGTTATGAAATGGAGTAGGCTGGGGAAATACATGTGACTGTGTGATTTTCAAAGGAGCTGCATTCTTTATAGACTAGAGATGTCAGCTGAAAGTTGCAAAGAAGGGTGCAGAAGATATCTATTCCATCTCTCAGCAGTGATATATTCAAGAGGAAGAACAGCCATCATTAGTTGTGCTAAAATGCTTATTTTGAAAATGCAAACCGGTTCCAACTTCATTGATATAACAGGGAAGAACTATTTGAGCAAAATGTGAATTTTGTATCTATGTGCAAACTCATCAAGAGAAACTCTAGGTGAACACAGAAAACTGTACACAACTGTATTGAGCCATGCAGGAATCACCCACCAGACTGGATCATTCTGAAGCTGGCTTCTGCAAGTTAACCTTAGATCTGCTTCTAGATATAGCAGTATTTATAAAACTATACTATTATTCTTATTTAGTCCTATGTTTGTTGGTTGTTTTTGTTTGTTTGTGTGTTTTTTTTTTAATTATGTGTCACTGGTGAAGTTTTCACTGTTTCCCTTACATTTCTTTATAGAAGTCCTGTGGTTTGTGTTTCATGATTTTATACAGTGTGGTAGCTTTCAGGAAGAACTAACTACACTGGGAATTTTTACTCCTCAGTGTGTTTCAATGGGATAGGCAGGATCATGGGACTTATTTTGGCTAACTGGCTATGAGCAGAAGTGACATGTAACTTGTGGGACCAAATAAAGGATGGCAGGCACACAACCCTCCAACTACCTCTTATCCCACCTCATTAACATGGGAGGTCAAGTGTTCCACACAGTGAAGCTGCAGGAGGGTGGAACCGCTGTCAACCAGATCATTATGTCTCTGCATGAAGATACTTTCAAGAAATTTCAAAACACAATTAGACTTCATATAAAAGAAAATGGTAAGCCCCTGAGCTTTTGAGGTTGCCTCTGATTGGAGCATGGCTTACAGTATTTTGACTTTTATAGAAATAAACATCAATTGTCTGAGTTTGGGGTAAAGAGTGTTTCTCCACAGATCTACTTTGGTTTTTTTAATATTCATTTTTATTAATGTGTGTGTGAATGTGAATGAGGTGCTCTGAATCAGAGGTTTTCTGTGGTTCCTATTAAATACAACCCAGTAAACATTAAGTATCTTCTCCACCCTACACTCCTTTGGCTCTAGTCCTCACCCTTAGACTGATGGGATAAGAGCCAGGTTGATTGTCCTATGCAAGTTGTTGGACAACTGACATGTAAAAGATGATGAAAAAAGATTTTATTCTGCTTATAAAGAAAAAGAGGTAGCTGTCCTCTCCCCTCATGAGAGTCTACTCCCTATTCCAGCTATTTGGTATAAAAATAAAATATTTCTTGGAGCCAGATAACACCTAGGTCCTCTGCTTTTGTCACCTACAGACATGTCTGACTTACCTGGTTTCATTGTTCCTTGACATGCAAATACCAAGAAAGATAGCAGCTCCAAACTTCCTGACACTTAAAAAGTTTAACCAAGGAGCCTACTCTGGGATGTAACTATGTTCCTCTCTTAGACTTAACAGAAGTTTTATTATCCTTTTGTATAGAAGCATTTAACTAGACAAATGGATACAGGCAGAGATCTCACAGCTTGTGAAAAATCTTAGGAGACTCAATTTTTATTTATTTTTTTATTTTTTTACAAAAGAACACTGAGAAATCCAGGAAAATTTATTTTCTCATATCTATTAATGCAGCAAAGAGGATAGACATCTCATTTTGGATTTCCAGTAAAAAGATTGCTCTAATTAATTTTAGGGTCCAAATTGAGTTTTACACATGCTTCTGACAAAGTTGGCAAGTTATGTTTTTACTGAGGTGGGATTAGATAGTTTTGTTCTCCAGGTGAAAACGAATACAATTAAGAAATTATTTTTTAATTTACAAATAATAACTTTGGGTTTCTGATTTAACAGTAGCGAACACTGTTCAAACACTAACTATGGATCATGTATTATTTTAAGTCTGCATTATATTAATTCATTTATTTCCCATAACCCAATAAGGTAAGTACTATTAACAACCCTATTTTACATGTAAGGAAACTGAGGTGCAGAGAAGTCAAGAAATTTTCCCAAGGTCACAAAGTAGATATATAGTTGCAATCTGATCTTAAGTCTAAATCTAAGACTCCATTCTCTTAATTATTGTACTCTACTTACTGTACTCTTAATTACTGTACTCTACTTATTGTACTGTACAGTACACCAATGATTCTCTCCCATGACATGCCATCCAACCCATGAGTTTCCATTGAAATGGGATGAAGTATTAACTGATATATTTTACTCAAAAGAGTTAATTTTGCTAGTGTTTCAACCTCTCAAATGCAAAGATACATAAAAAAATAACAACAGGCAATGTATATTTTAATCCCAAGGTATTTGGGTATGTTACATCCCTCCATAAAATATAAATCAAATAAATATTTTATTTTTATCATAAAAATGTTGCTTGTATCCTGCAGTTTTAAAAGCTGTTATTGTTTATATGCATGGCAATAGACAGGATCCATGTTTCTTCCTTATATTTGACTTCTTTTCGACTTGGCTCCAGTTAACCTTTGCAACTTGTTCAATGAGAAAGTCCAGTGAACTGTATCACCATACACAATTAATGGTTGAGTGGTCTATAATAAATGAAAATGCCACCACTGCTTAGCAATTAGCTTATGGATCATCTCCAACCACTTAGAACCTCTTCCGTCTGCAGCATTTAAACATGCTGGGTGATTTAAATTATACTAAAAGCGAAGAGCAATATTCAATTACCAGTGGGTTCATTGTGTGGAATTGTCACCATTATGATTAACAGCCCTTATGAAAAACAATTAATTTGGTGTCTTGTTGCTAGGTCAACTATAAAAGCTAATTCCCTGAGGAAAGGATTATGTTTATCAGTACATACCCTTTTATAATGCTTTGATCTAAAACATTAACATGATCTCTTTAAGAAAAAGTTGCAAAACTTAAGTGTAAAAATAACTTTAACATTAACCTAGGGGGAAAATTTTCAGTCATTTATTTTTCTTGCTAAAAGAACATAGTGACAGGTAAAAGGGAAATAAAAGCTCAATTTATACAGAAATCAGGTATATTCTCCCATATTTCAAATCTATCTTTGGGAACTCAGTAAGTCACATTCAAGGGAGGAATGGCAGCTAGACAAAGGCGTTTGACTTCTCATAGAGGAGTTTAAGTACAAAGGAGATATGTTTCATTCCAAATCCAGTAGTATAAAACACAGATAACTTTCTCATCTGACTAAACCACTGAGTTAAAAAGAAAACAAGAAACAAAGCAACACAGTCTTTTTTCAGCAAATGTTTTCAATAGGTATATAAAAGAACTGTTCTTGATTTATTCATAATCCTTGGGGTGAAGTGAAAGAAAAAAAAACTGTTCTTTTGAAAAATCACTGTCTGCTCATATTTACAGTCTTCCCTGAAGGAGATAAGATTTAATATCATTCTGCTCTATGAAGTCCTTGAAATCAAGGGGTCCATGAGTTGGATTGTAATTGTATTACTGTGGTGTAATTGTTACATTTATATATATTCCTTTCATTTGTAGGTTATATCTCTGTGCAGTCCCGATGGGTCTGTTTGGATGCTGTCTTAACCTCTTCTCTAGTCTTTAATTCTTTTCCAAAATTATTGGCAAATCATTTTTTCTTAATCCTCTATAATATCTCTCCATCATGACTAATCTTCTTTTGCCAGTAATCAAATTCTACATTTGGGTTCATACAAAAGTTTCTTACAGTCATGAATTGTTATTGCTCTGGGTTTTTCTCAAAGGGAACTTGAAGAACATTGAGTTTAATTATTTATTTATTACATAAATGACTAACCATTGAGAAATTTTGTGGTTGTAGTTGCCCATGGCAATTTGTTGCTTGTCTTGATATTACTGAACCATCTGATCATAAGAATATGCCAGGGTCTTCTTTTCTATGCACCAATATCATCCTATATATATTTTTATTTTGCCTTTCAAAATTGCATTATAATAACACCTATGAATAATTATACATTCCATTATACAAACTTAAGGATAGTAACTAAACTTTATTCATCTTTATATTTCCTATATTTATAGAGTATATGGCTTACAGGTGTTTGCTAATGAATAAATAAGTGAAGTAGTAACTGATATGCTATTCATTTTATTCAGTAAATGTGTTGAGAACATATTGAAAACACAGAATTATGCTAGGAGATGCAAAATAGGATGGTTCGATAACACTTCCAAAAATACTTTCTACTGATAATATTGAGATATCAAAAAAAAGATCCGTATCCGTATGACATAAGACTCACGAACCACATAACTTACTCCTGGGCCAATTACTCTGGACAAAATCCAAAAATGGATTCTCAGAAATTTGTGGGTGGACACAAATCAATTAGGGACAGCTTTAAATAGGTTATAGAAAAGGGGGGAAAAAACTAAAAGGAAGAGGAAAAAAACTACCAATGCTCTAATTATATAGAAATTTATGGTTTATGTAACATATTTTGGAATGCTGTCTTTCTTGTGGATGCTCAGGAGCACATTATAAAAATAGTTTTGGTTTTGTAATACCA
Source organism: Rhinolophus hipposideros (assembly GCF_964194185.1). Taxonomy (NCBI): domain Eukaryota; kingdom Metazoa; phylum Chordata; class Mammalia; order Chiroptera; family Rhinolophidae; genus Rhinolophus; species Rhinolophus hipposideros. The sequence goes on along the minus strand of NC_138047.1, from coordinate 88,630,931 downwards.
ATTTTACAGTCAAGCAAAGTAATTCTCAAGAATTAAAGGGACTTCTACAAGATGTTGCAGAAATTTGAACCGAGATAATTCTACAGCCTTGCTTCTCAAAGAAGGATCCTTGGATCAATAACTGATACATTATCTGGGACCTTATTGGAAATATAGAATGTGGGTGGGTGAGTGCCATCAGAGCAAACAAAGTATCTATAAAAATCTTACTGATGCTTATAAAGTTCATTATAGTTTAATTGATATTAATAGTACCAATCATTCAACACACATCAGCAAAATGAAAACTATATAACATTCTAAAATACATTCATTTCTAAATAGAGAAGATAAAAGAAAAGCCTCTGGCTAAGTTTACATCCTATGTAGCAGCAATCATCATAAAAAGATGCCTGCCCACTTATTTTATTAACCTGCAATAGCAAGACGCCCAAATGTATGTGATGGAAATTATAATTAGCTGGTTAAATCATATTTATTTGCTTGGAGGAGATAGCAAAGAGTATCCAGTCCATATTCTTAACTCTAAGAAGATTGAATAAATTATATCACATATATCCACCTATCAGTGGATAGCATTATGGATTACAGAAGTCCATAAGTGAATATTGGACAATTGTTTGCCTTTGAGAACTAAATAATTCAGTTACCTCTATGACATTATTTAATATCATGGATAAAAATCTTTAGAAAATGATATATACTTGCTTCTAGCCTCCATATGTTGTGTCAACATTTTAAAAGAGTTGTTCTACAGTTTTCTTTTGCAATGTAACATTATAATGTAGGAAATACTAAGAAGGTGCCATTAATTTTCAGAGAATTGATCCTTATATCGTAAAGAAAAAAAGTAATAAAATTAAATACTGTTTTTTTTTGTTTGTTTGTTTTGTTTTTTTAAGAAAACAAAGGACTTGTGAAATGCTCCTGTTTACTTTGGGAACTATGGTTTGGGGGAGAGCACTATAAAAGGATTTTTATAAAACTGGTAAGAGAGAATTTGTGCCTAACTGAGGGGAGACTCAGTACAGATAAAACATATACCTCATTTATAATTTATAGAATTCAGTAATCTACACTTTCTTTCTCTTGGGATTTTCAGCAAAAAAGATAAAGCATGTACATAAATTTTGATCTTACAATGGGAAGTTAGGATCTAGGTAGAGAATTCTCCAGTAGTATTTGGGGAAATGAAACATATTATTATCTGAATAGTTCTTTCTGTAGTCAAATTATATTCATCTGTTTCTTTTGTTTGTTTGTTTTTTCTTTACTATAGTCAAATTATATTCTATATCATTAAGATTTGTTATTTTAAACAATGGACCCCTGGAATTTTATTGTGACTTAAGGCAGCAATATAGCACAGTTTATTGATTTTTACTACATGCAGAATATACATTTACACTTTAATCATTAACCTTACAAAGATATTTGAATTAATGAAAACACTTGGGAATGTTTGTTGTTATATTTCTTATCAATATGTGAAGAAACAGTTATCATCCAGTGGCAGGACTCACTAAACCCCTTGATTGCTTGAAATGAGGCAGAACATGAATTGCAATATTTTATTTCGAGAACATAAATTCATTTAGAAGGAAAATGTGTCTATGTTGTAAAATGTATTTGTCTTTACCAGGGTTTTTATTTTTAGCACTGATGCTTCAACATTAGGGTCTTGCTGACCCCAGGGTTTGCAATTCTTAGAGACAGTGAACAACTCACTCAATGAGTGCTCTTTTTAAATGCAAATCAACCAACCCAGAGTCTCTATGACTAACCACCTTTATCAGGCTTTGACACTCAGGGCCTTAACCCACTTGCCCTAATAACCCCCACCCCGACCCCCCAGCAGAGGACAAGGCTCATACTTCAGAGCCCACTGAAATTACTCAAACTAATCAATCTTAAACCTGCTTACCCTGCCTCATTCATTCCTGTCAAGGGGAATAATAATATAGGTTCTTCTTACAGTTCCTTTCCTCCCTCCAACTCCTAATTAACCCAAGTGCTTTCCTGTTGACCCCTGAGAGGTATGGAGTGCCCCCTACTCTTGGGATCTGTGAACATAGAAAACTCTCTTTTCAATGGCAGTTGTCACCTGATCTGCTGGCCTTATCATACCTCATAATAATAAAAACTATATTAAAACAGTACCGTGATTTGTATTTTTCAGGCCAGAAAAAGTATATTTACTACGTTTTTAAAATTTAAATAGGTCCTAAGTTATTAAAGTTGATTCGAGGCTGCTGTGTTTTAATAGGAACATTTTCAGATTTTTGTTTGTTTGTTTCCTAGAGTGCAAAAAGGCAGTGAAATATACATGCTAAAATTGTTCTTTTCAAATTAAGCTAGAATGGCACAGTGCACAACTCAAGAGTCAAGAACACTGATCCTATTAAACAGATCACAAAACTTTTTTTTTTTTTTTTTTGTAGGAGTGCCATGCAAATATATACAGAACTTTGGATACTTAAAAATCTAAATTCATCCTGTAGGCAATTATGTAACTTCTAGTAAACTCTGATGTAACTTCACCTTCCATTACTCACTTAGAATTGTACTGAACACTAAACATGTGTGTCCAGACTGCAGTAGGTGTATAGATATCAAGCTGAATAAAGTCACTGTTCTTATAGGACTCTCTTCTGTATGGCCAACATATATTTGATGTATAATATTCTAAAAACAATGGAGACATAATCAAGGGAAAAAATATAGGTTTGATATGTCAAGTGATTCAACAAAATAGCAACATCTCTGATATAGAAAAATGCTGTTAGATTATCACCAAATTAGAGAAAAGGGCAAATCAACTTCTCTGCCTACACATGGTAATACATGAGCAAGACATGTCAGAATCATTTTGATCTTACAAAATGTATAATAGGTCATATAATATATAGCTTAAACTCTATTTTTAATAACACAGTGAATTGGGGAGATACACATGTGTATACCCACCATCTCAATTAATAGAAATGTTGGAAAAATATTTTAAAAATATTTTAGACACATGTGCAGTACTAAAATAAATAAATGGAAGTCCCTATTGATTAGATATAAAATGGCAACTCAAAAGCAAAGCAATAAACTGAATTGCACACTAGGTCATGGAAATTGGATAAAATTATGATACTTAGGTAGGTAATGGGGAAGAGTACTTTAATAAAGTTTTGAAATAGCAGACATGGTCTCTGTCAAAGTAATCTGGGATTTGGAATTCAGTACTTAGGATGTAAATCCCATAGCCTGAAAATGCTAATTGATTCTTGAACCAAAACAAAGCAAAAGCCAACACAAACAAAACTATACTATACTAAACTATACTAAACTATACTAAACTATACTATAACCTCCAATGGGGGTAAAACAAAAACGAAAACAAGAAAGCCAACTCTCTTCCCATAGACTTAGAAATAAAAGTAAAAGTCAATTGTACATAATAAAATCCTACAAAAGTGATGCTAACAAGTTTATCTGGGAGAAATTAAGCTCTAGATCTGTATGCGTTCCAAATTACAAAAACTGCATGCATCATAAATCTAATCAAGAAATTACCATACACAGTATTCCAGCATGATTAGAAAGCTAGAGTTGCAGGATACACACACATAAAATTGCTGTCAGGACACTTTCACAGTGCATGACTTCAATTCAGAAAGGGACACCTCTACAATGATGAACTCAAAATGTAAAATTACAATATATGATAGGAAGTAACTGAGTATGAAGTGAATTATCAGTTACAAAATAAAGAGAAGTTAAGAGTAATGAGCTTCTCAATTAAACATGATATTTGAACAATATAACATAATGTGTTAAAATTCATGTGACAAAGAATAGGAAATACACTTAAAAGAAAGGTCAGCATTTCAGTAGGCCTACATATAAAAGTGTACTTCTTTAATGTTAATTATTAAAGTGAAATTCAATTAATTGGCTTAAAAATGTCAGACACAAATGGAGAGAAAATTAATGAACTGGATGGAAATGAAAAAGAAAATGTTGCACAGAGGGCAATGGGAAAAAACACACACTCACATATGAATGTGTGTGAATGAGTACTTAATATATGTACTTAATATATGTATGAGTACTTAATATATGAATGAGTACTTAAAAGGCATGAGGAAATATTGATAGATGATAATGTTCACTCTATGACAACTAGTGTTCAAAAATAAATTAGGAAAGGCAATATTCAAAATAATGGTAGTACTTACTAATTTTTCATAATTAAACATAGAAATGAGTTAGCAATTTGAATACATAAAATCTCATGAAGGAATAAATGAAAACAAATCTATAACTATCATGGTAAGATGCATCAAATACAACAAGAAAATATGGCAGATTCATAAAAAAACATGAAAGTAAAATTATAAAATATAATGACAAATTGATAGAATCTTTCATTACAAACAATCAGGGCTAAAAAGCATCAAAATAAGTATCTTCAGAGTACTTCAGAGTGGGAAGATTGGTAGGCATGGTTGTGGGGGAAAATGGAGAAAAAAACAGCAGCCTAGAATTCTCTATCTGCAATGCAATAGTGTCATTTAAGATTGAGGAAGAATATATTATTTTCAGGAAAAAAAAAAAGACTGAGAAAGATTACTTTATTATTTAGGATTCTCCAGTGAAACATAACCAATATGGTATATATTAATTATATTATGTTATGATATGTTACATTACATTACATTATTTTTATTATACTATGTTTATTATATGTAAAAACATATATATTTTTGAGATATTTTTAAAAATCAGCTCACACAATTGTAAGGGCTGACAAGTTCAAAAACTGTACGGCAGGTAATTAGGTTTGAGATGCAGGAAAGAGCTGACGTTGCTGCTTGAGTCTAAAGTAGGTGTGGAGGCAGAATTCCTTGTTCCTTGAGTGATTTCAGTCTTGTTTTTTAAGGCCTTGAACTGATTGAATGAAGTCCATCCACATTATGGAAGGGAATATATTTTACTTGAAGTCCTAAATGTCAATCACACCTAAAAATTACCTTCATAACAACATTTAGATTGGTATTTGACCAAAAATTGGGACACACACACACACACACACACACTTAATACCTCAGACGGTAAGAACTTACATACATTTCTGGATCTTCTTTACAAATCTGTGAGTTTTATTTCTGGACTTGTTTTGCATGGTTTTCCTTAGCACAATATGAAACCTTACTATTACTGAAATCCTACCATACTAACACTCTGATAAATCCCTTTACATGTTTACTACTATTTAATTCTCTTAATAGACTACTGAAGGTAGGTTAGGCTAGAGATTTCCACATCTACATTCTGAGGTAAAAGCTATCAAGACAAATTTAGAGAGAGGTCCTATGCTCTTCTTTGCCTTTCAAGAAATACAGTCTTACTGCACACTAAAATATTATGTAGGATTAAGAATCAGAATGATCCATGTTTAACAGCACAACTGATCCATGCACAACTAATTAGTTTTAAAAACAGTAGAAGTTTCACAGAGACTCTTCATAGTCAGACGTATTTTATGATTTGACCAAACTTTTTATTCTTTTTTCATTTCTTGCTATTTTTCTCAACAAAAGTGGCATTCTTCATGCATTGCATATCTTGTCTCTTTAAAGTTGATTTCAGGGGTTTCTTTATTTATCTGCAACTTTTATCTTTGTTTAAACGCTTCCCTAGGAGGTACTGTCTACTCTGTTACTTACTATCTGGTGGAAATTCCAGAGAATGAGGACATTATTTGACCTAAAATCAAATGCATACCAAAGAAAATTCTAAATGGAAATTTGGAATAAAGTTGTGTGTTAACCATAGACAAGCAAAACATTAAAGATCTAAATTTCTCATGTGTTTTTCTTGATCTTATTTCTGAACATCATGAGGAAATTAAAAAAGAAAGGAAAAAAATGGTGATACACTGTTTTTTCTTTGAACCTGTTTAAAATATAAATTTATTAAGACACTGATCATTTCTAATCAGAATTTAATTGTCTACAAATTTGTGTTCATTTCTCTGAGTTCTGTAATATAAAGCAAAATCTCTTGTTCAACATTTAGTAATTTACCTTTGAGGAGGATACAGACCTTCGCTTATGTTGGCATGTTAGTTGAATGCCTTAGAATTAGGAATGCAATGATAATTTGTTTTGGCCTCTTTGTTAGAGAATCACAGTGGTTTTAAAACACTCTTCATAAATCTATTGGTTTTAATTCATTAAGAAAACAAGTAGACATTTCTTGACTTTTTGTTATCCTTCTGAGAATATTGTATCTTCTATAAAGAATTACATTAAAATGTTATCTTTACCAAGCAAATGCAAATTTTCTAATAAAATAATTACAAGAAATAAAGTAACATGTTTCATATTTGATATTAGATGTAAAGTTAACAATCATTGTTTTAATATAAGATTCAATTATTAACAAAACAAGATTATTTATAAGAGTAGGCCCTATGGTGTATTTTACAGCGCTATCTACTCAGAACCTACTTGGGCTCATAATGTCGCCTGAGAAAGATCACATTTAACTGAAAATTTTACTAGTTATACTTAGTAGGTCTTAGAAATATTCCATTTTTTTCACAGGAAATTATTTATGAAAGTGGTTAATAGTATCTTGCAAAAGCCTCATTAATTCTGAACTCTCAAGGCAAATTCATGTGTTTGAATTTTAAGGAAAGATACCTGTGAGGTCTAAATGGCATTATGTACTGTATACAACATTATATTATGTTCATTTCCCCCCCTACTGGCTCACTAAACATTTGTACTATGGTATTCACGAAGAAATTAATCTTGGTCTGGAATTAACTAGATATTTTTTATGTTTTGGAATAAAATGGTCTTAAGCACAACAAAGTATTATCACTTATTAAAATCATGTATCTTTTCTAAGTCACCAAATATAGCATTTTCACTATCACTGCTTTTGGCAGATACTTTTGGGTTTTCATTATGAATTACAATATTTTCTTCTGTATTCAGTATAGTTCTTTTCTTCTTTTCTGTTAGTTAATATATAGTACAAAGGTCACATATAAAACTCAACTTTTCAAAGGCCAAAGAGTTCTCTAAAACCAACCAGGAGACTGCGTCTTGGTCTAAACTGATTCCACTAAGCAATTGGTACATAAGACATGCTTCAATAATTGTTATTTATTATATTCAATTAAATTTAATTCCGAACACTCTGAATACAGGTGTCCTCAGAATAATAAAAAGAATGCAGAGATACTAAATCTTGAGATCACTCTTGACATACCTCACTGAAATACATATTTTACTCTAACTTTTTTTTAGTAAGCATTGTAATTTGCAAGATGTTTAAAAATATCACAGTTTAATTTCAGTTTCCTTTCCAACATGTAAAGTGCTTGCAAATCATCTCTACCTCATAGCAAGAAACTGAACAAGTTGAAATACAGCAACTTAGATCCATCAGACAATTGAGGTCCCAGGACAAGCTGCCACCCTGAAACTAGAGAGACAGGTGAATTCAGGGAATATAGATCAGCTTACCTGAAGCAGAAGTCCCTGGGGCCTCTGAACAGGAATTTCAATGAATGGCTGGCAGCTGAATGTGGACTAGCTTGAAAATCTAAAACTCCTAGTTGCCCAGCCTAAGGAGGTGCCCCATACTTTGAGGTTTTACTTCCAAAAACCCACCCAAGTTGTCCCAATGAAGATCAGAGAAAAATCCTCTTTTGTTTGGCCAGGACAGGGAAAACAGTAACCATTTTGCTATATACCATGGGAAAAAGGAATCATTTTGAAATAAGCCCAGCAAGCTCTCCACAACAAAGGCCCAGAAAGAAAAATGACTTCACAGGAGCCTTTTCCAATGCGTGGGTAGGGACACTCTCCAACTCCAGCCCCCTCTCACCTTCTTTTTCCAACTTAGGAGGGAGAGGAAAGCTACGAAGCACTTATAAAGATCACAGAACAGGGGCATAGCACAGTCAAAAGACTGAAGCTTAATCATATGTTTACTGAACACTTCCCTCTCCCAACATCTTAGCAATACATCCACAGAGTTCCTGTGTAATAACAGGGGAATACAACTGAAAGTTCTTCAAGGCCCAGACTTTATTTAAGAAGGAGTTTCCAAGGAAAACCAAAGACAACAGCGGACACACACACACAAAATAAAAACACTGAAGGAAAATGAAGCCTCTGAAACCTACAGTTCCAGCATATAGTCAACACAGCCTACCTCCTAGCCAGATAAAAATAAACCCTCGCATTAAAACACTATCTCAGTTCATATTACCTGATCCATCCATCATGTCATCTAAAAGGCAAGACACGTGCATGCACACCTATACACATACCAACACCCATAAAAGCAACACACAATTGATTTTAAAAGAAACATTTTGTTTTTTTATCTTGGAAGTTGTTTAAATATTTAGTAGCATTTTCTAGAAATGTAGGGCAAAATTAAAATAATGGGAACTATGCGGGGATTACTACATCCCTAACAAAAACCAAATACAACATTTGTTTTTTTCTACTTAACATATTTACAGGATACTTGGCGGATATAAGCAATACATCATTCAATTTTAATTTATTTTGATGCAAGTGATTTCAGACTTGTGCCAAATCGTTTTGGAATGTCATGCCCATATAATTATTCAGTGTTTTATAGTTTCTAATTTCTCCATCAACAATATAGCTAATGTGATAGGCAGAGGGAAAAAAATAAGATTAATCAACTTCAACACTGTCAAATGTACAAAGGCCATAATATAGTAGACATACTTTCAATCTTAATGTTGCTTTTTACTACAAAGTACAAATATCCATCTTCCACATAAAGAATTTGGAACCTGGCAATCAAAAACCAATAAAGTTTTGAAATGCTTTTATTTTAATTCTACCCCATGAGCATTAATGTTTTTCAGGTTAAGTTTAATGAAAATAAAAGTTTGAATTCATTAAGGAGGATGAAAACACAAAGTAGTCGGATTGATAAGTATATCCAAACAGTTTATTGAAAAATAGTTGCTTTCCACAGTCAACAAACACACTGAACAATGGGCTCTATTTGATTCTCATGCCCAGTTATATGAATGTTGAGAAATATTTAACAGATTGAGAATTCCCAGTCACATTTTGATTTGCTTTTCGATTAACTAGAGGCTATCACTAAGTCAAAGTGTAAGGGAAAAATAACAGTTTTCATACCTGTTTGGTTGATCTGTTTTATTGTGTTTTTATAGGGAGGTCAGCAAGGGTCCTCTACTGCGGAGTACATTATACCAAAAATAATGAAAGTCAACCACAATTTTACTAAGAATTTATCAAACAACAATTTTTGTTGCCTATCATTTTGCATTGTGTATAAAAATTTAATTATTTCCATTCTTCATTCCTTTTTCAAATCCATATTCCTGAAATATACATAGCTATGTCACAGATTATTATGTCAACCATTTATATGCCTCTGAGATTTTTGCCATGTTTTAGCTATAGTAGTTACCATAATATTTCTTTATGAATGATATGTATGGGCATTTAGATGTCTATGGGGCATGCAGAAAATCTCTGCTCCCACGAAGACATCCATACTTTCCACTTGCTTGTATATTTATACAAAATTAAGCATGTATTGCACAAACACTTCATTGTATGTGAGTCTTGTGTGGCCAGACTCGTGTTTTGTACGTCCAAAAGCAATACATTTGAACTTTGACTGCCCAAATGCATTTTTAGATCAAGTGCACGGTACTTAAAAGCTCAGTTCGGAGTCAGACAGACCTGAGTAAAATTGAGGATCTCCCATTTGGAACTTTTTCTTATAAAAATGTTTCAAAATTTTTGTAAATTTTAACAATGTTTCTTAGCTTCACTTGGTCTGAGGTTTTATGTTTGTAAAATATGAATAAAAGGTAATATATATAGTATTTTTAATTACATACGTATGTACATGTGTCTATTGATATATTGACATATATTGGTATTGGTATATCTATATACCTATACCTGTATCTCTATCTGTCTATCTCCATCTCCATATTCATATCCATATCCATATCTATATCCATCTAGGTTTAGGTTTAAACCTAGGTTTAGGTCCATGTCTATGTCTATACATAATGTCTATACATACATCTAACTCAGTGATTCCACCATCAGAAACTTATTGTAAAATTCGAGATACACATTAGACATTTCGGAAGAAATAGATATGCACAAAATTGAAATGGCAATGTACTCATTTATTCATCACAGTATTGGTCACAATAATGCCATCCTGGAATCTACAAATGCACTCCAGTAGGTATAGGTTAAATTGTACTACATCTTTAAAATCAAATAATTTTAAAAATATTACATACATACACAAATACACAAATATATGAAGATTAAAGATGTTGTTTATGTACAGATAGGTAAAGACCACCAAAATATAATGTTAAGTGAAAAAAGCAAAGTGTCCAACAAAGGATATACTAACTTATGCTTTATATAAAAAGGTAAAATACACACACACACACACACACACACACATCGTATTCTGGAAAGTTAAATAAAAAAAACTAATACAGGCATTTATCTGTGGTGGTGGGATGCCCAGTTGGAGTGTCAGAATCCAGGAGAATTTAGAACAGCTGTGGAAAGAAAACTCTTTATATCATGTATTATCTAGTTACTACACAATTTAGAGAAATGAAAAACTACTTAAAAGAAAACAAAACTGCATAGCTGCTTCAGTGGCTGTTAAGTCATTACTTGCAGAACAGCCTGGAGCCTTTGGTGGGTGCCCCAGACCACTATTTGGACCTTTGCAGATTCAGTTGCATAACAATGGCTGGCCCGAGGCCCTTTTGGTTTTTTTCCTCTTTCTTTACCAATTGTCCCTGGAGCCTTTCTCTGGCTAATGTATGAGAATTTACACTTCTTCAGCACTACCACTATAGATAGCAACAAAGAATCTTTAACCAATTTTTGTGTGCAGCATTTTCAGTTTCATTATTATCTTTTAGCATTGAGGGCATAGATCAGTGGCTCCCGCAAGACACTGGGCATCTTGCTTAGGGACAAAGACAATGTTCACAAACATTAGTATCTAACTTCATATTCAAACAACTCTTAAACTGATGTATTACTCCAAAAATAGAGGTAAGAATACAGGACCCAACACACTGAATTGCCTAAGGTCAAGAATAAGTGATTTGGAATAAGAGCTAAGCTATTTTATTGACTTCTTGTCACATGCTTTCTCCAGCAAACCATGCTGTCTGCACAGTCTTTGCACTGGAACTAACACTCTCCTGAATGGACTCAGTTCATGTTACTAATCAGCAACATGTCTAGATGATGATTTTCTACTGATACGGGAAGACCAAGCAAATGAGAACTAGTGTTTATTTAAAGCTTGATATAGCAAGGGAGTCGGCCACCATGACTCATATTTGGTAGCATCAAAGGCAGGCAGAAGAGTGGGAAAGCTTTATGGTAAAACACATGAACGCTTCAAATCTGCTCTGGTTGGAGACTGTTGGCGTAGGGAAGATGGAGCTGGCTAACAAGCAGGGCTCCCTATGTAATTGGTTACGGGAGCATGTTTGGAATACTGTCATTGGTTCTAAGTTGGAAGTGGGAGCAGAAATTAAAGAAGCTATTAGGTATGGAACAAGTCCTGATGTGGTTGTTACAGAGGTTATGGATCAGTCCAATTATAAATGGTCTGGCCTTTGTCGCTTTGTACACTCAGTCTCTCACTGCCCTCAGGCAGGGTACTCTCTGTTATACAATGTCTGACAATTAAGTTTGCGAACATGCCACCTTGTGCTTACATTGGCAGCACTGTAAAAACAGCTCGGTAAGGTTTCATAACCTTGGTATATCAGTGTCTCACAGCTCTGTTCTTGTCAACATGTGGCAGTATCTTGCTGAGTGGTATACATTTTTCTTGTTGCATGTTTTTGTGTGCCATCGTGAGAATGTCTGAGCTTGAATTAGAGCAATGAACAAACATTAAACTTCTTGTTAAACTTGGCAAGAGTGGAAGTCAAATCAAGGACATGTTATTCCAAGTTTATGGGTATAACACCATGAAAAGAATGGCAGTGTACAAATGGATTAAACATTTTTCTGAAGGGCGAGACTACATTACTGATGAAGAGAGGTCAGGGCAGCCAGTAACAAGCAGAACTGTCAAAAACATTGCAAAAATTCATCAAATTGTGTGTCAAAATTGTTGGGTGACTGTGAGAAGCATAGCAGTCCAAGAAAACATCAATAGAGAAACAGGAAAATCTTAACTGAAAATCTCATTATGAGAAAGGTGCATGCAAAAAAGGTCCCAAAGGAGCTCACCGATGAATTAGAGTAAAGGAGAGTCAAAGTTTGCTAAGACCTTTTGGAGAGGCAAGACAGTGTTTAAGGACATGTGATGACAGGTGATGAAATATGGGTATGCCAACATGACCCTGAAACAAAGCGTCAATGTGCATAATGGAAGTCAGCCAATTATTCACAACCAAAATAGTTCTGTCAGGCCAAATCAAGAGTCAAAATGATCTTTTTTGATATCAGAGGAATTATTCATTATGAATTTGCACCAACTGGACAATTAACGATTTGGAAATGCTAAAAAGGCTGTGTGAAAAAGTTAGACGAAAACAACCTGAACCTTTTGCCAACAATTCATGGCTCTCACATCACAAAGATGCACCAGCTCACATGGCACTGTCTGTAAGGGAGTTTTTAGCCAGTAAACAAATAATTGTATTGGGACACACTCCCTAGTCACCTGATCTGGCACCCAATTACTTCTTTCTTTACCCAAAGATAAAGGAAATATTGAAAGGAAGACATTTTGATGACATCAGGGTAATACGATAACAGTTCTGATGGCCACTCCAGAAAAAGAGTTCCAAAATTGCTTTGAAAGGCGGACTAGGCACTGTGTTCGTGCATACCTTCCCACAGGAAGTACTTTCAAGGTGACCGTAGCGATATTCAGCAATGAGGTATGTAGCACTTCTTCTAGGATGAGTTCACAAATTTAATTGGCAGAACAGAGAGCTTAATGTTCCTCTCAGCCTGACTAAACTTTAGACAAATATTTTCCTGACTCTAAACTTTTCATCTCCTTTTCTTACAGCCTCTACTAAAAAAAAAAAAAAAAAGCAAAAAAAAAAAGCGTATTTCTATGCCCTTTTAGATCTTAACCTTTTAAAAAAATTTCTTGCCAGATTTACAACTCAAGACTGTCTTTCTTAAGGACTTGGGTACCATCCTTTTGGTATGAAATTATGAGGGAAGATAATGCCCCATCTACTAGTCTCTGTGGGAAGGTAGAGCTTTAATTCTAACTTCCTAGGGCACCTTGTTTCAAATTGCAAAACTAACTAGCAACAAGAGAAAGTTTACTTTGCCTTTGGGTAAGTTCAATTAGCAAATATAGACAGCATGATGTTCCCCAACCCCAGTTTATAAAAACTGTCCCAACCTTTGTGTCAATGGAGTTGAGTTCAGACTCTCTCTCTCTCTCCTATTTCAATAACTTTGAATAAACTCTTCCTTACCTGCTTCCCTTCATCTGGTGTAAATTTTCCTTTGTAAATTTTAAATTTAGTGTTCCAAAGTTTTCCATTCTGTATTTTAAAGAAAAAAATAGTTAAATGTGGAAGATAAAAATGTTTAAAGTAAAAATACAATGTAAAACGTTAACAATAAAACAATGCATAAATGAATATTGGCCAAAACCCTTAATCAGCAAATTGTGTCTTATCCTATTTCCCTGAAAATAAGACCTAGCCAGACCATCAGCTCTAATGCATCTTTTGGAGCAAAAATTAATATAAGACCTGGTCTTATACTATATTATATTATATAAGGCCCAGTATTATATTATATTATATTATATTATATTATATTATATTATATTATATTATATTATATTATATTACCAGGTCTTATTTTAAAATAAGATCTTATATTAATTTTTGATCCAAAGGATGCATTAGAGCTGATGGTCCAGCTAGGTCTTATTGTCAGGAAAACACAATATTTACATAACATTTTATTTTTAACAAAGGTAAATGAACCTAGCTTAAAAACACAGAAAACTTCAAGGACCTAAGTGATAGTTGAATGCAGGAGTCCAAAAATAACCTCAGATTAATGAGTGCAAGTTGACCAGACAGAGTCTTTTGGGCTAAGAAGCTTAACAGCTTGATCTTTTTTGGAGATTCACGGAGATGTCCAAGAGAGGACTCAACGAGGAGCAGCAGTGGTGAACAGGTTCTTGTCTTCACGAAAGAAAGAATTCAAGAGCAAGACAGATGCAGGAAAGCACAGGGACTTTATTGAAAAGAAAGTACACACTTGAGAAGGAAGTGAGGGCAAACTCAGACACTGAGTCCAAAGAGGATGTCCTGACCAAGGGTATTTATATCTTCCTGGGGCAGATTTTGGTGACATCCCATTGATGAGGCTCATCAGTTTCTTCCCAGTAGGTGGGATCCTCAGTTTCCTGTTCCTTCTTCCTTATTTGGCTCCTCCGGAATTGTCATGGCATCAGATGCATGCTGGGAGTCATAGTGACAGCAGTGTAAATGAGGATGATATTACAATTAGTTAAAGGATGAAACTGATGCTTGTTCTTCTCCAGCTGCAGTTGCCAGATACAATCACTTGTTACTTGTATAACCAGTGAGGCGCCTCAGGTTGTACCCTGGAGGAGGTTGTCCATTTCCTAGGCTATCTATCCTGCCCAGGTATCTTCCTCAAAAACCTGTAGTCATTGTGAAGGGTTCCTGACTGGTGTTATCCCAGGACAGTATTTTTTTTTTCTTTCCTATATGTAATTTTGTTTAAGATGATAGCAGTTTCTCTAACTTTAGTCATTCTCCACAATTCTCTTAACACTATTATTAACAGAGTATGTAGGGTTAATAGTTTGCCCATACAGAAATGTGAGAATTTGAAATGGCTGCCAAAAGAAATAAGCAAACAAACAAAAAGCATAACTTATTAGTTGATCTAATAGTGAACATTTGAATATTGGCTGCAAATTTTTAGTAACATTCTATCCATTAGGTTTAGATAGTCATCCTGTACAACTTCTGGAAAACTCTTTGATTTGGAATTTTATGTAGACACTTAAATAAGCATTAGCAAATCACACCACCTTTTACACAAACAAAAACTTCAACAAACCTACTCATACAAAGGAAAAAACGTTACTAACAGGGAATCATTAATAAGCATCCTGGTATCTGCTGGGGAATGGTGATGGGATTAGTCACAAGGATCTGCCTGATCTGATTTGACTTGTTTTTCTTAGTTTGCCTTCCAGAATCAGGGCCATCTCCATCTACCCATTCATTTAATGCCTCCTCCTCTTCATGACTCACAAAATCCCACATCAGAATAAGCACATTCTTTTAGTAATTTCACATCAATACCAGAGACATTTTTGTCTTTTTTTTTTTTGCCTATAATATCATACAAATCATAAGTTAAGTACAGACTCTTCATCAAATGTTTCCATATCCATAATTATCTGTATTAATTGTACTGAACTAGCAGAGGTCTGTTTTCCTTTAATATACTCTGCCAAATGTTTGCCACTGCTATCTATTTTCCAGAGAATAGTTTCTCTGTATCTATTGCTGTGTCCTGAAAACTGCTGCAGTTTATGTTTCTTAGTTTTTGAGGGAAAGAGAGAAGGTTCCAGAACACCTGTAATCTAGAAAAAAAAAAACTTCTCAATGAAAATGGCCAAATGTTCCTAAGTGCTTACAGAGAGTATCAGGAAATTTGCACTGGTTTCAAACTTACAAATTTTTATATAAGTTTTTATAATTATGTGATACAGACATTATGTGATACATTGTTCGACAGGTGAGGAAGATAAGTAAACAAAACCGGTACTCATTATCATTATTCAATGCTGAGTCCCAATTCCACTGATATCCAATGAACTAATACCCCTGTGGTGCCGTCACCTCTGTGGTTTCAACCAGAGTGAAATATGGCCCTGGTTCATGATAGCCATGATCTATATACCATTTTTAAATATATGGGGTCTACATTCAAGCTCGCAACCTCATAAGTTGTTGGAAACTCAGCCATGTTGTTATACAACATGATCAAGATTACAAATATAATACATAGCAAATGTCACGAGAACAGAGTTAGACTCCTCTCAGCAGAAAATAAATAAAACAAACTAAAAGTGAATTAACAATATTTACATCTTTTGTTTTGAGTCGCTATGAAGCACGAATATTCCCAAGTGAAAATGTACAGCCTAGACCATGTCTTTCTTTAGTATTTTGAGGCTCTTTTATGTCTGATTATTTCTTTGGTATTTTTATCTCCTAATATGTATCATATCATCATGATTGATTTCCCCCGAAGGCCTACCCACGCCCTCAGAGAACAACTAAAAAAAAAAACACACACACACATTTAAATATATTGACAAAGTAGAATATATGTAATCTTCTGATTATTTTAAATCTGTCTAAATGAAATGTGTAGTATCACAAATCCCGAATCATCTTCAAACTTTTGTTAAGAAGCTGTGAAAGTGGAACTGGTATTTTCCACTTTACACAATTATCTGAATCTTCTTGAACTCAGTTCCTGGTGAAATTACATCTTGTCCTAAGCATTGAAAAGGTCTTTGTTCTTCTTTGTCTCATGACCTCATTCCTCTCTATAGAAAACTTGGGGATTCATCAGCAGATCCTTTTCAAAAATACAGCATTTATTAAACCTTTTGTCCATGGCCCAGGTCTGAGAATCATATGCAAAAAGGCTTGGTTTATAAGGAAGGGTGAAAAGTTGATTAAAGAGAAGCTGAATATTAATTGACAAGTAACATCCAAACCGTTGAGAAAGGGCCAAGAGAAGTGAAAGATCCATGAGAGAGAATTACAGTTTGCTGGGCTTAATGGTGGAGCTTCAATGTTGGAAAAGAGACGGACACTGAGAAATTCATGTAAGTAAAAATAAAATAGTTAAAGCTGTGTCAAATTCTGGCCATTCATATATAGAATGGATTGACACACCCAATGTGTGCTTTAGAGGGCCAGTGGTTCTTTTAACACCACTCACTAGGACAACTCTAGTTCTGGTTCTTAGGCAGATGGTATATATATATATATATAATAGGGTTCTGCAGATTGCATCTCTGAATTGAAAACATTATGTTGGAAATGAAGGTAATATAAATATTTTAATGTTTTATAATATGCTCTTTTTATTCATATTTTCTTTGGAAATATTCTCATTAGAGAAATACTGTTAGAGCATTTCCTTAATGCTCTGCAATGAATATGTATGGCTTTTTTAATCAGAAAAAATGTATACATAAAAACTAGTTAATATATACTTATGTTTAAACTTGCCAGATGAGGCAAATACTGAAAATGGAAGCATTAAAAAATAGCTTTCATATTTGGGTAATTTAAAAACTGACTAGTACAAAGTGAAGTCAATTTGGTGATTGTCCATATTTTATGTTCCAAATATTTATCCTGTATGCCTGAATATAGAGAGTTGCAAAAAAATATGGACTATTATTATTGTTGCGAAGTTCTATATCTTCATTCAGT
Organism: Rhinolophus hipposideros; assembly: GCF_964194185.1. Taxonomy (NCBI): domain Eukaryota; kingdom Metazoa; phylum Chordata; class Mammalia; order Chiroptera; family Rhinolophidae; genus Rhinolophus; species Rhinolophus hipposideros. The sequence continues at coordinate 88,613,329 of NC_138047.1, read as the reverse complement.
AAAATATGATGGGACTTTCCACAAATTTTTTAAAAGCTGTGGAATAAAAAAATGATTAAATGAATAACTGAGTGACTAAACAAGTGACTGAATAATGTATTCTGGTTATAAATATCTGACTTGAAATAAATTATGTCACATATGGGCAGTGCAGAAAGAAATGTTCCAAATAATTAAATGAATTTAGGGCATCCTTGCGACCAATCTCAATTATTTTAAAGTGAGAAATATCCCTTCACTCCCACAGAAGGCGCCTCCATAAAGCCATCATGCTTTACTTACTTCTTCAAGTTTGAGAAAATGCTGCATCTTTTGGCACGCCACACAGCTTTTAGTATACTTTATGGCCTATAGACAGATTTAACAAAGTAGTTAAATTAGACTCATAAATTCACAGAGTTTTGAGGCCAAAACTGTTTTATAGAGATTATTTAATCAAACACCCCTCATCTATTGGACTGGAGAGCAGAGGCGTAAACACTAAGGATACTTCTTCAGTTGGTTCAATGATTTAACATTGGAGCTGTGGTCACAGTCCTGAACTATTCTGATTCAAATCTTGGCCTCAACACTAGACTAAGACATGTCCTTTAGGACACACTGATACACAGTGGCATGATAAACATAGATATTATAAAATTTTGATTAAAGAATGATAATTTAATCAACACAGTGTTTAATCAAACAAATAAACCAGCGAAAAAATGGGGGGTGGGAATAGTACCTTGTGTGGAATCATTAAACTTTGTTGCATAAGGTATTAACAAATACATTACTTTATATTTAATCCACCACTTTTACTTTGTGTTTTGTAGTTGTAACACATAACTAAAGTTGAGATACATCAGTCAAATCAAATGTAATGAAAGAGAAAACAATCCAGCCAAGGCTAATAACGCTGAGAACTGCAGAACTCTTGGCAGATCAGTTCTGTTCAAACCTCTGCACTAAGAGACTTGACCAAAGTGTAGCATGGCTTCTAGAAGCTTAAAACCTGTCCCTAGGATGACCCCAGCCCTCCCACCCAAATGCCTGCCTGAGAAAGCTCAGTGCTGCCAGGAATATTTACTGTTTATTCCTGATAAATCTTCCTGATAGCCTGAGAAGTCCCCAAACTCCTTTTGGAGAAGTGACTTTAGAAATCTGGCAATTTAAAATTCTTCCTCTGCCCTTTGAGATGTACATCTACCACCCAAAACTGTTTCATCAAGGACATGAGAGAGTCGGTGCTTTGAAATGCAAACTTTTAGGGAGGTAACTCTCAGACTCTCTCTCCCAGTCCCTGTGGGAGAACAGAAGCCTAACTTGATTAGGCTCCTCTCGTTGACTTACACCACTGCCTTCTGTCTTAGAGATGGTTTATTTTCCCTCTGGATGAGCAGCAGTTAACAAATGCAAGTGGTCTAATCAGGCGGACTAACCCTCCTTAACAACTATCAGCATTTCTCTGTTAGCAGCACATGCTAGCCTTAAAGTTTCCAGCCTTTTGTTTCACAGATTTGAGTTCAGTTTACACTGGACCCTCTTTCCTATTGCAATACTATTACTGGGTAAACCCTAACCTTACCACTGGAACTTGTGTCCATTTTTGTTTATTGTTGACAGTATTTTGACAGGTGGCCAGAGATGGCAGATCAAATTCAGTCCATGAGGGACTGAGTGAGGATATCTCATTGCACCTAAACCAGGGGAAGCACAAGGCCTACACTGCAATGTGATACCACCCCCATGAACTCCATTTCATACTGTAGTTTGAGGTTAAATATTTTAAACATGAATGTTTGATTGTGAATGGCTTCAGTGTAGATAGAGGACTCTATTATTGATGCTGAAGACTGACTCCCCAACCTTATCCCAGTCATTTTACTGAGAAAGCTAATCTTCTCTAAATTAAGTCAAATAGTACATACTCTAAGTCCAGGTACATAAAATAAGTGGGTGACATCTTTGCTATAAAAGGTGGGAGACCAGGAAACTATAAGTAACTAGAGTATACCAGTATTCCAAGAACACTAAAATTTGGGATAATAATACAAAAAATCTAATATTTAAGTTAATTTTGAGACTTAGATGGCTACATTTTTGCCCATGTTTTAAGATAATAATTTCATTATAAGCATTAATATTTCTTGAGTCATTAGTTTACTTAAAAGTCTGTTAAACTGTATGACATACCTTTTGTATATTTATAAAACTGTTTCTCGTAATTAAGGATTGAATTGACTTGTTTTAAAAATATCTGGTATATTTATAAATTCAGCTTATAATACATGCTGTAATTAAAGAAATCAATACTTTATCTTAATAATCAAATGCAAGATTTTTATTATTTCACTGGGTTTTCAGAGAGAGTTATATGGAAGTTATGACTGCATCAGGTACTAAAAAATAAGAGGGTCTGGTACTCTCAGAAATTTAATTAATCTAATATCAAAAAACCTCCAAATTTTAGACATTAATTCTGCTTTCAGTCTCTCCATTTTGTTGTGAATTTGTTCACAAAATACATGTATTTTTCTAACAATTAGCAACATGGAATTGTGAGTTTTGTATACATTTATTTTTATTTTTGTTTGAAAGGAACAAGTGTTGAATCTAGAGTACCAGGAAACCCAATCTCAGAAGACTGTACAAAATTTAAGAGAGAGACCATGTGATCAAACATAGGAAGGAGTCAAAGACAAACAGTCTATTTGATTATTTCATAATGAAAGTGAGATTTACCCTGGGCCTTGTTGTCTACACTAAACAATATAAACAGACTTGATATTCTGAGGCTCACAGTGATCTCACATTAATTCATACAAAGTATTTATTGAGTGCCTGTAATATTCAAAGTCTTGTGCTTTGTACAGATTCTGAAAAGGCACTATTTAAGCTAAAACATTTACACAGATAAGTAGGATAAAGGACCATATGTGAATAATTATTTATGTAATTTTATGTCTAAGACTATACACTTTTCTTTCACCCATGGAGAACATTCAGAAATGTTGAAAAAAAAAATTCAGGAAAATATCAGAACTTAGGCTGCTTATTCTTAGCAGGCATTGTAGTATATTTTAAAGTGGTACATTTTAAACAAATTTTAAAGGCAGGGTTTAGTTACAACTAAAAACCAAGGTTTTTAAGACCTTGGTGAAAAAATGTAAAGAAAAAAGTGTGAAAAAAATACTATGTCACAGGCAGAGAAGTCCACCAAAGATGGCATTCTGCCCATTTGTATTGTCAGATTCCAAATCTAAGTACTGGATCTCACACTCAGGCTTCTTGCTCCTGGTAGATGACTTTGGCTACCATGTACACATTATTTCTTAAAACTGAGTACCTGAAAAGTGGTCTAATATGCATATGGTCTAAACTTTTCAGATGTTTAAAAAAGAAGCAAAACTAATAGCAGAGGACTTGATCTAAAAGAATGGCAGGCTGGTTCTTCATGTGGACCATGGTTCCTAAGTGAATGTGAACTCATTTGTCTCCATCTTCAGGCTTTGCAGAGGTAAATTCATCTTCCCTGGAAAAAACAGCAGGTAACAGGCAAGGAAGCTGTGTTGTCAGTAGCTGTGGAATCATTACGTAGAAGCTAGGCATGAGAAAAACGCTGGCACTCAATATGGACAACAGTTTGTACAAGAAATTATTCTGAGTTTACCTGGAAGGAAACATGCATGTAGCACCATATTAATATATATATATATATATATATATATATATATATATATATATATATACATGTGTATACATATATGTATACATATATGTATATATATGTACATATATGTGTGTGTGTGTATATATATATATATATATATACACACATACATACATAGCAGAAATAGTAGATACAACCAAAATTAGGAATGAGAGGTTGGATATTTAGCATTCAGAGTTTAAGTGAAGAGTTTTATAGAAATATAGATTTCAAAATCAAAGAGGCAGATTCTTCCAAAACTTGAATTCTTAATTCCT